>NC_050178.1:31789552-32108719 GCF_008315115.2 Sander lucioperca
CAAGCTTTCGATCAAATGTCCTGACAGGAACACACTGTCCCAACAAGTTGACTGAATGTAAGTTTGGGTTTTCTGTAAATAAACGTTTAAAAACAGTCTTGAACTTGTCAGAACTTAGCTCCAGTTTGTCTGTTTTAAGTGCAGGAAAATGTATTCAGATCCCTTACTAAAAGTACTAATACAACAATTCTAAAAGCACTCCATAACAAGAAAAGTTCATTAAAATTGAACTTATGTAAAAGTACATAAGTATTATCACCAAAATGTACTGTAAGTTATCAAAAGTAAAAAATACTCACACTCTGATATATTATTATATTATATTTGACATTGGATTGTCAATAGCATTAATATGCAAGCAGCATTTTACTATCGGAGCCACTAGTTTAGTCCAGTGATTCCTGACCTAGGGGTCACTCCAAAGAGCCACAAGGTAAATCGGGGAACCACTGGTTAAATATGTAAGTATGCATTGTATTTTATATGTTTATCATACGTTTCTTTATGTAAAATCTGAATCTGACTTTTAGCTGTCAGTTGAATATAGTGGAGTAAAAAGTACATTACAGTAGCTATATCACTCTGAAATGTAACGTTAGTGGAGTAGAACTAGTATAAAGTATCATACAATGGAAATACTCAAACACAAGTAACACAACTGTAAGCATAGTGCTTGAGTAAATATAGTTAGCTACTTTAATAATACAATGTACAGGTGTTTCGATTTTTCTGTCCACTCCTGGCTCCTGTTCACGTTATCTGGCTCAGTCCTACCTGACTGTCACTCCTCTTCTTCAGGGTGCCTGCTCGGCTGTCGCTTCGTGTCAGACGCCTGGATGAACTCTCGGTCTGATAAAGAGACAAAACCACACATCAGGTAGGTGAAACAGCCAAGCATCGCATACATACAGTCAGAAAGACAACAAGCTGACGTTAGCTGGCTAATAATGAGGAAGTGAACTGACGCTAACGTTACAGGCCTGATACCAAACGAGTTCAGCCGTTGGTCAGTCTCAAACAGTTAACAAAAAGGCCAAAATTCACACTGACTAGCTACATTACTAACGTTAAATGTTTAAAAAAAAAATAAAAAAAATCCAATACTACGCGATAACGTTAGCATTTAACACAAAATGTACGTTAACGCTAGCTAGCTAGCTCTAAACAAACTTTTTGTTTTCGCTGTTCACCTCTTTTATTATGCAGCGGAGCGACTCATCCTCGCTAAGTCCCCGAGATAACGTCCGTTTCCGTGGCGAACCACTGCTGTCCAGCGTGACTGAATGCATTTTGTATGTTTTATATTAGCTACGTTTTCGTTTATGTAACGTTTATGAGACACCTCCGAGCTCTCTTGGTGAAGAGGTGTTTTTCCTACGCAGCAGCAGCAAAGGAGTACTGCCGACGCCCAGGCTGTGAACTACGGAGAGCCAAGGGGAACAAACTGTCTTTAACACCGCCCTCACTCCGCCCTCAGAGCATGCCACAGAGAAGTCAAAAGATCAGCCTCTAACAGGAGAAACGAGTCCATTTTGAAGCTGTGGGCAGTTAAAAATAGATTGTTTGTTTTAAAGTTCAAATAAGCACCATGGGGCATGTCAAGTCCTGAAACTCATCGATGACAACAAGGCCTATCAAGTATGTTCAGGTGAGCTGGTTTGTGTGTATTTTGTGAAAACATGAAGTAGATAAGGGAAATTTAGGGGAAGAGAGTACAATAAAAAGCTACTCACCACAATTAATTACAATATACAATTACATTAAAATCTCCGTCTCTGCCAATCCCCATGTAAAATTAGTATCATCACAAAAGCAAGTTGGACAGCAAAGTAGTCTACTGCTCAACCCACAAAATAATCATTATTTTTTTGCCAGGCTTAATATAAGATAAGATACAACTTTATTCATCCCAAAGGGAATTGTTTGCAACAGTACAGGAGGAAAGATAATGCAGATATAAAACCAACATATCACTAAGGTGTAAAATTAGGTGGAAATGTCTATAAAATATACACAAGAGTTATAGAGTTTACCTATTTGATGTGATGAGCATGAGACCTCCGGGGTTTGTATTTCATGCAGTTTCACCATCATATCGTTTCCAAGAAGAGTTGAGACAAGCAGACAAAATATACAATACATGTGATACTGTCAGTGTGGGACAATTCTTTAACTTCTAAACATTCATTCATTAAGCAACATTTGAAAGCACCTATAATTCCATTGTCAACATATACAACGCAAAACATACTTTGATCTTTATTAAACATGATATAATAATTGTCCACAATGTAGGCCTATATTATCTCTACCACATCCACTCTGACCACTGGCTCATAGGCCTTTTATCACAGCCGATATTTTGACTTGTCATAGGCTCTTTTCTATTTGAGGTAAGTCATGAAACCAATGCAGCTAAATGGAATCAAGCCATCATTAATTATTATTTACAGCTGTTCTTGACTGTGATTGAGTTCATTCATATGAAGGAGCGTAGATGCACCGCTTTACATCTCTCTACTTGTTCCATAGCATCACCATCACTACACTCTTGAATTTCTTGATAATCATGGCGGACAAAAGCATCAGAAGGTTGGATTTACGGTCAAAAAGTCCAGCAGCTCCTGTGAGGCTTCCTTCCTCAAGAGTTGTTTTTGTGCTGATGAGACTGTGGTGAGTATTTGGTCCCATATTCATACATATCTAAATGCACATGTAATCAACAGATCACTTTTTGCATCTCTTCAGCAGACACACTAATTGATGCTAACCACTACTGTACAATGCAAATCAGGACTAAATTGACAACATTTCTTTTCATAAGTCATACATTTAATACATAAACATAAGCATCTATTTTCATGGTGTGGACTAGGTGTTCTTGGATATGACTGTGCTGGATGACACCAGTGAAGCCCAAAGCTTGTCTGTATTACCAACCCATGGATTTTCTGCCTGCAGCTCTCTTACCAGTGTCACGTTTTGTTTACTGAATGTATGTAGCAATGTGTATCTCAAAATTGTACTTAAGTACAGTACTAGAGTACATTTAACTAACTTTCCCCCACTGCTGAAAGGGTATTGTGAGCTTCAGTACTACACTAGGTGTAGGTTTGGTGTGCAACATGGAGGTTGTTGTTACCCTAATCTGAGCTGTTGTGTTGGTCAGTGAATGTTGCGTTGTGAAATTTAATATGAATGATTCACATTCCATCTGCATTGATAAACATAAAAACCTACAAATGCACCAAGCAGGGACATGCAGCTGCTGTTTCTGCTCAAATAAAAACAGCGGACGCATGACTTATCCCTTAAGGACTCACTAGTTTATGGTTTTGATTTATTTAATTTAGATGAGGCTGGTAAACCTTGTCATTCAAACCATATTATATTCTTTAAGACATTTCAGGTTGGCAGAGAATTGATGTTTAATTGTTGCTTAATAACACTGCTTCCTATGGTTGAGAGATTCCTTCATACCATTAAAGTGGTATGATGCTGCCAATTTAAGAGTTTTTTGCACACAAGAGAAAGAAATAAGGGAAATGTGAGCAAACTGCAGCAAAAGTGTTTCCCATGTATTCAATGGAGAGGAAGCTCCACCCAGCATTCATTTTAGGTGCACTAATGCTTGATCCTCACTAACTTCTAGTCTTATCAGTATTTGAACAATAAAGATGTAATACTGCTATATTTCCAAACTAAATGAGCTAATGACTAGAGTGCCCTGTTTTACAATGAAGTACCACAATCTGACCGCAACAAGCAATAAAAGGGGCAGCACGCATGAAAACTGATAACTTAAACATGATGTTCTGCAGCTGCAATTGTGTTTCTCTCCAGCAGATGACACTAGTGGGTCAGTGATGGTTTGCTTCGAGCAGGCGACTCATTGCTCTGTGAAGTACAATTTGTATATAAAGAAATCAGTTCCAGAAAAATCACAACTTTTATTAATGAATACAGAATTTCTCCATGGCATTTTGATCAGATCCTATGACATTTGCACATGCTGTGGGTTTATAGATAACATGTGACACACAGAAGACTTCAAATTCTACAATCCATAGTAATCTATAAGAAAACAAAAAAAAAATCATAATGCAGCTAATACCAGCTAATAACAACTACACTGATTAGTACAAATGAAATTCAACGAGGCTTACATTATAAAGTCTACATACTATAATAATATGTATGTATGCAGACCTGCTGTTACTGCATGACTTTAATCGATCTATTAATAAAGGCTAATACACATCAATATTTTATTATTAGCATAGGATGCAGGCTGATTTGAAATGAAAAGTCCAGTTATTACTTAACTGGTTTACACATAATACTTTGACGCTCAGTTTAGAAAGCTCAGCATCGGACAAGCTCGTGCAATTTCTAAATAATCTGCATCTAACCATCTGGTAGGTCTACATGAAGATTCCTTAATAGTGAGTTGTTTTTTTAATGCACCGTAAATATTTAGATGTGTGTGATTTCCGACATGATGTTGAGAATTCGGGTGGAATCATGAAGCTTTTTATTTTTTTTATTTTACACTTATTAAGTTACCACTTATAACAACAGGCGCAATGAACCATAGTTTATGTCATCATCATAATAACCTAATTGGGCAATATCTCCAATGTGAGACATTGTTTGTGCACTGTAAAAACATTTATACTCTCATAACAGTGCGTGCACCCTCCCTTCGCTCTGTCCCTCTTGACTTGGTGACAGACCTAAAAGCCTTTTGTTGCAATCTTAGCCAATGGAGACGGATTACGACACCGGGCAGCTGAGATATATAAAGAGCCCCTTTTTGACCGCACTTGCACATTTTTCAGTGACACTTCTGAACGTTCACACACCTCAATGGACTAAATAGTACAGAAGACCCCAAAACAACCATTATACACGTGAGCGGGCGATGCATTCATCAAACAGATAATTAGTTTACCTTCAATCCAAGCAGCCTGTACCGAGACACACTGGAACCTACTTTTTTTGTTGTTGAAAATTTATTGCAAAATCTGCAAAAAAGCAACTTCGGGGTGATCGTATTGGATTAGATGCATGTCACTGATTCCCTGCCTTTTGTAGGATAAGGCAAGGAGCGGCGCACATCGGAGACAGGGGATATAACTGGATAAAGCGAGTGAAAGGACAAGAAAAAGAAAGAAAAAAGTTACATTGCCTGGTGTCCACGCATCGTCATGCCGAGGTACAACTTCTTACTGTGCTTGATGGTGCTCATCTCCCTGGGACAGTCGGGGAGCGATGAGCCCAATCTGCTGCTGCCTTCTGCCAGCGAGACGCCCACGGATGCCGGGCTGTCCCTGCTGGACGAGGACGCCGGTTCTCACGAGTGCTCCGCCTGTGTTTGGAGGGAGCAGAGCAAAGTGCTGAGACTGGAGACCATCAAGTCCCAGATCCTGAGCAAGCTGCGTCTGAAACAGGCGCCCAACATCAGCCGGGAGGTGGTCAATCAGCTGCTACCCAAGGCGCCTCCGCTCCAGCAGCTCCTGGACCATCACGACTTCCAGGGAGACGCGTCGTCCCAGGATGAGTTCATGGAGGAGGATGAGTACCACGCCACCACGGAGTCCGTGATCACCATGGCCTCTGAGCGTGAGTAATAGTTTACAACCCAACAATATTGTCTCCAAATGCGTCATGCGCGTAATTGCGGAGCAGATAGGTTCAAGTGACTCAGGCCTGCTGTGTGGACAGTGGAGCTGCTGGGGCTCAAGTCAAAAGCCAAACCTACTTTTTGAGATTAAGATTGGGGGTCCACTCCGTGTGTCTGAAGCACACTGATAATAATATTAGAAAAAGAGCTGTGGTCAACTGCTGGCCACTGCTGTCAAAATAGGGATTATGCTTGAAGCTGATAAATCAATAATCAGCAGCATAAAGAGCCTCATCACTCTGAAACAGACAGCTCCAACATGGCTTGATGAACTATTTTCATGGTGGTGCTGACGATGATGATGATGATGATTATGATGATGATGGAGGGCAAAGTCCTGTTGGAGTAGTCTAATATTTAGCTCCTCGGTACACCTGCTGTCATGTTTAAACGTTCCCCCTTTCAGATAATATTCTGTGCTTGACGGGGAGTAAACGCATGACAGACCCGTGTGAATGTCAAGTGCATCATTAATGATAATGCAGCATTTGGCTGGCAGTTGCATCACTTTATCCTTTATGTCTTCTTTTGCATAAAGGCCCTACATTCTGGAGTTATAAGGCCCTCTGATTATTGCCCCTCTAACAATTTGCTCGCCCTCTTATAATTTCCCATAAATCCCCAGATAAACCGCAGGCAGGCCCCTTGGAGACATTTTATAAAATTACTGTTGAACCCTGGCAGCTGTGCTCTATCGGTCTTTTATAGGAGGCTCTACCGGTTTCCCTGCTGTTTCTCGCAGTGAGAAAAAGTGTGTCCAAAAAGCTGCTATTGTTCCCCTCATGCAGCAGCCCCCTTTGGCCGCACTTGCCTTTTAAATGCGAAGTTTATGGGCGCAGCTCTTTTTTTTTCACCACGAGTACACAAAGACAGAAAATCACTTAGGGTCGAGGGGAGTGTGTGACCTTTTCCTGCCAAATCGTGGGGTTCAACAACATTTACACACGTAATATATTCTGCACAAGGCAGATAAAACACACTCCAAATAATCAGTTTTTTTCACTCCATGATTGAACAAAGATATGTCTTTGTGCAGGAGACTTTGGCTTTATGTGTTGTCTGACATTATTAAATCCTCATTATTTTATCTATCTATCTATCTATCTATCTATCTATCTATCTATCTATCTATCGTTAGTAGTATAGCTATAAAACACCTTGTAGTTTATTAACACTTTTCCATCTTCACCTGCCCTGACAGTCCCACCTGGCTCTGTCATGATAACAAATCAACCTTCACTTGACACATTGTAACTGCAGGCTCAAATGTCATCTGTATTTTATCTACATATTTTCTATTCCAACACTCTTTATCTAAGCTTTAAACTCGTTGAACCTTATAATTGTTTTCTCTGAGAGTTGTTTTTGCTCTGGACTGATGTGAGCGATGCAGTTCAGTTCATCCCAGGAGAACGGTGCACAGCTGATGTCTTAGATCTTACAGGAGAATTGAGGAGGCACCGTGAAGAATTTGATTTGCCATTTGTCAACCGTGTTTATGTGGCAGCTATTTTTAGGACATTTCTACAAAAGAAGAAATTGTCCTAATTTTTTATATACAGTATATATATATATTAATGTTACATCATCTATCTATCTATCTATCTATTTATCTCTCTCTGCTTCTATTTTTATAACTTGCTCTCAAACACACGTATAGGGTGTATGTGATGCTTGCTGACAATGAAGATCTTATATAATAACTTGCAGTTATCTCTCTGATGTGCTGTAAATGCAGACTAAATTAAACTGCATGCTTAACACACTCATCTGCACATTGAAAGTGAAATCAACAATATCCTCAAAGTGTATTTTTGACTCTGTTTTCCATCCTCTGCACGGCCACACTCGCACACAACGCACCATACAAAGTGATTTGATTTTGATACCTTCTCAAGCCAGAAAAGGCATTATGCATGACGCCAGCTAATTGCATATTTCTAACAGCCTCATGCCAGCCAGAGCAGCTAATGACTGACATTACTGCTGTATCTGTCATGTTACAGCACTTCCTGTTCTTTTCTGTTTGCCTCATCTCTTTACGTCAGCTGCAGTTTTTATCATCTGCTCCTTCTCTCCATATCTCTCTCTCTCTCTCCCACTCTTCACCCCTCCCTCTACCCCCCCATCTTCCTCCTCGTAGCCCCCTCTCTCCTTCTTCTCTTTCTCCGGTACTGATGGAAGAGTTGAGAGAATGAGTGCATCTCTTTTGCCTGTGGCGCCTTAGTGATCCAACAGGATTAAAAGTGCCTTTTCTGTCTCTCTGATAGAAGTAGGGCTTCAAACACTATTCCCTGCGCACCTCGAACCCAATCACCCTTTCACGGTCATGCACACTGCCTTTGATAGGGCATGTGGGTTCACACAGTACATACTGAACGGGACCTGTGCCAGAGTTGCTTCTTAGTATTCACTCAAGGTACGTGGGTGCCGCAGTGGGAGTTGAGAGGGTCCATGCTTCCTGGTCTCTAATTACTATGAAATTTCATGGAGAAGTACAGCTATTTATATCATAGTGCGGCACTAAAACCTCCTTATAGTGTGTTAGGAAACCGCTCCGCTCGCTGTTCCTGCATTAAAAATGAGTCAGTTTGGAGCCGTTTATCAGGATCATCTTTTAGCGCAGCATCGTGAACAAGTGTTGTTTTTATTAACAAATCTATTTGCATTGACATATGAGCTGTTTGTATTTGATTTTATATGTGTAATTGTGCATGCAAAGTTTGTATTCTAGAGCTGAGTTTTGCCTGAGGTGGGGTGAGGATTTGACCTAACTAATCTCCCATTTGTCACCTGTCTAAGACATTAAGACCAGACCTTCCTCTCGCATCAGTCACCTTCTCCTTCTTTCTTTCTCTCACTCTGTCTCTGTATGTTTTGATGCTGATTAACCCCACACTATTCAACTGTTCCATGAAATACTCCAGCAATATTAAATACTAAAAATCAAATTATTCTCCCAGGAAACAGGAAAACAATCAGGAAAACAATGAACAACAATAGACTAATCATGGGTATGACTTAGTTTAGGTTCTTTGTAAAAAGTTCAATGTAGTCTTTATCATCTTTGCCCTTCGAGTAAACTTATTTTCTGTGCTCTGACATTTTGAGAGGTTTTGAGTAATTTTGAGATTGTCCAGTAAGAGAGAATCCAGCAGAGAGCAGCACTCACTTACCCTCCCTCTGAGCCTTTATTCCATGTTTACATTTTTTCATTGCAGTTTGTCCAAAACATAGGAAACCAGTGACCATCTGCAAGGAAAAACTTTACCTTTTGAAAGGAGTGAAAACTGAGGTTTAGACATAACGATCACATTTGAAACATTTTTGTTGATCACTCAGTTATTCTTGAAACTTCTGACTTTGTTGAACTATTTTATACCCACATTGTATCTTGTCCATTATGATTGTGTGTAAGCTAACATTAGTAAGTGCTATACTGGTATTATTATGTAATCCTGTTAAGATGAGGCGCATTCAGTTCGAGCATAGGCTTACACAACTCTTGAGTTGAAAAATGAACATTTACACACGTGTAAAGGTACGAATATACACATTTCCACATGTGCACACTTGCTTAGACACACGAGGATGCTCACACACACACACACACACACACACACACACACACACACACAGTCACACACATACACATACACACAGTCACACACACACTCCAGAGAAAAGTTGGTCAACTATTGACAAAAAGGGTCACAGAGTTCACAGCTATGTGATATATTGGAAGAGGAGACTATTAACCTCATTGGGTCTCTTTCTTTGGCAGCAAAGACGAACCGGTAGTAACTTAAACACTTATCCCCCACCACACACACATATACACACACACACACACACTAACCACTCCCACAAAAAACAAGTCTTTTATAGTGTTGACCCTATAAAAGGGTCATTTCCTGAAGGTGCAGGAACCATAAAAATTAAGAGGGAGAGCGCTAAAAGGACAGAGCAGCAGAAGTCGGACTGTCTTCAACTCACTGGCCAGTGTTTGCTGGAAGTTGATGACTATGTGAGGTTTTTATAGATTTATTTATTCCATGGAGGTCTCAGTTTGACGATGACACCTGTTCTCCCTGTGTAGTTGCTGGCATCAGTTGAGGGTAAAGATAAACTTTGGTGTTGAATTGTTTGGACACTGGGGGGTACAACTGGTTTGTTTAAAAAGAAGTAAAAACATAAGAAAGAAAGGTATGTAGAAATTGCACAGCATACTGTCAACTTTATGGGTAATAAAATTTCAAAGGGACAACGTCTATTAATACAGGGACAAAATTTCCCCAGGACCTCAGGAATCTCACTCCTTCCCCTATTCCCACGCTCCAGTGTACCAGTCCTTGCAGCCGATCTTTTCTCTTGGCATTTGGGAATATGCATGCTTTACCAAAAATACAACACTGAGAAGATGGGAGAATGGATGTAACATAGCATTACTTTCAGTTTGGAGGCATGGTTATGAAGGAATATTTTTGGTCTCCTTATAAAATAAAAAAAAAAAAAGACAGTCTCTGCTTTCACTGCTTGTGAGCACTGGTGAACTCCTCGTTGCCTCTTTAAAGGATTTCAAAGAGTATGATCGAGTTAGGTGCAACATGGATCACGCTGCGGGTATGGGGGGAGGGGGGGGGGGGGGGGGAAGGAAGAAGGGCGGGAGTCCGCAGGGAGCAGCAAGCAGCCCAGTCCTATCCTAAAGGGACAGAAATCATGCAATGGTTTTATAGGTACAATTAAAAAGACCTGAAACAGATGTTACGTTTCACTAATAAAGGAAAAAATTACTTCACACCAGTAATTAAGCCCTATGTAGGGACATGAGTGAGGAGGAGGAGGAGGAGGAGGAGGAGGAGGAGGAGGAGGAGGAGGAGGGGAGCGAAGAGATAAAATGGAGATCATTGAGGGGATTATTGTTGATGGATGCGTTCAAGCTCTGTGTGGTTGTGTGCAAGGAGCTGCTGAGGATCAGTTTATAGAAGAGTCCATTAAATCTAAGAGGCGTTTAAGCAAAGGAAATGCTGCATTGGCATAATGCTTGATCCCATGAGGGAGCCACTGTGTCGGATAGAAGCACAATTAACAGTGGATTACCTCATTATTATCTACATGAAAATTTAATTAGCCTCTTTTCTGCGGCAAAGGAGAGCAGCTTCTCGGTGTATTTATCACCTGTGGTTGTATTTCTGCCTGCCGTACCCAGATCACCCGAGGAAGTTCATTATGGAAAATGCACACGTCGAAGTGATTTCTTTAGGGACAAGAGCCAAGTTTGATTTATATAATGTACAACACAGCTCATAAAGGGAACAATTTTTTTATCGTTGCTTAGAAAATCTTGAGGAGTGTAGAAAAAATGCTTCCTAAAGGGAGGGTTAGACACTAACGTCGTCTTTAGATAAAACTCTCGGCCGAGACTCTGATGCTGACAGATTTGCTTTAGGGATTTTTTCCAGCAACTGAGTGTGCTCAAAAAGAAATACTTCCAGGAAAAAAACATGGCACATCCTTTGAGCGTTTAAGATGATCAAAAACAAATCAGTAGTCAACATGTATCTACTGTATAAAGCAGTCTGTCTGTCCTTTGCATATCTCGAGAGTCGTTTATCCAATCTACTTTACACCTGGTGGGTGTATTGCTGGGTACCCAAGGACGTGCCTTATCAAATGTGGTGCAATTTGGACACGCAACATGTTCAATATTAATACATTTTGAATAAACAAGTGGCGGCTTTGTGCAGCAGCGGCGGTGGGGCTTCATGAACTGAGCTGAGTCGAGCATGTTGTCCGCATAGGGCTATCAGCTAGCACCAACTAATACGCATATTTAAAAATTAATATCTCCGCTAAGTGTATTTCACCGTGTGTGTTTCTGACCGCGGATGCTGTATATAGTAATGTCACAACCAAAACTCAAATTGTTTGCCATACTAACTTATAACACTAACAACGCTACTACCGGCAAAATACCTCTGCTAATTAAATCCATGCTCTACTTAAAAAACATTTATGGTTATGTCAAAGCAAGCAAGTAATTTGACTTTTTGGAAATTAATACCTCCACTAAGTGTATTTCACTGCTGCTTCTGACCGCAAGCAGCCACGACTTGGGTGTGTTTTTCAGGGGCAGATTGAGTGATTTGGGGGCCGCGGCAAACTGCATCTTGCTTTACTTTTCATCCTTTCTCTAACTGGGAATGTTGGTATTGTCAGTGTTAGAAGAAGTACTTAAAACCTTTTTTCTGAAGTAAAACTATTTGCTATTGATAGTAAAACTATTGATAATGCACAGTACATGTAGCCTTCTGCATTCAAATGTTTACTTAAAGTGAAAAGAGAGGCATTATCAGCAGAATGTACTTACATTTACGTAAATATAACATCTGTTGTCTATGTTAGTATACAGTTGAGTTGTATATTTTGTAAGTGCTTTGGGGCCCTTGTCTGTCTGTATTTTGATTTTCTCGACAACCATTCATCCGATCGACTTCACACTTGACTTCACACTATTGCTACGGAGTGCGAGCTCTTGAGATCTACAGGGCATATTTATAAGTAGTGTGTTATGTACACACTGTGTTGTATATTGAGGGTGGACCTCTATTAACTGTTAAACTGCTGATCTGCATGCTAGGTACAGCAATCACTACTACACATTCAAGAACAGATGAAGGAAGGGAGACCGAAGATATTACATGATACATATCGGTGATGCAACTTTGATAATTAACGCTTTTGTTCCAGGAAATAGCCTGGGCCCAAATAGCTAGCTGCTAGCAAATTACTGGTATACTCTAGCATTGCTTGGGGACGCAACTATGTCACGGCAGGTGTATTGCTCAGGACCCAAGGAAGCGCAGTGTTGAGTGTGAAGTAGTTTGGATGAGCAGTTCTCGAGAAAGCGGCAAACAGCAATACCGCAGGCCAAGCAATGGGCCTGTTCCGAACAGGCACTGCACTAGTGTAAGGAAAGAAATTAAAGGACATAAATAAGAAGCAATTCTGACCTGCTGGTCCCTCAGTTTGAGAGTACTCTCAGGTTGTGCATTAATACTGATCAGTCCCCTCATGTCATAATGACATGCATGTTTATGATTTATTTTTGCTGGATTTGATAAAAGAGAGCAGTTCAGAAAAGTGTATTCAACCTCAGTTCATACACCAAAAGACATTAAATAAGAGACAAAAAGACATTGAAAACATCAATTGAATTAGTAAAATGAAAACACAGACAAATAGAATGACAACAGATGAATACAGGATAAAAGTTGGGTGTTGATAATGATGGTCTTAAGAGGGTGGGAAAACTAGTTTTTAATCTGCTTTTAGAGGTGAACTTCATTCTTATATATTCTGAAAATTTGTTCCAGCTACGTGGAGCAAAGAAACCAAATGGTGCTTCTCTGGGAACATTTTTCAGACTGCTACAAGAGAGGCTTATTATGTTTGGAAGTTGTGTCTGTATCTGTATCATCTAATCATTGATTTGTTTTATGCTGACTCTAAGGCAATGTTCACACTTGACGTCTTTTTTTAAGCTGCCAGCGTCTGTTTTACATTATAATCCTATGGAGTAAACCATGTTTTTTGAAAATGTCTTTTGTGCTTTTTTAAACACTGCCGGCAACGTTTTTTCTGCAGCTCAGAGCGTCTTTTAGAAGTTGAAAAAAGTCAAACTTTTCGGGAAAAAAATGCCCTACATCAAGCGTTTTTTTGACAGCTGACCAATGACAAGCGGTGTAGTGAGACCTGTCGTTTCCATAACAACAAGAAAAAATGGAGAAGGTGCCGATAGACTTGTGCTAGTGTCGGAGCACAGCGAGTTATATGATATGACCGGATGCTCCCTGTTCAGGGAATGACGGTTGGGGGAACTTGCTGTTTTTTATATAACATTAGGAGTAGCACCACTCCCTCTCTCTGTTCATTCTCTAGATCGCTTGACTGCTTTGTTATATCTAGTACCGCTCCACATAGCACTCTACTGTAGCAGTAGCTGTTGTTATAGCAACAAAAGATGCTATCGGCTGCTTTTTGGAACCAAAACGCTGCCACCTTTTTTTTAAACTACAAAAGCGCCCTAGTCAACTTTTCTTTTCAAAAAAGACGTCAAGTGTGATCATGGCCTAATGCAGCATTATCACTTGAGAGATAAATGTGGGTGTCATCGGCATAATTAGGACAAGTGTTTTGCGTGTAAAGTATAGAGGGAAGCTGACTACTGGTCCTCACAACATTTTATTACAGACGAATAATCTCAGATGTAAGATAGACAATATTAAACATTTTAAATGTAAAAGAATAGGGAGAATAGATTTTACGACTCCATAGTAAATTAAACACATGGTTAAGGTGATTTTGTCATAAAATGTCAAAAATGTACACTTCACTACCAATCTATGGGATATCATATGGATTAGGATATTAGTGCAGAGAATGTGTCTAATGCAATGCATTGTTACAGCAGCTCAATGCTGTCCTTGAATTATTTACCACACAGATGTACTGTAATATAAATTAATGGAGCTTCTCTCAGATGGTCCGTGGAGAGTTGGACCTGGTACCATGTCTTACTAAAAAGAAACATGACCTCAGAGGTCAAACTTGAGTGTTTATACAGTATGTGTTGTAGTAGGTCACTTGTATCATGGGATAATGTAGAACAGGCTTTAAGATTTTTAGGTTAAGACTTTAGGTGTGTAGGTTTGTAGACGTTTCATCCATCAAACAAGGCAACAAACTAAATCAATCAACAACAGAAGATCATGCAGTTTAAATTATAATGCTTCTGCTACAGGGTTTTGCATAAGGGTTGAGATGAAAAAACGAAGTGAACAACTGGTAATTTGTCGTATAGTGATGTTAGCGGTCACTATACTGTTTCTGTTACAGAGTAAACATATATTCTTTCGTTGTTTTGCATTGTTGTTGCATAGTGTGTATGTTGGGTTAGCTGTGCTTGTTACATTGAGCAATAGTAAATAAGTAAGTAGTAAAAGATTTCCTTGGCAACATTACATTATAGGGACTTGATGACCGACAGTGCAAATCAATTTGACAATGGGTGTACATGTTGTCTTTGGGATACTACTACTCATCATAATAATAATACTAATAATAATAATGTAAATGTATAGCACATTGTCACCATATTCAGTGACATGCGGTCAGCCTGCAAATCAAGAGATCTGTGTATAGTTTTAAGTTTCTATCATCTAAATAATAATAGATGAAACTCTAACCGTCTCTCAAGTGTTTATTTTCTTCCTTCTGTTTTCCATCAGTCACCTCTGAGTTACATCCAATTCTGAAATGATAATCTCTCAAGAGGGTCACTGCCAAATTGAATGCCATTCACTCTGGGGTATACTAACACACTGTTAAGTTGCAGCACATTTCAGATAGAGTCCAAGACTAAGGAATCCATTTACACAAACTAAATTTGGGTTTATTGTATGTTTTTGCCTGTCAACTTGGTGAAGAATAAGTGGAGCCAAAGAAATGTGAAATCTACAATAATAACCAAGATACAAAAACATTGAAGAGAACCAACATTTCCGACCAAACTTGAAGGCCAAATGATTGTCCACAGCAAGTTGACATCGTCGCTCTTATCTAAAAGTTGTCGGACTTAACTTTTTTCTTCAGGCATTCAAAATAAATGGAAAGATCCCCTACTGCTCTATACAAAATATGTAAAAAGAAAAGTTTGGATTTAACTTTTAAAAAACAGAGTTTAGCAGAACGTTGTCCTCTGACGTTAAACGTTCTGCTAACGTTTATGTATGGATGCACACAAACACAAGCGGTGAGACCCCAGCATGCTTCCTGCTGTCCAGCTGTCCACCTTATTGCAGTTCACTGCACGCTCGCTCTTTTCATTCTCTGTCCCGACCTGCTGGAGCTGTCCCACAGACGTTCCCCTATTAATACAAACACATATAACCCCAACACAAAAAACAATGAGTCTGTTTGCTGAAGACAGTCAGTTTGGAGCGTGTGTGTATGTGTGTGTGTGTGTGTGTGTGTGTGTGTGTGTGTGTTCACTGAGCTAGAACAGGGAGCTTTAGGAGGTGTCTTTTGTTGCTCCTGGGGGGCTACTGTGCTCAGTCCTAATAGGAGTCTTGTGCCTGCCGTTGTCCCAGGGGAGGGCTTCTGAATGAGGGGGTCTAACTTCACACACACACACACACACCCTCCTTTCCAACCCCAGCTCAGCTCAAGCCAGGCCTCCCCCACCACCCTTTCCCGTCCCTTGGGACTGACCAAGAGACAAAGAGGTAGTGAGACTGGGGTGGGATGGGATGTTTGAGGGGGTGCACTGTGGCCCCTGTCTTATTAGAAGGGTCGTGAACGTGTCACGATGATTAATATGCCGAGGTGCGCAGGGATACCCTAGAGTCACATTTATTCAACACGAGGGCTCCCAAACACACACTCACCACAAAATGGCACATTTGCATTTCCCATTAAGAAAAGAAAATATTGATATATATGCAAATGAAATTACTATGTAGGTTTATACTATTTTGCATTATCTATTCGGACAATAAATGACCATTTCTCTCCCCAACTCATTTTAGCCTTAGATTTTTACCTGATTGGCACAGTTTACGGCACATGTTCACAACATGCACACAACTGCCTTTCAAGAGTTTGGATAAAGAAGTGAACTCTACCAAATTTGGTTTTTAATATGAGATAGAAGTGTGAAGGTAATTTTTAAATTCAGAACCATTTTGTGATAAAATCTTGTCAGACCAACAACATTCACTGTAAAACAAATTCTTACTTTTTTTATATATATATATATATATATATATATATATATATATATATATATATTGATTTGTTGAGTTTTTTTTTGAGATTTGATTTGTTGAGTTTTTCCAGGACAAGAAGCATATTGCACCAGCAGCACCTTATGTTACATGCACATTACACATTACAATACATTACAACATAGTGGCAGTATAAGAAATGTCCAAATAAGCAAGCACAAATATTTTAACTTAAAATGTTCATATAAAGCTATGACACATCTTGGTTTTCAACTCTTAAACTAACATATTCAGCTTTCTTGGGTATTTTATCATGTTCATGTATCATGATCATGTTGTGATCATTGGGTGGGGTTCGTGTTATTGCAGTTGGTATATTAACGTTGGCTCTTCATTTCTTAAGTTGATTGCATGGGGAAGCACAGAAATCAGTCAAAAAAGTGGAAATCTTTGTGAACTCTGCCAAGTCTTTTTTTATACGTCTTCTGGAAGTCAAAGAGAGATAAATATAAATTTGACTAATTAAGAGTCTACCATTTTTACTAGACTGCCAATATTAAAGCACCCTCATTGGTAACATGTGTCTATTCATTGTATAACTACTCCTTAACTTCACCTCTCCCATCTGTTTTCAACTGTTTAACTGGCTCAACATTACTGCATTTGATTATTAAAAGCATTTAACTTTGAAACAAGGTACGGTCATATTAAAATGGACAGATGGCATGGTGAATAAACCCTTATATACTATATGTCTCCCCCTAACATACACATATAGGAGGCTGTGGGCTAACTATGGGACACAGGTACCCAGGGAGTCCACCAGATGTTTGATAGGCTCACCTGCGGGCCTGCTGCGTGCTGGCAGTAAAATTCATGTGCTGCATATGCTGCAATTATACCACAGGGAAATAAGCTGCTGTAATAATGAGGTAGGCTGGGGACATGAGAAGGAAAAGCAAACAAGCCTGTTTCCTTCGGAAAAACACAGCCTCTGTCCATACTTCACTTTACATGTTTTTTACCTTTTACAGTAAAATAAGTGTTATTACTGTATAGGGACTAGTTTCTATCTTCCATCTTCCGTTTGGCCGAGGAGAGCGGTGTCGTTGCTACAGTAGGTGGTGCTGAATTCCAAATCAGAATTCATATCCTTATTGCAGGATTGAAATCAGAGTGTTAAAACACTGAAGTATAACTGAGCAAATTGTTCAGGAAATTAAGCTATAAAACAGTCCTGCAGTAAAATTATAAGCTCTTTTAGCAATAACATGTTATGGCAGCAGGAGCAAAGTTAGTTCAGGAAGAAGCAGTAAATGTCCCACTGGTTTTCTGTTCTTTACAAGCTAGCTTTGCTCGTTTTGCACAAGTGGAACACATTGCCAAGACGTGGGGTGTAATTAAGCTGCAGGCATTCATCCTCAGTGGTTTGCCTCTCACTTGTGCACTTACAGGATCTATAAAGGCACAAATTGATTTTACTTATCAATGCAGTCATTGTTTAACATGACTTAGCTCATATGCTGTGCATGTGTGTTTAATAACCGGGGTCCTAACTGGATCACGGTGTATGGGCCCTGCTTCTCAGATTACTCCTTCTCAAGAAAAGGGTTTCTGCTTAAGAAGCTGAACCATTTAAGCTCTGCTGTGTTTGGTGGTTTGTTTCTTTTTTTTTCTACAAAGAACTCAACAAAAGCATTACAAACTGATAGCAAAGGAATAGTTTGCCGGTCCCCATCTGTAGCAATTTAAAACAACAAAAAGTAGTAATCCCAAGTAAACCCCAAGTAAACTGCAGAATCATTCATTCCCGGTTTTGTGCTGATGAGCAAACACAACACTACCCACGTTAATTGCTGTGACCCCAGCAACCCACCAAAAGGAACATTGACATATTGTTTGTCCAGCGTGAGACACTGTATAATTTACACTCGCTAATGACTGTCCCTGGAAATACAGGCTGAAGGACCACGTCTGTCCCTGACTTGGCCCTTATTCAATGTTCGCCCTGGACTCTTCTAATGGATAGTCCATCTGTACCACAGTGAATTTATCCCTCAATGCATGCCCATAATTCAATTACAACACTTGTTTAGTGTAAAAAAAACAACAACAGCCCGATGCAGTGTTCTTCCCTGGTCAGTTGAGGTTTGATAAACAATTTACTATTGGCTGGAGAATCTCCACCCTAATCAAAACAAAAACAAACTGTGACCGATTCAGCGCTGTTGTGACTCTGAGATTTTAGATTATTCTCTGGTTAAAAACATGCCATTTTGTGAAGAAAGACATATTACCATTGCCATGGAGTCGACCTTGACCTTCAAACTCAATCTGGCTATTAGGGCTGCCCCTCCCCAAAACCCCTGAGATGTAAAGAGGCTCACGGGTTTGACCCCTGATCCCATTTCTTAACTAGGCTGAGGTGCCAAATAACCTTTTGACCCAGGAAGCATTTGCAGGTTGCCTGAGCAACCTCAGATTTAGCAATGAGTGACAGGTCCAAACAGTTCTTTTATTTTTATCTGCTTTTTTTTTTAAAAGGAGGAACAACAACACTCATCTGCAAGATAAATGACAGAAGACAACAGTTTATTTGCAAAAATCTAGAGTTGTAATATGTCAAGTATGCGAAAGTGAGAAAATGGACAGATTAGATATTCTATTGTACTCAGCACATTATTATGCCAGATAGATGCAGAATAAATTTCCCTTAATAAATGAACGCTTTACATGGAAATGAATGTATGGATGCAACGGATGGATGTCAGTATATCAGATGGAGGTCTATGTAAATGAACCATGAGCAGATTTGACATGTGGTGCAAATCACAGAAACACCAGACAAGGATCATGACAGGAATATATCTTCCTATTTTAGGAGACGGCTTGTGTTCTTTGACATAACCCTTAATCCACACCCCAAATATATTTCAACAAGGGTGAGCCACTAAAAAACCTGAGATGTTTTAATTTTGCTAGTTAACCATGTAGACCATTTCATTACGATTGACCCAGGGGAATCTAAGGTTACCATCTGGCCATTGGGCACCATTACTGATCCTTGTTTTAATATGCAAATAGATCTGTTTCTAACCTAGATGTAATCACAAATGTAACCTGACTGAATGGACCAAACAACAGGACCATGTGCACATGTGATAACGGACAGCCTTCATGACGGACAGAGAATGGCAGTTTACCAAAAAAAGTGCTCAGTTCAGTTCAGGTACTCCTGTTTTACATGTTACTGATTATCTTTTCTGGGTTAGGATTGTACTCTTTTTCTGTAAATGACATTGACTCACACAAATGTTATCACAAAACAAAAAAATGTAATTCCTGGCTTTAAGATCAATGTGCAAAACACATGCACATCTTTATTGTCAAAGTGCTAAGTCCCAAAAACTGCAACTGTGATTTCTGCCGGCTCCCTTTAAAATGTCTCCTTTATTACATTTGGGAAAGTCTTTTTTTATCTTCGTCAGATACCGATGAATTAAACAGACTCAAGTTGTGTTATTGAAGAAATAGTTCTAAAAATGAAGCGTTGCACTTTTTCCTAATAATAATTATAATAAATAAAGTAAAAAGCACCAAACATAATCAGCAGCTTTTCATCACTGCAGTGAGGGCCATGTAACTTAAAATGTATGGTGATGGACTCAAGCAAAAAGTAAACAAAGGAGTTGGGTGTTAAAGTGTCCTAACTTGCAATAACGGTACCTGCCTTGACCACTGTCTCTCGAATATGGTATTTGTTAGGATCATAGAGGAAAAAGTTTGCAGTTCAATAATTAAACCGTCCTATTTGCTGTGTGAATTTATGTAAGCTGTGCTAAAAAGTACAGTATGAGCTAAGTTACTCATAAAACTGCTGAGAGATGGATTAAGTGTGCCCCTTTGGGAGTAAATTCTCTTTTATCTTCAAGTCCTCGCTTGACTCCATCAGAGAGGATCCCTCTCAGTTATGTGGCTGAGAATTATTGAAGTTATTAACAATACATGAATGAAGAGAGTCATGGTGTGTTCCTTTGTTGAATGACTGAGAATGGATGCAGCTGTCTGTTTTATTTGTGCTGGTCAGCTTAAATATATATTTCTGAACCCCTCGGTCAGGCCCAGGGTTGTTGTATTTTTCATTCCATGTTTTGCGACTTGGGAACCTACATTGAGTTGATAAAAAAACTATGCATTTTTCCAAATAATGTGTTTTGGACTGGGCTTTTCTAATAAAAAAAGCTGCTGATGCACAGGAAGTGATGTGTTTGGAGCCAAGACAGAAAGAGCACCATCATCTGCAGAATCCCAATCCCACCCAAATTGAATTAACAGAAACTCTGGGGGGGGCAAAATAACTATGTGAATTATGTAAAAAAAAAAAAAGATTTTGGCACACACATTAAAGCAAATTGCATATTGTGAAAAAAAATACTTAAAAAAATTATTTTTGGGGGCATTATTATGCTTTTTTTGATAATCGAGAGTAGGATGATGACAGGAAATGAGAGGACAGAGAGATGGGGAATGACATGCAACAAAGGTCCCGCTGACACGTACTGGGAACAGTGTTCAGTGCTATTTCAATGATGATGATATATGTATACAGTATACTGCATATACAGTACAGTACATATATAAACTGTCCTCTTTTCCACAGCGGAGCCCCTGGTGCAGTTCAACGGGAAGCCGAGCTGCTGCTTCTTCAAGTTCAGCCCTAAACTGATGTTTACCAAGGTGATAAAGGCCCAGCTGTGGGTGTACCTGCGACCACTGCAGCAGACCTCCACCGTCTACCTGCAGATCCTGCGGCTAAAGCCTGTCACGGAGCAGGGCAGCCGCCACATCCGCATCCGCTCCCTGAAGATAGAACTCAACTCCAGGGTCGGCCACTGGCAGAGTATTGACTTTAAGCATGTGCTGCAGAACTGGTTCAAACAGCCCCACACCAACTGGGGAATCGACATCAACGCCTTTGATGAGAGCGGCAATGACCTGGCAGTTACCTCGCTGCGACCCGGGGAGGAGGGGCTGGTAAGGACCATCAGACCTGTCCATGGGGCAGGGGAGAAATCACTTCTCTAGCTTTATTATGCAAAAATAAATTAATATTTCAATCAAAGGAGGGCAGCTAAATCGAGAAAGACTTGACTGGATGTGTATTGATAACTGGACGGAACTAAAATTTACTTAAACAAATATTCATAGAGAAAAAGGATGGCAATTATGCCATGTCATCTCCCTTTCTCTTGTTCCACATCTTTTCTGTTAATCTCTACTGTCAAGTCTTAATGTAAAAAAGTAAGATAAATATTTACACAAAATTGCTAGCAGTCGCAATCTAGTGAGGATGCAATACAGGCTGCAACTGATGTATAAAACCTTTTTTTGTTATCAAATAGGTAAATTTAGTAGTACACAGTAAGTGATTAGTATACAGTTGGGTTGCTTATTAACTGCTTTGGGGGGCTTTTATTATGTTCTGTTAAGTTATTATGGGGTACAATGGTCCTCAAGAAAGCTGCAAGCAGCAACACCGAAGGCCAAGTAATCAGCCCGTTCCAAACAGGTGCGTTTTTATGGGAACTGCACTAGTATTACCAAATTGTGGATTTGACAAAAAAGACTACATACTACTTAAAATGGGTAGTTTATTGATACATCATGTATTTTCGACTCTAAATACCACTGCGCTCCATTTGTCAGTCATGTCAGTCATGACCACTCTATATTTAGTTTAGACCAGAGAAAACACAGCTGCTTTGTTTGGATCAACCTTCACCATTCACATATTCGCCTTTTAGAAACCTAAATTGAATGTGTGTCTTCTATGCACACGCACCATTTTTCTTTCCATGTGGTGGGGAAATTATTCCTAGATAGACAATTATGTTAATTGACATTTTACTCTTTGTAAAATGTGAATGGATCGTAACCTAATGTTGCTCTGAATAGTTTCTTTAAAGACTTTCACCTTAGGCTGTGAACTATTTAGCCTCATGTTGCCTCAAACCCTGAGAACAGGATCTTTATGTTTATTTGTTTATGTTTTTATTTAAATGGTCTGGGTTTATGTCTAGTGTAATATATGGGTTTGCACGGATTAGTTTAAACTTAAAGCAAAACCATCCGCGAATCATTAATCCAGTTAGAAATCCCAGAGTTACTATGACTGACAGTTACATACAACATCTAAGTTGAATTATGTAGGCCACTCATCCCAGTTAAGCAACACCAAATATTTACCAAGTGGTCATAAGACACATATCAGAGGTCAGCTCTGGTGTCTTGGCCAATACATCTCTGAGCACACAGCAGTGTGCAATATTATTCTTGAACAAAAAAAAAGGAAAAGATCAAAAACACAGGCAAGCGTACCAAATAAAACAAAACACAACAAGCAAAGAACTCTGCTTCTCCTTGATCCTCTGGGTCTTTTTTTCTACAACAAAAGCCCTAAAGGCCAAGCTGACATGGTCTCACCCCGAAGGCCTTTCAGCTTATTTCCTCTTTTGAATGCGTCACAAAAAACTGTGTTCGAGCCCAGCTGGAATCACTGTGGGGAGAGGAAGGCTTTGTAAAACAAACATGATGGAGTAAAATATTTGATCCGTTTGCTTTGCCCAAAGTTCAAGGTTATGGTAGCCTTCAGATGACCTCCTGGGTCATGGATCTAACCCAGTATACAGAGTCAGCCATTGGCGTTAGTTTGTATCAAAGCTCTTTGAATCGCTGCTTTAATTAATGGCACGTTGTGTTTCTACTAAATGACAAATCAATTCATATATTTTTGTGAAATATCAGATGAGTATGGTTCTTTGTCACTTTTGGCTCCTTTCGGTTAGTCCAAGTGTCAGCGTTTTAGTTTGGAGAAAAAACTGGTTACCAAAAAAAAAAAACATACTTAAACCTTTACCCCAGGTAAATCCCATGAGATTTCAAAATCTCTTTTTCAAGGGAGCCCTGCAGCAACACAGTGTTTCAAACAACGTACACGCAAAAAGGGGTGCTATGCAGTTTTGGCCATTTCGTCGCTTTTTTCTCGCTTCTCGCAAAACAATAGATATTTGGCAACTCCTATGTTTACTTGTGTCTGACTCAGTCAGTCTGCCGTTTCCTCTTTCTCTGTTCCTCCGACAATGCTTTCCTAGCTTTCTGCTTATTTTTTGCCAGCTCAGCCATGACGATAGTATGAAAAACTCCATCACTACCTTGTTAGCCGGTTCCTGAATGGGCGTATGTGTGCAGTGCCATGAAGCAATTCGTTACATCGCGAGAACTGATATCACGCGATACTTCCTGATGCTGAGGCTGGCGGCTCACCTGCCGAAAGTTGCAAGGGTGGTTTTTCCGCTCACAGGCATAACCATTACAATGACTCCGAAGCTGTTCATATAAGGTAAATTAAGCTAAAAAACTGCATAGTTCACCTTTAAAACACAAGAACAAAATGTCTGCTGTGAAATGAGGTCTATTCTGTTGTCAGGATTACAAATCAGATCACATTCTCACTTTATAAACTATTGAGCTGTGGAGATGTCTAGATGGCCTTTAACTGTAATCAGGTTTGTTTTATTTCAACCGTCTGTGACAATCCACAGGTTTGCCCTATTGGTTTGGTTTATTTTAATATTATTATTTTATTTTGTCTGAGAAGCGCAGGTGTTACTAATAGCATTAACGATGACTCTTCATTGGCATGACAGTGTGACTGTAGCCTCTCTTCCACAAAGATGATTTTTCTCCTGACCAATAACTCTGGCATAATGCTGCCCTAGTGTGTGATTTTAGATAACATGCTGGCATTCCGGAAACAAAAGGGGCGTGACGTGTAACTGCCCAGTTCAGATCAAAGATTCTTGACGAGCAAGTTGAAACTTGCAACTACTTGCAATGTGCCAGTCTGCAACTGACTTGACCAGCTGACTTCACTATGAGTCGATTGGCTGTTGAAACAGGTGACATCCCTAAAGTTCTAAAACCAGCCATTGGCGATTTCATCAGCTGTCTTGAGTCGAGCTGAGACAAGCTAGTTCAGAGCGCTGCAACTTCTCACTGCAACATTCTAAAACGGTTTAATCTCGTTGCCAATCTTTGGTCTGAACTGGTCTTAAAGCCTCTGAACACCCACAGAGGTGATTTCAGTTATTTTGGCTGATTAGACCTCTGCTCAGGTTGAAAGTGGGCCGGAGCCTAGATGGGAATTTATTAGGTCACAAATCTTTTCTACCGATAAGAATGATAAAGCTGTCATTTGTCCTGCCCTAACAGGTGCAACAAAGCTAAACAGGACCCAGGAAGATGTCAGTCAATCAGTCTAGACACACCCACACAGTCCTGGGACGAGGTCTAATCAGCCAGATTAACTGACAACACCTGTGTGGGTGTTCAGGGCCTTAAACACAATAGCATCCGCATCTAGTGTGCGTGTGCGTGTGAATGACATCGATTCGGTTCTGTGACTACCTCCGCTGCCGGCTTAACGGTGGAAGAACTCTGTCCCCCCATTCCACATCCGTACCTTTTTATACAGAACGGCAAGGCAGAAAAACGGTGCAACATTCCCGCCTTGAACAGGCTGTGTGAAAGAAGCTAGTGAGCCAGCATGCACAATACCAGTACCATGAAACTGAAGCAGCTAAATGGAATTCAGCCATCATTTTAAATATTTAAGTCAAAAAGTCTTTTTGTGAAAAAGGCTTATTGGGCTGCTTTTGTAACTGTTTATAGCAGATTATCAGTTTGTGTTTTGGTTTTGCAGAAATAATTTATTTTGTATCTGGACTACATTTGAATTACTGATTTGATTAGCCAGGAATTATTTCTATGTTGAGGGAAAGGTCACACTCCAAAGCTACTTGACATGTTGAAAGGGGAAGATTTAGGGGTTTGTTTTATTGTGTTTGGTGACACCTCTGTTGACATCAACACTTAATTTTCATCTTTAGGATTTCTTGCTGTCTACTTCATTTAATAAAACAACAGAATGTAAAATGTCTTAAACCTAGCATCAAAAACATAATGTCAAGATCAGATATCAGTATGGCTTCAAAAAAAAAGCCATGGGACCAGAGGCATTATCTTATTTCATTTAATACAGTGTAACTACCACATTTTATAGCATTTTTTTCAGATTTACATCCATTGTTATTTAGTTTCTCTCTTTTGTAATGTTATTTCTCTCGGATAGTTTCAATCTATCCTGAAATCACATAACTAGAATACTATGTACTGAACACTTTAATTCACTTTGTATAAGCAGTTTTTATTTTTGTATAAGCAGTTTTTACATTTGGCATCTTTAGTTAAGTTTTAGAAGTACTTAATGCTGAGCTACTGAAGTATTAGAAGTAGTCTGAAGCTTGTAGTCCAGTTTCTGTGAGTTTGTAGATTAGCTGAGGCATGAATTGCCACATGCAGTTGTCAATTGATTTTGTGTTTGTGCCTTTACATGAAGAAAAGAAGCAAATTCCATATGCAGTTCTCGTTTGCATAAATGTTTCAGTCCATAAGAGCTTTTTGAAGCCCCTTGTCCTCATCAGCCTGACAAAGATATTTTGCATCAACAGACCTTTTTTCACAGTTCACATTTTGAATTGCAATAGCAGGAAAAGCACAGGTGGAACTAACTTCATTAACGATGGCAGTGAGCCATCGTGCACAATAGCAGAGCACTAGAACTGCTCAAACTAAATGGGATGCAGCCATTGTTATGGTTAATATGTTATATGTTATGTTATGTTATGTTATATTAATATATATATATATATATATATATATATATATATATATATATATAAAACCGTTAGCCCAGCTCTGTTCAAAAATCTGCCTACCAGCACATTTGAAGTGTTTTTTTTTTTTTAAATCTGTACACAGACAGAAATGTAAAACTGACACTTTGAGGTTTAATGAGACTTGCATGTTGTAACAATTTCTTGGCAAATAACTGCTGGGAGCTGTAACTTCCCAGATTCTTGCTGTTGCTGTGAGGTTGCCAGGCAACCAGCAGAGACACAGAAGGGCTAAGCAGACGGATAAACTGTTGTTCGTCAAGAAATAGTTACAGTACGTAAACCACAACTTGTCATTTTAATCTTCAATTTGTGCACAGATTACTACTGTGTCTAACAACTAGACATAGCATAGTTAGAGTTTTAGAGGTGTTGCTGGGCATATTCCTAAACTTTGGAAAGAACAAGACTAGCTGTTTCCTCCTGCTTGCAGTTTTGATGCTAAGCTAAGCTAATAACCTCCTGGCTCTAGGTCCTTTGCCAACGCACAGACATGAGATGGGTACCGATCTTCTCATCAAAACATTAATTTACATCAAGCACTGATGTCATATGCTGTAGATGTATGTAGACAAATTGTCATTAAATCATAAACGTCTTGTAAAATAATTGTATTTGCCTTATCTGATAATGTCAGCCGTGTTGTTGTTCTCTTATAACCACCTCTTTCTCTCTGTCCTGCCGCTCCTCCCCCTGATTCCAGCAGCCATTCCTGGAAGTGAAAGTTCTTGAGACGACCAAACGCTCTCGGAGAAACCTCGGCCTCGACTGCGATGAGCACTCCACCGAGTCTCGCTGCTGTCGCTACCCTCTGACTGTGGATTTCGAGGCGTTCGGCTGGGACTGGATCATTGCCCCCAAACGCTACAAAGCCAACTATTGCTCTGGCCAGTGCGAGTACATGTTCATGCAGAAATACCCGCACACCCACCTGGTGCAGCACGCCAACCCCAGAGGCTCCGCAGGGCCCTGTTGTACCCCGACCAAGATGTCTCCCATTAACATGCTCTACTTCAATGACAAGCAGCAGATAATTCACGGCAAAATCCCAGGGATGGTGGTGGATAGATGTGGTTGCTCTTAGGCTGCAGGGGAGACGCACACTTGTGTACTGCCACCATTGCATCAAACCACCCAAAACCCTTATGGAGCTCTCCCCTGACACCAGAACCCACTCTTCGGCACCAGATTTCACTTTTGCTCAGCCACAAAAATCATCCCACTGGGTTTCCATTTTTCCAGTAATTAAATTGATTCTAACTGTAAAAAAAAAACAAAACAAAAAAAAAACAAAAAAAAAAAAGTTATAAATGAAAAAGACTGAGTGATGGAAATACAGTACATTATGAATAATTTAAAGAGGTTGTCTTTGTGGAGCAGCTTCAGAAATTGGTAAAAGAGACAAAACTATGTTATAGATTATGTTACGAGTAAGTTTTGTGGGTTTTTAAAGGTTTTTAAAGGTTTTTTGTTTTAAATAGCATCTTTGTGAAATGTCCAGGTTAGTGGATTGAGATGACAGGAGACATAAGCATTTACAATATTTTAAAGCAATTCCAGTCCTAAGGTGAGTTTGGAAATACTTAATTTCACAAATACACTTACTTACGGTTGAGATTTGATCCGCAAAAAATGTTTGCAAGGGGGCATGATCAGAATTATTTTGCAGTCCATTACTTTAACAAAAATAACTAAATCCATGCTAATGTGAGGAGGGTTCACCATTAGAAATACTCTTAGTATACATCCAAAATCTTGTTTACAGATGTTTAGAGATGTGCTCTAGAGATGTAAAGTGTTGAGGAGATCCAAAACTAAACCTATACCCTCTATTCATGTATAACACCCCAGTGTGACATTCTCGAGTATCTACGAAACCTTTCACAGTTACTTTGATCTTTTTTTATTTGTAGTCTTGTAAAACTCAAAAAGGGAGAGAAGAGGTTATACTATTTTAACTCTTTCTATTTTAACTTTTAAATCAGATAAATAAAGCAAGTATAGCTATTTCTGCCATTCTGCAAAGGTAGATAAGACATATTTAGGATTCACTTCCACACTAAGTCTAAAACTAAGAACTGTAAGGTAGATCTCTGAAGTCATTCAGCAGCACCGTCTGGGAGAGGAGGAGGAGCAGGATCTTGCAGCATCACAAGAACCCGACACATTTTCTTTCTTCTACGTGACAAAAGGAAAATACACTTTAACGCCTTCAACTTTTGCATTAAATGTTTAAAACTGAGACGTAAATGCACTGTTTCATAACTTGAAGAGGCCTGGGACTGAGCATGTAATAACAAACGGAGAGCAAAATCCTGAAATAAAACACACAAGAGTGACTAATGCTCAGATGTTCACCCTGCTGTGAATTATTGAGCTGAAAAAAAAGCACAAAACAGCATTAAAGTATTATGACTAGAAGTTTACACACTTATACTTCCAGCAGTGTTCACATCCATGTTAAAAAAAAAAATACACTTACATTTAGAAAGAGCAGTAGCTTACTCATGTAGAGCCAGTTCATTCACTTTACTAGTTTCAGAAAAGATGAAAATGCAAAGTCCTTTAACTGCATTGATTGTACTGTCGCCTACTCAGAAATAATAGCTTTTGCAAATCACAACCAACCACATAACACGTGCAAATCAGAGAATGTAACTCAACCACTGACTTAAGTTTGGAGAACATATTTGATTGTGTTTTGAAATGCCCCCATCCACCTCAACTGTATCGTCATTATCATAAAATATTGTTAGTGCTTGAACACAGAGTAGATTAGTAACGCTTGAAGTCTGTCTTTGTCTCCTGGATGTCAAAGCAAAGATATCCTTTTGTTGTAAACGAAAGCACTATGCTGTTGGATAAAGGAAGAGCCTTCTGACATTATATATAAATGATATATGTATATATTAAAAAAAGGGGTACAAAAACCTTTTTTGGGGCACTCTACCTTACCAACAATAAATTTTGCACTATGGGACGTTCATGGCGTGAGGAGGTAAAGTGTTGTTTGTGTTTTACCATGCACAAGAGAGCTTGTACAGTATAGGATTAAAAAAAACTATTCAAGCTTCTGGTGATAAACCATGAAATAGAGAGGTTTTCACTTCTTTTTGATACCATCACGCTTTCCTGACTTTTGTCTGAAGCGGGGGCCTGTCCATACACTCACACACTTTTATCCAATCTGGAACCTGGACGTACTGTACCAGCGGCCTGAAAGGCCTCCTTGCTCACTTTGGGTGATAAGT
This sequence comes from Sander lucioperca, assembly GCF_008315115.2. Classification (NCBI taxonomy): domain Eukaryota; kingdom Metazoa; phylum Chordata; class Actinopteri; order Perciformes; family Percidae; genus Sander; species Sander lucioperca. The sequence goes on from NC_050178.1 coordinate 31,819,071, forward strand.
CATGTGTATAATAAGTGTCTGGATCATTGAAATAGAATGCTTTAACTGGAAATGGCCCGCCCACCAACTTTAATCTGTTACCATGTTAGAGAGACTACGTCCTTTTGACTTTAACAATGTGTTGACTGTCTTGCATAGACATGTTTTTGCCTTTGTGTGTATTTTAAGCGAAAGCACCCATGTAAGAATGGGAGGAGTATCCAGGGATTGTTAGCCAAAGTAGAGGATGACATGTTGTGTGCTGTAACTTTTGTGATCGCAGGAATATGCTAGAACATTACAAAGGGAGGAAAAAGCTGGTTTAGGGGCAGTGGTTGGAAATAATTCAACTGGTCAATTGTCTATTTATTAATATTAATTACAATGCATTTCTAAGTCTGTCTACCTCACTTTAGCCTCCTAAAACCTTGTTTTTTTTATTTGTCATTGATTAATCTTTGCAAACATTTAACCTATAAGAAGCCCCACCCCCCAAAAAATGTAGATGAAAACCACAGGGTCTCCTTGCTCTCAGGTTCAGATTGAGTCATTGACAGAGTGAATGATGGTAGCGGCTCTGGTAATGTGTGGTCAAAAGATATAATTAGCTGTGCCCACATCTATGGCTTGTTGAGAAGTTGCATTTTGAATTTAAGTGTTTGTATACTGGTATGTGTGAGAGTGTTTTCATATAAATATATGAGAGTAAGAAATCTCTATGTAAATACCTACCCAAATGTTGACATTTATGATGTTTTGGACAGGTTCACCGCTTCTAATGTTTTTCTCACTTTCCCCCTTCATTCCTCCATTCTTTGTGTAGTTTTTAAAAAGAATCACCCCAACTTTGTAGTTTAATGCTTGTGCATATAAATAACTGTTCAATTGTTATTTTTGCCTTTTGTTGTTTATTTACTGTCATTTTTCTTTTGTACAATAAATCATTTATTTAGCTTACGGGATTTGTTGTTTATTTCTAAAAGCTCTGATCTGTTCACTACCTGCTCAGCACCAAACAGCAGACAAAGTTAGGAGTTGGTAGAGACCAAAACCAGAGTTGGAAGAGAGTGAATATTGAAGAAAAAAAACTCCAAAATGATGCTAGTGTTTCTCCGTGTCTGCTGCATGTGTAAACAGGCTACTGTTTGCTAACAGGTACACAATATAAAAAGGTGAAGATGTCAGTGTTGTGTTCACAGCTTGTTTTGCTATCACTTTGAAGCTTTAAGAAATGTCTTTTAGTTGGTAAAGACTTGAGTGATGTGTACATCGGTTGCAAGGACACATCTGTAGTTCTCTCTAGTCAGAAGCAATCAACCATGAAAGCAGTTAGGTGGAGGGGGGGAACCATACAGCCTATTAAACTTTGCGGACAATCTTTTGTAACTGTAGATGACTTATTGTGCATAAATATGTGTTGACTGAGTAAATATTTTAAATTATTAAATTAAATCATACAAACTTCTAATGTAATTTTATTGTAGTTATCTGCTCCCACTAACTGCCAGGTGTACGTGCCGCATAGCTAATTACTGAACCAACTAACAAACTGACGCTAGCTAGCTAATGTGTAACCTGTTTAGACTGAAGAAAGAAAAAACTATGGTCATCACATCTGATCCATGCTGTTGTGCTGATGTAAACTGGGATTTAAATTACATTTCACAAAGTCTTTACTCTCTGAGACATTCCTTAAAGCTTTAGTGTGTAACTTTTATATATATATATGAATGTCCGTTACATTCAAGCCATTGCCAAATGAGTTGATACAAAGCTAATTAAGACTATCAGCTCCACACAACTCTCTCTGTTTTTCTCAGTATGGCTATGTTCAGCAACTGGTGTCGTCCGGCGACTTCAGAAAATCAAGTGAAGACAATCACCTCTTCTGAAGAGTCCATCATGTTTTTTTAATCCTGTCCTCCTTGGTTACAAGTAACTGCGTGGAGGAGGGGTGGGGGCTGTATCATGCAATCACGGAAGGCTTGTATCATGAATTCCTCATGGGGGAGACAGAAACTATGCACTATAGCTTTAAGTTTTAATGGTTCAACCTGATTAAACAATTTACTAGTTTGAAACTAGCAAGTAGTTACTAATATTTTATGCACAAATAAAGTAATAGATGTACAAGTGCAACCCAGTCAAGTTACACCTTGCAGTTACTGGGTGGAAATGTTTTGTTAACAACTTTTTCTTTAAGAAATAGTTTGAGTTGTACGGTACATGTTAATTTAGTGATGCATACAGCTTAACTTATTAAACACTTAGGTTTAAACTAGGCTAAGTTGAACTCACGAACAGCTGGTGCAACCAGCTCTGCGGTCGCAGCCAGGATTTAAGAAATACTCACGAGTGCATCCAACACACCTCCCACCACTCAAATATTTTGACCAGAAACCATTGGATTCATGACAATCTGTGAACAATATATTCTATCAACATTATGTGTTTTAAAACAGAGAAAATGCAGAGACCTTTTTTTATTTATTTAGTTTTGTTGTCCTTAAAGTAATCAGATTTAAACAGATTGAGTCACTGGAATCAGTTTATCAAATACGCACCAAGTTTTTATGGAAAATGTAAACTCCCTCCAGGTTGCTTTCACACCTCGACAAGCACACGCACACACACACAAAGAAACACACATACACACACACTTGGTTAAGCCAACGGTGGCATCCTGATTCTTGGAAAACAGTAACAGGCAGCAGAGGTGGCAGGAAGCAGATTCACCACGAGGCTAATTGGTGAAAGAGAGCGTTCAGAGGACAAAGGTTTAGTCTTGGGGTTCGGGTTGCCATTATTTGGATGTCATATAAGATCCAGCCTGACCCAATTAATATGCCACCTGATAGGAGGGCCTCTCATCAACCTAATTTAGAGAATCAATAGGGGACAAATGAGAGTGAGAACGAAGCTCTTTACGGAAGCAAACAGACAAAGACCACCCAGTACAAGCTCGAGGAGACTGATGCCAGCAATGACATAAACCTTTTGACAAATCCTCACTTGACATAAACAAACATTCACACAGTCCCCTGCCCCTCAAGTACATCAATGTGCCGTACACATCATCATTCATACCCGCCCTACATAGACAAGGGAGGACATTGATGGATGTTTTATTGTTTTGGCACATAAGGAGTAGTTGTACAAGTTGGACATGAAGTGTTATAGGCTGCATGCTGCACCCAAAGCTTTAACACTACTAACATGATGAACTCTGACCCAGCTCCATTAAATGAAGACTAAACAATACCATGGAGGCACTTGTGGAAGAAAAGTACAGCACAATGGGAATATTGAACATGTTACAAGCCATCAAGAAAGGCAGATGGGGGCTGGGAGGATTTGGGAGGAGCTTTATGGCAATTATAGCCATAAAGTTAAGAAAGAAGGTGAATTGGGGGCAGCTCTCAATAGCTTAAATTGCTGGACACAGTCATCAGTAACACCTTTTTGTCTGGCTCACTGACTGGCTGTTGTTTAGTGAGGGAAACTGTTCAGGGACGATCACACACACTCTTATGGGATGAAAGAATCTCGCATGACAATAAAATAAACAATGGAGACACAAGATTTGAGTCTCAATGAGTCAAAATCATCAACAAGGAATAATAGTGGACTGAGGTGTGTTATTGTTCACTGAATATGTGTACAACTCTGTTGTACTTCAAATAATATGTGCATTTCACCATCTCAAAGTGGTTATAAAATCATATTTGGGGGTAATAAGTACAGCATAAACAATACATTTTGAAATTCTGACTCACCTATTTAAACATGAATCACTGAATCATGAAACATTTTGAATTATTTGTTTTGTTGGTATGCTTTTTGATTTTTTATGTCTTGTGTCACAGAAAGCATTGACAGAAAATATCCTTGTTACATCACTGCATCTTTAGCACCAGAATATAGGCTTTTGTTAATTGTAGTAGCACTAAATGCTAGTTGTATTGTAATAAATGCTATTACTATTGGCATTATGTAGCACGTCAGCAGCATAGTGTATAGAAATAAATTTGCCACGTCTCTTCCTCTAAAATTGATATAACATTTTACTGAGAACTCTAAAAGAAATTGAAGAAATCTCATTCATGTTGATACATTTTCATTTAGTTTCACCTCAAAAAGGAAGCAGCAAAGGTCGTAATTATACTCATATCTGTATATACTTTGGTGTTTCACAATTTCTTTGGCGTGGGGCCTTTTCATTCTGATGAATGCAACAATATTAAAAATTCAACAGTATTTGAACCAGTGTGTTATCATCATGATAGATGGACAATAGTGCTGACGCTAATGGTGAGACACATTTATTCAAGGATTGACTGAAATTGAATCTGAAAATAAAAATAAAAAGTAAGTGGATATTTCCACATGGCAAAAGAATTGTTATGTTTTAATATGAGAATACATTTTTAGAGTATAGAAAAAAGAATAGCTCTTGATATTGACTCTATCAACATCTGTGACAAAAATAATTTTATAATTCAAACATGCAAATGAAAAAAGTGTTGTAGTAGTTTTAAAAAGCAACAAATAAGTCAGGGATTTCTGACAATCTTTTATAGCTTTTGGTTTCTTTGCCTGAAGAGAGAGGAATGTATTTAAAAGTGGCATACAAGGATCTTAGTTATAACCATATGTAAAGTAGCTATTCTAAAGACTAAATTAAAATATTACCAGTAATGTATTCAATGTAAAACCCACAGGAGTCAAAGGACATTAAGTTGAAATAAGAAAAAAAATCAAACCATAATATATTTAGAGGAAGATACATCAATGAGCAAAACATAAATCTTTCATGCAGCAGTGTAAAATGTGAAAAAATAATTATTTCTTTGGTTCACACGGGTACAACATCCTAGTGATGACTGAAAACATGCTTCTCCTCTGCCAATACACAGCAATCTGCACATTCCATCCACTTATTTTGAATGCTCCTCACAGCAGTGTGTGATTACTTGAAAGTCAGTCGGACATCTCTCTTTTGGCAACAACAGGAATCAGCCTGAAAGCGAAAAACCTTTTGTTTCACGCTGTCGTCCTGCAGTCCTGGTAATAATCCTAAATCTGCCATCCTTTTGGAACAACACCTTCGATCTGTAGCACGACTATAACTGCATATTAAAACACAGAAATATAACATGCAGTGCTATTATCATTACAGATGTTATTAGGAGGGGGCAAACAAAGGTGAAGACACAATACAAAAAAAAAAAAAAAAAAATCAGGATGCTTATTTTTCTACAATGTGAAGTATTGACAAAGGTGTTGGTTCTTCTCTAGAGTTGTCTCAGATAAAATTCCTTGGGTTGATATAATTAAAACCGGGAAGGTTATATGAGGACACAGCTGCACTCCCTCGCTAATGTGGTTGGGCTGGACACACTGCAATATTCCAGGTCACTGATCAAACCTCCAAAAACACAACCCTCGATCAAGTTAGCCTTAACCCCCCTTCACACACATCCATATTCCATGTGCAAGAAAATTACAAAATACCCAAATACGAACAATTTTTGTGATCAATACACTTGTAATTTATGATGATTCATGTTTTATGCCTTATATACATGTATATGACTAAATTGCTCTTTGTTGCTAGCTTGTCAAATTTAAAGAGGCTTTTATTTTGCATAATTGAGACCAATATTTACAATTTCTAATTTGGCTGAAGATGCAACAGTTTAAATACATGTAAAGCACTTTGAAATTGCGATATTATGCTCATTTTCAGGTTCATACTTGTATTTTGGGTTGCTACTAGACATAAAACTTGCTTTAATGTTCAAAAATCACACTATTTTTCTCATACTGTCTGTCTGAATATACCTGTATATACCCTCTGTCTGAAACGCTCTGTTTTGGCGCCTGTCTCTTAAAGCCCTCTTCGCGAAAAAGCCTAATCTGCTCTGATTGGTCAGCGTTTCCAGGTCTTCTGCATCTGCGCTCTCAGCATCTCTGCACCGTCATCACAGCCGGGGAGTGACTGTAACGGCACTGTAGCGGCACATACTACCTATATATAGTGTAGTTGCAATAGCATAGTCACAATAGTATAGTTGTGACATCATAACCATATGGAAGTCCTGACGACTCGTTTAAAGCCACAGTTCATTTCTCTGTGGATTGAGCATTTTGATACTTTTCACAGTATTTATATTGATGTGCTTAATAATTAAAAAAAAAAACATGGGAATCTCACTTTTTACAACATGGGACCTTTGAGAATATGAATTGTGCTGTATGAGTAAATTTGCCTTTTCGTTTTAATTGTTTTAAATCCTAAAGGTTGACATTATGAGGATGAAATAAGGGTGAGTGAAAAAGCTAAAAAAAAAAAAAGAAATAAAAAAGAAAAGAAATGAAAGATGGAGAAGTAATGCTCCATTGCTCACAAATAAAGTTCATATTTTGTTCTGTGCCACAGGCCTCGCAGGTTGGAATCCCAGCATTGCAGATTTAATTCAATATGGCAGCAAAAACAGCAATAACGAGTTGCCAAAATATAGAACTTGGGGCAGAGATGCCGTCAGTTGCAGTGTTGGCCAATAAAAAGGGGTTGTAGATTTTCTTTGAGGCCTGAGCAGTCAGTGAAAGGCACTGTGGGGTCTCCATAGTTCACATGGCAAACTCTCAAACACCCACAGGGTGGGGGGGTGGGGGGGGGGGGGGGCATGCCTTAACTGAGGCTAGTGTTGACACAGTGCTGGCCAATCTAATTTTGATTGTCAGGAGCAAGGAATGGTGATCCTCCCCCCGCCCCCCTGAGATCATCAAGTTCATTTCTCTGGCTGCATAGGGATTTTTTTCTTTTCGCCCTCCATCCCCTCAGCCCCCTCAATCTCCCCATCTCCCCACCACTAGAACAATATTCAGCCGTTCCTGGGCCTCTCAGAGTGAGCTCACTGGAGTTAATCTCTCAGGCCTCTCTCCTCTCTATTGCTGCCTCTCTCTCACTCGCACTCTCTCCCTCTCTTTCTATTCAGAAAGCCATTCGAGAACAGCTTGAATTGACAGTTATTATTCAGACTAATGAGTAAAATCTCAAAGGCAACAAAAGTGGACTGTGACATTGGCTATAACAGCATTCATAAATCATTCATTCTTGGCAAGAGGGATGTATTAATACGTGGGTGACAAATATAATTTCTGCAAATTATAAGATTTTAATTAATCAAACACAACAGTGGTGACAAAAACAGCACATATCTGTGTGTGTGAAGTGTGAAGTATTTGGAGGGAAATCTGTGAAATGTCACGAAGCCTTCATTGTTTTCCCAGATCTGTACCATCAGAAAAGACAGATGGCCCTCTGCACCTTTGTTTGTGGGTGTGTGTGTGTGTGTGTGTGTGTGTGTGTGTGTGTGTGTGTGTGTGTGTGTGTGTGTGTGTGTGTGTGTGTGTGTGTGTGTGTATATATATATATGCGCCTGCACGTCTCAGTGATGAAGTGAAGAAGATCAGATTTATTGATATATATAATAATAATGTTTTACATTTGAATGCTACTTTTTTTTTCTTCTTCTTCTTCTAAATACATAAATAACACAATCCTGAATATTTACCCCCCAAAATCTTTGTCTTTACTTATTGAATGATAACTGACCATTTCTGTGAATTAAGATTCATTCATTATTAATGCATTTTATGATGCATGATGTAGTCATTTAGTTCAATGCTTTCCATCATCTTAGATTTAAGTATGCATGATGAGGTAATGCAATAAAGGGTTACTTAATGTCTTTTGTGTGGTGCAGATAGAGGGGGAAACTGCACAGTGACAGACTGTGACATTTGGTGCAGGCCTCTGAGTCAATGTAATCAAATTCAAGCAGTCGCAGACATTAAGACAGGCATTCATTTTCTCAATGAGTACCCGGCCAATGAGAAACAGTGACAGTCCAGCAGTGTGCGGCTTTGTGCTGTAATTGAAACTGAGATGTAATAACAGAGAAGAAATTAGGGGACAGAAGATCAGTTGACATGAATGGATCAGTCAAGCAATACCTGAATGAAAAGCATGCATCAAAGTACAATTGAGATGATCAATCATAATGATTTGTAACCATTTGCATGCCATTATTTAAATGTGGACATTTAAATAATTTTCATATTAGCTATCCATAAACCATCTATGACACTTAAAGTAAACATTGTTAATTGGTATTTTTCCTGAAATGTTGCACAAAATGAGCAGAGATTAAACTTTGGAACTTGCAGAAATTGTGCCTGCACATCTTTAACTGCAGTATAACAAGTTGGCCAGATGGGGGCACTCCAACTGAAGGTCAAAGTGTAACTTAGTCCCAAACTCCTTTGCATAACCCTGCCATCCCTTAATATAATACATCCATGATCCCCCTGCCATTAATTTCTAAAGGTTAAACTTTTAAAAAAGAATGTACATTGAAATGTAAGCATTGATTGCTGTTGGAGTTTGTGTGCAGGAATACACTTATTGCTGTTGATCTACAACTTGTGTGAAGAAAACAAATCTAATTAAAATCCATTGTTTGGGACGAAATGAGTTTCTTTTTTTAGCTTACACAAATATATAAAGTTCAAAGTTTAATATTTGTAAATATTACCCACCCATCAACAATTTGAAAATAAAACTTGACACCAATTTAAAATAATGCACAGGATGGGGTCATAAACATTGTGCTTTTAAATCTTAAAATTCTCCTAAAATCAGCAAATAACAGTTTGCACTTGGGCTGCAGAGCACAACTGCAGCTTGTCAGAAGTAATCTTGACATTACAGAAAACAATTTCAAATCAAAAGATCAAAGGTGAAGGGTCAAAAATTATTCTGTCAGGGGTGTCGGGTTCACTCAGGGTGAAAATTGACCAAACCAGAGCCCCCGCGTTTAAAAAAACAGATTTAAAGAAATTCATGTTTAAAAACTAGAGACAGGGTAAAATTTAAAGAGGGGGAAGGGTGGTGTGTTCGGCGTAGGTGCATGATTTGCAAGCTGTCAGATGACAGCCTTGTGGATGAAGAGCAGTAGGCCCCCATTCTCTGTCCGGTGCTCGGTGCTCCCCACCCCCTCACTCAAACGTCTCTCCATACCCCATGGGAGGAGGTCTGTTGCACTGCGGCCACACTAAATTAACATCGTCCTAATGAGGTGTCACACTTGACCCCCAGCAGCCTCAGCTCCTCACATGGGTGTCAGAGCCACAATGAGCAGCCCTCCATCTCTTGCGCCTGGCTGACACATTTTGATTCATGAGAGAGCCTGGGCCCTGTCAGGTCAAAATTACCCCTATCAAAATGCCACCATCAACACATTCATCAACCCAAACTCTGAATCTGCCCCTTTTCTTTCTCTTCAAAAAAAAAAAAACAATCCCTCTCCAAAAATCACCAATACTTCCTTGCTTGTGCTTTGCATGTGCACCTCCCTCTGACTCCCGAAAAGCATATACACATTCGCACACAATCATACCCCTAAACACCGTACACACAAATGCATGTTCTCACTGATGACCTTCTATTGCAGCTATGTGATACGCCTGTCTGTCATTGGTCGGGGGTCCAGCCTTCTGCTTCTAATGGGTCTCTGAGCGATGAACTCTGTGTCCCCCAGGTGTTGGTAAGCCTGTCTTCTGACCTACTGACCCAAATGTGAACAAGTCCTCACAGCTAATAACAAACCTGAAAATGAAATCTATTAATTGCGCTACTGAGTCAAAACAGAGTGAGAGGGACAAAGTGCTTACCCATAGCAGCAGATGAGACACATTATTTTCACATTTAGAAGTGCAGGTGGTTCCATCAGCTCATCATGCCCAAGTTACAATGTCACAGATTGTAGTCACACTTGCCAAGAAAAACACATCCTGCTCTTCAAAACACACATACAACTATTAAGATGAGGACTGACTTCTGAGAGAACCTGCCTGCTCTTCTTCCCCTGGAGATCAGCTCTTTCATTGTGAACACAGCTGAGACTTTCACCTTCCTGGGATCATCCCGGGACGAGATCAACTCCTGCCTTATCAACCCGGCCCGGCAGCAGCAGATGCTCTTCTCGATTCAAATGAGGAGGATCAATGTCAACAACCAATCCCAGCCCACTTTGTAGATCAATAATCAAAAGCGTTGCCACCATCCTTTCACCATCCACCAGCTCTGCCCACTGAGGCCGCCATCTGCTCCAAAAAAATTCCCCTGGGAGACAAGGGCAGTCCAGTAAGACCAGTATACCCGTCAACTGACTAGTCTAGTCTTCAGCCTTTACAAATGTCCATGATCACATCGTTATTATCATGCAAAATGAGGATGTCACTATTTATTACTATCTTCATGGAGTTTTGCCAGTGTTATAATTCATTATGCACACTTTTATGGTCATCCATAAGGCATGGCAATATTGTGTCGTATTTTCAACTCTGCAACATTAAACAGTAAGCAAATTAAGGTAACAATAATGTACAATATGTCTCTAATGAAGCTCTGACGTCATGAATGGGTCATAAAATGGAGTTCATGCAAAGTGTTAATGAAAAGTAATAAAACTGTAAGATGTTACGACCCAACACCCATCATGTTAATGTAGCAACGCAAAGGTCTTTTGTGCCTCATTTGTGTCCAGATTTAAGTAGGTAATTGTAATGACATTATAATTAAGCCAATCTAGCATTTATTACACTATTGCATGTTATGGTGTTTGTAACACAGAAAGTCTGGATTCGGGGATACATTGCATGCAATAACAGTTGAGTTTTAAGACTACTTTGAATGATTAAACCTTAATGAGGTATGTTTTGTTTATGTGTGTTTTATGTGAACATATGATGGTACCTGTTGCTAACTAATGTAATAGCAAAAAGCATGCATAAAAACACAGTTTCAAACAGTGTCTAACTTTTTTAACGATTGAATCTATACATTTGATTAGTTGACTGGAGGCCAAAATATATCCTTTGTTAAAACTTGTATTGACATCAGTGACTGTGGTGTTACAGTGTATCCGCCCTTTAAGAGGCCTGCAACAAGTTCCTGTTCAATAGGTGCTGCAGAATGCAAGACTTGATTTGAAAAAATCTCTAAGGACATTATAACTGCTACCTAATCCTACAAGCCATATAACAATTTTAGCATTTTTTTTCTGTATTTTTAATATATGCTGTGTCATGTACAAATATTCATTAGGATGCATTTTCAGTTCATTAACCTCTTCCATGTATAACCTTCTGTTTTCTAGTCTTTTACACTCCTGCCACCAGCTGCCAGCATAATGATTTTCTTACTTAATGATTTAGCCATTATAGTCTCCCTAAACACAAACCTGATCCAGCCGCAGGGCCAACAGGCTTCTCCTGTCTTCTCTCAAAGCTGCTCATTAAGTTCTCAACAGCAGATGAAACATGACTACTCTCTGAGTAGTTAAGCCGTGTGTTTACTAAATGCTCTGACACTCGGGGCACACATTTTGACTGAAAGCTTACGGTTTATGTCAGTTAATTTTTTTGTGTGCAAATAATGCATCAGATTCAAACAGAAACATAAAAAAGTGATTTAAGTAGGAAAACACACAAGATAAAGGCATCTTGATTTATTTGTTCAAAAAGTAGGATGCTGACTGTCAGTCAAACCTTGTCTGTCTTGCTGAACACCACTGACTTTTGTGCCATAATCTTTCACTGCCTTCACACCGCAGTTCAGAGGTTAATGTCCTAAAAGCAAACTGATCAAACACACTTCAAACATTTCAAGCGAGCTTTCAGTTTCGTGATGATGATCTTGTTATGTTCAACTTTTTTGCACTGCTGAGGAAATGTAGTAGCATCCTGTTTTGGCATTTTGGTTTTTGTAATTATGCGACATTTAACATTGAAATTTATTCCTAAATGTGATATTCAGCATTAGAAAAATAACGCAAAAAGGTGTCCTGCCAACATGTTGATGCCTGATTTGTAAAGGGGCCTCAGTAGAGCAGGGCAAAATGTTAAGAGGTAAAAGACAATAGAAACATCAGGTAAAAATATCTGGGCATGTTAATGTGCACCTTAAATATGAAAAACAAATCCTCCAAATGCAGGTAAGCAAGCAGGTTGAAGTTTCTAAAATGTCTACTGTTAATACACAAAAAGGTAATTTACTATATTTTTTTGCTATGACCATTGAACCTGTAAATGTAATTTTATATCACCGTATATTGCTGCTGTTGCTCTTACCGTCTACTCTAAGGAATTATAGATTGTACTTTTTGAGCCAACAATTTTGTTAAAAGCTAAACCTATCACTCCTGCATTCATGACTAAAGTGGTTGTAGCTGCTTTTAATCTCTGATTCAATAATTTTAATAACACATACACACAAACAGCTGAAGCACCGCATACACACACAATTCTCTCTTTCAGTGGCAACCTGACTAAGACTAATAATACCACATATGAGGAATTTGGCTCAGTTTTTTTTTGCTATCAATGTACTACGCCTAAAAGAAACAAGAAACAATGACAACAAAGCTAAATGAAAAGTAATCACAGTAGATGAAAGAAGATAAATATACCTATAAAGCTTACATAAACAATACAATATCTATAAGTCAGAGTGTTTCGGTAGATGGCAAACAAAAAACAGTAGTGCAAAGGTGTAGAGTGCAAATATGTTGGAATAAATATTGAATAATTAATGTAACAGTTTGCTTCATATACATGATGTAGGTGGATATGTATGCCTGTTGGCTATACATGTCAGGTTACCGTATATTCAGTATATACAGCAGCTTATTTGTATTTAACAGTGATATTACTGTTTAACTTATTTTACTTATTTTACTATTTATTTAAATGTATTTTATTGTTAGTAATACATACTGTGTGTATATGTTTATACTTATATTGTTTATATTCTTTTTATTCTTTTTATCCTTATTATATTTGAATGTGTGACATGCTCCAACAACACCATGACAAATTCCTCGTATGTGCAACGTACTTGGCAATAAAGCCCTTTCTGATTCTGATTCTGATTCTGATATGTACATGTTACAGAAAAAAAACAGTGTGTATTTAAATTAAATTAAATATATAGTGTCATTTAACTGATGTTACCCGTTCATCAGAGTGACGGTCTGTGGGAAGACACTGTTCCTGTGTCTGGTTGTTATAGCGTACATTGTTCTGTAGCACCTACCTGAGTGGACAAGTTGTGTTTTGAAACAGGTTGTGACCACTGCAAACACATGGTACACCCAAAAAAAAAAGTGTGGCTCCATGGCCATGACAGCTAGAATTTGTGGTTATGCAAAGGGATAGAGGAATTACGGAATTCTTAACTCCCTGTATTCCTGTATATATCTCTTATCATGTGGTATGAGCATTAAGGTTTTACTAAAATGTATTGCATCATGTGGTTTGTATGTAAATGAAGTAGAAATCAAACGTGTGGAGGATGAGGAAAGTGGGTTAAAAATGTAAAAAAAAGGGAACAGTTAAATGACACAATGGAGCAACGAGGCTGTCCAATCCTTTATGTTGAAGGAACTTTTGATTTAGTTAAACAGCTAAAACAAGAACCTTTCACACCCAAACAATGGACTCTTTTTTTGAAACTTAGCACTCGACAAGTGAGGCGCAAACTGTACGTGTGCTTGTGTGTGTGTGTGTGTGTGTGTGTGTGTGTGTGTGTGTGTGTGTGTGTGTGTGTGTGTGTGTGTGTGTGTGTGTGTGTGAGACCCCCCCCCCCTCCCCTATGTCTGACAATCACCCTGACGCATACCACCCTTTCTCTCCTCAATTAAAAACAGAGTAAATGAAATCATCTAGTGTTGAAGTACTTTACGAGATCCTCCGCTCAACAGAAAAAGGACTAAGTAGCCATGGGAATCTTAGCACGTTAGGGAGGCCTTTCTCCGTTCCTCTCATCCGCTCTCCCCCGCTGCACCCATGGACCAATGCAATTGTTTATTTTCTCCTATTGAGGCTGCTCCATTCACTGGCTCTCACATTTACTCTGCTCAATTGGAGTGAGACAGCACTTATTCGAGGAGAGGAATGTAGCGTTCCACTGACAGAGCAGCAAGAATGCAGAAGAAATAATTAAAACTTTTTAAAGGAAAAAGGTACAGCTGAGCATGAGGGAGAACAACATCAAATAGGACAATGCAGGATTGACAGGATTTTCTGCAGTGATGAGTATATCCACACATCACCTTGACACTACAAAGTAAAAGGAGTATTTGAATAACACACAATGCTAGAAAGTGGAGCAGGGATCCTATAAGGAGGTCAATTATTCGCCATGCTTTCTAAACTGAAACTCTCCAGCAGAACAATGAAGCGTTCTCCGGCATGTTATAAGATGTGGCCTGTCCTCCAACCTCCCGGCCACAGCACAATAGCTGCGAGCTGGACCACAGAGTTCATTTATCCTGAGGTCTATTCTGTCTTGAGGAGGTAGTCGTAATGACAGTTTCCTCCTCTGTAACAATGGCCGTGGCTGCCAAAGCCTTCTCTGTCCTGTCAATCTCTGTTATCTTTCACCAGGGTGTCTCTTCTAGGGTAGAGGCAGTAAAGTTGAATCATACCATCTAGACTGACACCAATGCAGTAGGTAAAGATTAGCTGCTGATGCACAATGCAGTGTCGAGCAGTTTCAGGTCGCTTCATCTTGGTTTCCGTTATGGTTATGGGTTTTAACAGTACGTCCCCGGCAGCTGATTTCAAAAAACAGCTTTATTGGTACATCACATTATAACTAACATTGTCTGCTGCCTCAGCACACTAGATATTCAGTCTATTACACATGTAAGATATTTTGCTGTCGTTGTCCTTTTTTAAGGTTTTAGTTATCTGGCAGTGAGTTAGAAGTCTAATCAAGTCTGTTTTACTTACATGGCCCAAAGTCACAAATCACAAATTTGCCCCAATTTGCTTTATAATCTGTACAGCAGGTGTTACCCTTACCTCAGATAAGAATAACTTAAAGAGTAAAAAAGGAAAAAAACTCAAAAAGCAACAGAGGAGGGATCTCTCTTCCAGGACAGAAAGACATGTAATACATGCCGTGTGTACAGAATAGACAAAAATAACAATGGCACTTACACTGTGGAGAAAGACCATATTAGGTAGATATACTAATTTATTATTGGCTACAATCACACGCTATCTATACACTGCTGAGAACAATGCTTAGACTGGTCACTAAACAAAGTCAGCAATAAAGTGGAAGTGTAAACAAACCAGTTCAAATCCAGAAACTGACTACTAAATGTGAGTAAATACAAGGACAAAACATTTCACATCCATTCTGTTTCAATAAAGACTGTATAGTTGTTTGTCCATGATCAGCTCTCATCGGGGTCAATGGCAAGTAAATCTTGCTGAAAAAGACATGGACATGACTTGCATATTTTAAATCTTTACTAAAGTGAAAGCAATTATGTCCATGTGTAATTTTGTATTAAGTGTCTTATCCTGTTTGTTTAGTGAGGTTCTGTCTTTGTGTGTGTTTTAAGCCCTTTGGTTAGCTCATGTTGTTTTTAATGTGCTATAGAAATACATTTGCCTTGACTTGACTTTTCAATGTGAGCTACCAAGGGACTGCAGATGAAAATTGTCTTCAAACTAACTCTGGTACAAAACATCAAATGATAAAATGTATGTTTATTTTGTGCATGGAGCCTTACAAATGAAATAAAATAATGTATAATATAAACTTTCCTCAGTCCAACGTTGTCATGATGAACTTTAATAAAGTCCAAAGTGATTGACCTACAGTCTTGAGGGCCTGAAACAAGAATGAATCATTGAGGTCACTTTCAAATTCTGCAGCTTAAATATTAACAAACACTACTGCATGTGGTACAAAAAGTAAGGCGATATAAGAACAGAGACTGCACATTACAGTACATACTGTCTATATACTTACTGCATATGCAGTATGTGTTGAATATACTGTATACAAAGCTATTCAAAAGCTGTGATTGATTGTGATGAGGAAATATTCATGAATTTCTGCCTGCTCCTTCATGGCTTGAACCGGAAGCAGAGTAGGAAATTATCAGTGAAGCAAACATTTTCTTTTGCAGAAGATCAGTGATATTTGCTAAAGAACAACAGGCAGGCAGGCAAGAGGTCACCACATATAAAAAACAAGTAAATCTTACCTGCCCCCTACTGGTAACACACATCCAATACACTACGATACAAGACTTTCTGTGGTAGATCATTCACATCGAGATAAGGTTTGTTTTCTACATTTAAAAGGCAGATGTGACAATTAATTAAAGAAAATATCTGTGACGTATACACATGCGCACACACACTGTCTGTTTGTCTTGGGAAATATAGTATTTTAAGACTTTTGCAACAGGGAATTTATGAACAGATCAAACAGCTTCAAGCTTTTAGGAAGTAGTGCAAAAGATTGTATTGGCTCCCTATGAGACATTATACAGCCCACTTTGTACTGTATAATATCAGAGTTTCTTATTGCTCATCAAGCTTCAAACTGTTACATTACATGTGTGTCAAACTAATTGTCTTTTTGGCCCTCACATGTGAAAGGGGTACTGAGAGGAGGTTTTCACAGACAGGAAGTTTTCACAGACAACTCTGAGGGGTGAGAGGAGGAGAGATGAAATAGGATCTATTTTTTTCTGTGGTTTCACAGTCAATATCAAGTAGCAGCATGTTGACATTGCTAGACTAACCACCCGGCCACATACAACAGATGTACTGCAGAACGTCTCTGTGATCTCTTAGGATGGACACCTACACAGATTATACACATGATTACGACACTGAGAACTTTACTTACGATGAATTAGTTAATGTCACAGATGACTGCTCTGTCTCACGCCTGCATGGCTCCAACATCTTCCTGCCCATACTATATTTTCTCATATTTTTTACAGGCTTTCTGGGCAACCTCTTTGTTATCTCAGTCGTGGGCAGCAAAGGTAGGAGAGGTGGGCGTCTGGTGGACACTTTTGTTGTCAACCTGGCCCTGGCTGACCTCGTCTTTGTCCTCACGCTGCCTCTGTGGGCCATCTCTGCAAGCCAGAGTGGCTACTGGGACTTTGGGAGAATTGGGGACCTGCTGTGTAAACTGAGCAGCTACATTATAGCTGTGAACCGCTTCTCCAACATCTTCTTTCTCACCTGCATGAGTGTCGATCGTTACCTGGCTGTGGTGAAGCTGATGGACTCGAGGTACCTCAGGAGCAGCAGGTGCATCCGTGCCACTTGTGCTGCTGTGTGGTTGAGCTCGCTGGTGCTTGGCATCCCATCCCTGGTGTACCGCAGAGTGGAGCAGTCCAGTTATGGACTCTCCTGCGTGGAAGATAACAACTCAAGTTTTTTTCTTGGCCTGAGCCTCACCATGGCGTTCCTCACCTTTGTCTTCCCAGTGTTAATCATCGTGCTCTGCTATGGCACCATCATTGTGCATCTCAACCACCACTGTGCTGCAAATCCTCGAGCTGAAGCCCGTCGCAGACACTCCTTCAAGATGGTCCTCTCCATCATAGTGGCCTTCGTGGTGTCCTGGCTCCCTTTCAACATCTTCAAAATCATTATAATCAGCTCACATCTCTTAAACGTTGATCTGAGTTGTGATGCTCAGACGTGGCAAAGAGATGGGCTCCTCGTCTCGTGCTGCCTGGCCTTCCTCAACAGCTGTGTGAATCCAGCCATTTACTTTTTCCTGGACCATCACTTCAGACGACGGGCCAAGCTCCTGTACAAGAACTGCATAGGGCAGCCAAATTTGCTGCAGAGCCACAACTCCTCAGCCTCATTCACCAATGTTGGCACTTCAGAGAGCTATGGAACAAGTGTTGGGAGAACCCAGCTGCAGGTGGTTGAGTTGGAGAAGACATAACTCTTTTCTTTAACTTTGAATGTAGAAAAGTTATTGTTTGATTATTATTATATGATAGCTTGTCATGTTCATTTTTATAATGAGAGACTTTGTGCATATTTTTCTCAAAGGATGTTTAAATATGAAGTAAAATCAGATACAAGGCAAGAAAAGAGTTTTTTTCAATTAGTGGCATGATGTGATTTTCCTTTGTCATACATTTCCTTCATTCAAATTGTCTACAAATATTGAACATGCTGTTTACACTGCTTATAGTGTGTAGTGTGTAGTCTTGTATGAAAACCCTTATCGTTTTTTGCAGCATTAGTAGAATTCAATTAAATAAATTTAGAGGTGTAAATACAATTTTTTATAACTATTTTTATATATTGAAGGCAATAATCTAATGTTGTTAATGTAAAATGTTTGGTGCATGAAAATTGTTGTGATAAAGAATAAAAAAAAATGTGTGTATTTGTAAGTTAAAGTGAGTTTTTAACTGAGGACACCATAATGTTTTCTAGTTGTTTTGCTGGTAAAAATGAAATAATAAAATAAATAAATTATGAAGATGAGATATTGAATCAAATGAAATAAATCAGCCAAAAATAATTGTTAATTAAGGATAACAGAGTTTAAGGTCATGATTTAATTATGTTACAATATAAAAGAGACATAACATCTCAAATATTTATAACAATCTTTTCCATAATTAGAATCCAGATACCAAAAACAGTTGAAGTAAAATACATCTGAGTTGTTGCACTCACATTAAAAATGCATTCACAGCATATGAAATCCTGCTGATTAGACACAATGATACAGTTAGTCTCCCATTAGACCTGCAGCCAAGACAGTCGTGTTTTACAGGATCCAATATATTAGAATCTTGAAATAATGTTAGAATAAAGATGATTTTAGTTAAATTTATGGAGATTTAGAAAAAAAAACTTTTATTATAACATGTTAGGAGCTTAGCAGCCTTATTAAATTCAATTATGCCATTACTGCAGTTGTAATTGCTTGTAACTGACATTACCGAGGTTTAAAGCAATTAAATCATTTTCTATTTCTTTCTGTTGTGAAGACAACTAGCTGTAAGGTCGTATTTGTATCTATTTTAATAATGTCCAGTGTTTCCAGAAACTGTTTCACTCTGTTTCATGACTGTTAAGTCATATGTGTGGTTTGACTGATGTTGTTCGAGTGCAGACTAAAATAAATTAAAAACACAGCATGTAGACTAAAACCCCAAGAGAGTTGTGAAACATGAGGTCATTTATGTTTTCCCTCTCTCATGTGTGAGTTTCGCAGAAGAAAACAAGAACACAAAAAGAACTGTGAGAAACAAGTCCCTCTTATTTATACAAGAAAACACTAAACTAGCAACCAGAAATCAGCCAATGCACTTGACTGCAACATGGTAACAACAGCTAATAGAGTGGAAGAAGGTAGGAAGAAATGTAATCAGACAGTGCTTCAAAACCACTGGCTAGATAAGGTTTATCTAAAAACACATTTTAGAAAAGCTCCCAGCGTAGCAAGACAAATGTGAACAGGCAGCTCATATCTGACATCTGTGATGTCTCCTGAGAGGAAGATACATGCAAAACATTTTCATGTGAACAAACTTTTTTCTGGTCTCTTTATAGAACTTTTTTACTGTCTGACAACAAAAGCAGAGTCACTCAGGCATGAGGCACTGATAAATGTAACTTCTGAGAAATCAAAGGTATTCACATGAGTGTTACGGCAAAGGTTGGGTATATGAGAGTTCAAATGTTCATGTGTGCCCACTTCTTTTTATATGTGTAGTTTCAAATATGAGAAAACCAGCTTAGGTGCCAGGCTGTGGGTGCAAGGGGGTCAGGAATTTCCCCTCTTCTGCTTGAAAAAATCATTTTACAGACATATTGGCAAGCTTTTCTCACAGCATAGTTTCAACATTATCACAAATAACCCTGATGTGTCTGGTATCAAGTATAAGATACACAGTCATGTAGATGATCAGTTTGTATTGTTGTCACACCATCTAAAGCAGTAGTTCCCAACCTTTTTGGTCTGAGATACTCCCACAGCCCTGTGGGATGAACTCACGTACCCTGTCATTGATTCCCAATGTATGTTCCGAATGTCAAACACACATTAGGGTAATTAAGTGTTTTTGTTTGGGTTTTTTTTACAATTGAACTGTTAAAGGTAAGTTTGGTTTGGTCAGCAATTGTATACTAGCCTAGGCTACAATGTTTTATCCATTAACGTTACTTTTAGCTAATCATTTGAAAGTCATTAGTTTTGGCTACCTGTTTAAACTTTTGTGCTCGCTTGCTAACAAGTTTTCACACGATCTTACATAACTGGAACAGGTTCCAGTTACAGGTGTTACAGTTGACCTAGTGTTAATTTGTGGATATATTCTTTTATTCAAATCATAATAATTAGTTGTGCTACTCTCCAATCTTTACACGTACCCCCTGGAAAAATATGGGAATAAAAAAAAAAAAATAAAAAAAAAAATATATATATATATATATATGTTATAAAATAAAATAGAAATGTGTGGTAGACAGGGGTACATTATTTGAAAAATCTATAAACTGAATGTAAACAGGATTGTAGTGAATGTATATGCGTAATGAGAAGTAATATACTGTACACAGATGTAAACAGGTTGTAAAAAGTATATAAGGTCAAAGTGATAATGTAAAGTGATTACATGTATAATATTATTTGTCAATGCTTTGCATTTTGATGTTTATTTTTTTATTTTAAATGATTGAAGGAAAAGGCTCATCCCCTACAGTGAAGTGCTGGCTCATATGCTGCACACACATAACTGTGATGGATTTATTTATATATTATTATTTATTATTAACTTGTAAAGATCAACGTTTCTTCATCCTGAAGAAAAACGACGATCGTCGGAAACGACGATCTGTGTGTGGCTTTCCATTCTCAGTTTTTTTTTTGTTTTTTTTTTACTAGTTAGTGTAGATAACATTTAAAGTTTAAAGAAATCTGTTTCTAGCTTTATTTTACATTTATGACAAAAGTGTACTCTATTCTTACTGTTTTTTGTAGCTTAAATGTTTACTGTTCAGTCAAACATGTTAATCATTAATGGATGCACTTGAGATAGTTGAGAACAGAGAAGTTCACAAGCTTCACACCACACACACACACCGGCCAATGCTATAGGTGCTGGCAGCTCTGAGGTTTGGTGAAGGGGCCGGGGTTCAAACCACCAGCCCTTCGGTGACAGTAACGGAAAACAGCTGCTTTATCAGTCCCTTATTTGTTTTTTTTGGGGGTTTTTTTGGGGCTTTTCCGCCTTTAATTGTTGACAGGACAGCTAGGTGAGAAAGGGGGAAGACGTGCAGGAAATCGTCACAAGTCAGATTCAAACCCTGGACCTCTGCGTTGAGGCATAAACCTCTCAGTACATGGGAGCCTGCTCTACCACTGAGCCAACCCGGCCACACAAGTATTTTATTGATGTTTATTAAAATAAAGGAACTTTTTATGTAAGCCTTTAAAAAAATGGAGAGACATGTCAGTTGTTAAGAGTAAAAACCCTTTAATGAACTGAATGACTTAATCTGCCAGTATGGTACACACAAAATGAAAGGTGTGACCTTGGCACTCAGGCTTATCATGGTTTTCAAGTGGGTGAGCTTTCAGTCAGTTTCTGTCACTGCTAATGGTGAGACTGAAAACTGGCAATGTTCTCACAGCACTGTGGCTGCTTTTTCTTCTGTGTTGTCAGCCTCTAATTACAAAACTCATATTTTCAAGAACTAAATTAGTCATGCTCCTTGATACGTGAACTTGCCTTCAACTTCAACGTCAAATGAGTATTCCAAGTAATTGTGAGTCAATTAAATCACTGTAAAATGTTACAATGATAATTAAATAACAATTAAAAAAAACAAATATATATATATATATAAGCTTACAGGATCATCTGGAGCGTGCAAATATATTGATTTTATATTGATACACTGACATCATGACAATTTTTTGGGCTAGGAATTTGATGTTAATAGCCTAGGGTAGTATTTTATGGTAAAAATGTTCCTGTTTTTTTAAAGCCAGACTATGTCTCTTCTAAGAAGTAGAAAGAAGAAGAAAGTTAGCTAATGTTAGATATTGTTGTGTGACTATAATGACTCTAATTGCCACTTGTTTTTTTGTTTAGAGTTTTATTGTAAAATGGCATTACAGCTAGGTTATAATAGAACTATATTGGATTATTAACCAATACATTAACACAAAATACTGTCACATTAGTGAAATCTGATTTTTCAACTTTGCCTAGCTTTGAGTGCAACTGCAGTGGATTTAAAGAGATAAAGTAGAAGTGTACAACGGACCGGCATTTTAACTTTTCACAGTATAACCGCCAATATGCAGAACGTTCACACAGATGAGATCATGCCAATACTGCAACTCTCAAGCCAGATGATAGACTTTGTTGCTTGAAAAGTCAGCTCAATAGCTACATTTGATCTGTAGCCTACAGAGTGAGAAAATAGCATGTTGAATGTTAAAAAGCCAGATTTGAAATAGGTAACAAGAAACCCGACAGCCTACCTGGTACTTTTTGATGATGGAACCCCCCCCCCCCAAAGGTTTATCAGCTATTTATTTAGTGAGCTACTGTTGTGTTGTTTTCCAAATGTTTGTTTTTAATTTGCAGTGGATTTCATTATTATTGTTCATTCTTTTAACCATACTGATTCCTCTACGTGCAAGTGGCATTGAGACATCAGCAGCACTGCAGTGTACGTTGCTCTCTTATTCATAACGTGGTTTACAGGATTAAAGGTCTACTTAGCGCATTGCTTCCCTCTAGTGGCTCAATTAAAAAGAATATAATTATAATTGTGGGCCATTTCAACACACGGTGTCCTCTTCAGTTATAAAAAATTATAATTTTGACCATGTCGGCGAAATATTTAAGTGGTTTTGACGTCAAAATCCGCTAAATAACCTGTCAAACGCCCACACAGCAGCGGACAAGTGACCCATGCGGCGTTCATAATCCCATTTTTAGCTCGTGATTTCTAAGACTATGATGGTAAATATAATGTAAAGCCCTATCAAGGGCCACTAAATGGCAATAATAAAAACGTGACCCATCGAGGGATTGTTTTACATATTGCTATTGATTATTGACCACTTTCGCCATAACGTTATTGATTTTGATAACTTAATTTGATTCACACGCCCATTTCTACGTCGCGTAGCGGAAACGCGGTTACCATGGTAAATAGTAGATGTTGTTAGCTCGGTCGTGTTTTCGACAGCACGTGAAGGCAGCACAGCATTGCTTTACTGTGGCCGAGCGAGTAGTAGCTAGCCTCTTCAACAAAACAAAAGTTACGTTTGGGGTGCAAAGCGTTATTTTAACGTCTGTACTAATGTATCCACTCGGTTAGACCACAGAGTTTTCGTAACGTCAGGACTGAGTGTTGGTTTCTTGTGCTTGTTTGTCAGTGTACATATAGCTAAATAAACGTCCAGGTCAAATCTGGGAGACTGAGCCGATGGAGCGCAGTTTGTATGGATACAGATGAGGCACGATGCTAGCTAGCTAACTAACTAGCTACGAAGGTAAGAGCAAAAAACGATGAAGTTAGAACTTTTGCTTTACAAACTTTGTATGGAGATACGCAATGCGTTATTTATTAATGCTACATAACTCATTGATCCTTAAAAAATAAGCAATAAGCAGTGGGAGCGGATAGTTAGCTAGTCTGGGAAAAGCTCACAACTAAAGCGAGTTTCTAAACTTTGAGAAACTCTTCAAAGCCGAGGCCCAGCAGCTTTATGAAGCTGAGTTATCGGGTGGATGAAATGGATCCATAAATACCATGAGATATCTTTATTTCTTTACACCCGAGAGTTTTCTATATTCTAGCGTACACTTATAAAAGGACTCAAGTTCTACAGGTATAACTGGCCCTTAGTTCAACTCTCAAGTTGGTCCAGGCTTGTGTCAAGCATGTACCATTTGAATGTATTGTGTAAATCTACTTGCATGTAACGTACACAGCTAACGTTACATTATTTATTTGTCAGTGCTTTGCATTTTGATGTTTATATATGTGTGTGTGTGTGTGTGTGTGTGTGTGTGTGTGTGTGTGTGTGTGTGTGTGTGTGTGTAGCAGCTCCAAAAGTTGCTTTGTTTGCCTTTTAAAGCTTTAGGATTTGTGGTGCATTAATGTAACTTTATAGCACTTTTTTATGACACCATCTTGATTTAAGCATCATTACAGCAAAATGATCTATTAGCACCTGGTGGAAGTGCCAAGCTGCAAAATATTGAGAGGGAAATGTGTGATCCCCTGGCAGCTGATGGCTCTACACACTGGCAGCGGTATTCTAGCGTACACTTATAAAAGGACTCAAGTTCTACAGGTATAACTGGCCCTTAGTTCAACTCTCAAGTTGGTCCAGGCTTGTGTCAAGCATGTACCATTTGAATGTATTGTGTAAATCTACTTGCATGTAACGTACACAGCTAACGTTACATTATTTATTTGTCAGTGCTTTGCATTTTGATGTTTATATATGTGTGTGTGTGTGTGTGTGTGTGTGTGTGTGTGTGTGTGTGTGTGTGTGTGTGTGTAGCAGCTCCAAAAGTTGCTTTGTTTGCCTTTTAAAGCTTTAGGATTTGTGGTGCATTAATGTAACTTTATAGCACTTTTTTATGACACCATCTTGATTTAAGCATCATTACAGCAAAATGATCTATTAGCACCTGGTGGAAGTGCCAAGCTGCAAAATATTGAGAGGGAAATGTGTGATCCCCTGGCAGCTGATGGCTCTACACACTGGCAGCGGTATTCTAGCGTACACTTATAAAAGGACTCAAGTTCTACAGGTATAACTGGCCCTTAGTTCAACTCTCAAGTTGGTCCAGGCTTGTGTCAAGCATGTACCATTTGAATGTATTGTGTAAATCTACTTGCATGTAACGTACACAGCTAACGTTACATTATTTATTTGTCAGTGCTTTGCATTTTGATGTTTATATTTATTATGTCTTTATTGTTAGGTAACATCCATTACACATTTCCCAGTAGATTTAACTTAAACATGGAGGTAAACTGCTGAAACAGAAGAGTTTCTAGTTATCATATTTTCGGACACTGAGTTTATTTCCATCTTTTATTCTTACTTCCTATAATAAGCGTTGGTTTCATGGACTGTCCCTGCTCTTTTTATGGATGTGTCAATTATGTGTAAAAGAGAAACAAAGTTTAAAGATGTACCATAAACGGTTTAAAAATATCTGACTGCACTGACCAGCAGGTAAATTATAATGATCAATGGCCTCTTTCAACACAAACTTGAATCTCTATAAAGGTTTTCTTCAGAGCAGCAGTCCCATTAGTTAGTTTGTGATTTCTGTGCATTGAAACATTTCTGCTGTCTACACATTTCTGGGCATTGACCAGGGGGCAAGAGGACAGAAGGGGCTTAACCCCTGAAGTGACCTTACATTACAAACTCAAGCTGTGCAGCCAAACTTTGTTAAAACCTCATATAACTTTATTTTAAATTCTAGTGGAGAGCCTAATGTTTCTAGAGATACCAAATATGCTAGTTTAAACTTGGGAGAAATTAGATGCAAAGAACATATAGAAAATGTCAATTTGATGTAATGTAACAGCTATTAAAAAACATATCGGGTCATGGGTTTTAATATTTCACTCAATTTCAACATCATATAGCTTCATCGAAGAGTTTGAACAAGCTGATACATACAGTTTATCATCAGACAGTGTGGAACAATCAGATGTATCTGATTTAAAAGCTACTTCCTGAGGAGGTTTAGGTATACAGTAACAATGTCTGTCTCTGTGTAATGGTGTTGATATGTTTAAGCTTTTCACTCTCAGCCACAGTTTAGGGCTTGGCCACAGTTTAGAATAGACCTTGATTTGCATGGTGGTTCACAAACTTCCAATTCAGAAATCCACATCAGACACCACTTCTGCATGCTTGCTCATTTGAGATACACATGTTTTTTTTTTTCCACATCTTTATTATAGTCAATTAGAGCCTTTAGGCAACATAAAACCTAAAGCTGGCTGCAGGCAGATAGAGGTATGTGTGTGTGTGTGTGTGTGTAGCAGCTCCAAAAGTTGCTTTGTTTGCCTTTTAAAGCTTTAGGATTTGTGGTGCATTAATGTAACTTTATAGCACTTTTTTATGACACCATCTTGATTTAAGCATCATTACAGCAAAATGATCTATTAGCACCTGGTGGAAGTGCCAAGCTGCAAAATATTGAGAGGGAAATGTGTGATCCCCTGGCAGCTGATGGCTCTACACACTGGCAGCGGTATTCTAGCGTACACTTATAAAAGGACTCAAGAATATTTCAAGAATTTGTTTTGCCAGCTGCTGTGTTGCCTACACAAAGCTATTTCTCTGTCTCTTGGGGACCTCTGGTTTATATAAACTACCCATGACATCCACCAGCTGGCTACTTTAACACAGGACGAGTGTCTGTGTTGTACCATAGTGTAGTGATAAGTTGTTTAACTAGTCTTCACATGAAGCATGGTCGACTTAACTGCGCAGTGTTGTAATAACGTTGGCAAAAGATTTTTTTTTTGTTGATAAAACTTATTTCCTTCCAACTCAGGATAGATAGATAGATAGATAGATAGATAGATAGATAGATAGATAGTCTTTATTGTCCCTGTAGGGATAATCATTTCCACACATCTTCTTTTCATGTTCCATAGCACAACACATATAAAAAAAACACATAAAACATGTAACACATATACAAAAAACACATCACATTAGGACAACCACATAGACACATCAAATGTGAAAACTACAAAGCAACTGAGCTGGTGGAGGCGGTATTACAGTTTGTTCAGCACTGTGATGGCGGTGGGGACAAAACTTTTTTTGAAATAAGCTTTAGTCCAATTCAGTGCTCTATATCTGCGGCCGGATGGAAGTAGTGTGAAGAATTGATTTAGGGTGTCAGCTGCTATTGTACGTGCTAGGCGTGTGATGGCTGTGTCATTCATGTCTGATAGGCTGGGTGTGGGGAGACTGATTATCTTGGAGGCAGTATGTGTGATTTTAGTGAGTTTGTTTTTGCAGGTTTTGCAGAAGTGTCACAATATAATACTGTTTGGCATTTAGTGTTGGGATAACCTCTTAACTGTAGTTTCCCCATGAACAGAAGAGATTGTTATTCATTTGCATGACTTCACTTCCCTTATCTGATTTTAGGTTATCAAAGTGCTTGGTATGCTGCCTGTTTTCACAAGATGCAGCTGCTGCTCTTTTATTCTATTAACCATACAGGCGCTGGTAGCTTGTAAGTGATATCCTTCCCTTCAGCCTTTACTTACACCTATACTCAGTTGGCAGGTTATAAGGTACATCTAGCAAAAAATAATGCAGTCTAATCAAGCGGCAACTTCAGTGCCTGAAAAGTGAAGCCAATGCGGAAGTGCCTTGAACCTGCATTCTATCTAATTTCCAGCAAGCTTTAATGGAGGTGGTGTACCACGGCCGGTATTTTGTTATAGGCTGCTGGTGCCTACATGATGTCAACTTGTCATTGATCTGTGATAAGCCAATATCAGATCATAGTATTGGCCAGCTAAAATAGCCAATTGCAGCATAATGCAAGAAATCAGATATTATAATTGACTACATAGTCAATGCAAAATGTGAATGCATCTGGGAAATGCACCTGGTTGCGTTCACACTGTGAAACCTAGGCTAAATGTAGAAGTTATTGAACCAAATATCTGCTTCTTTGTCACCGTGGCTGCTGCCTTTTTGGTGCCATGTCATTTGAGATCTGAACTTGAGTGTCTGGGAATTGCTGGATCTTTTCTCAGCCTGAGTCTGAGCACCAGCATTCCTGGAAAGCCAAAATGAATATTGAGATTCAGAATGAATGTGAACCATGCAGTTAAGAGAGCAGGTGCTGCCCCTGTGTCTCTGTAAATCATTCAGACTATCCACTACCATGTTCCCCTCTTTTTTTTTTAGTAAAGGCAAAAATGGCAGGCCACAAAAGGGCCTCTGCATTAGTACCATGGAACTAAGAAGAGAAGTGGTGACGTTTAGAAGGCTATTTGCAAATCTAAGCTTTTCAATTTATAAGTGTATAATTGGTTATCCATGTTAACTGTCCCTTTGAACATCCAGGAGATGGCAGTAGAAATGCATTGACCAGATAATTGATCTGACACTGATTGTAAGAAAACAGACAAGGTGAAGAGTCTGAGCGATAGTCATCAACAGTCAGTTATCAACTCATTGAGTCATCTATTACCAGTGATGAAAGCATGGTTTTTGGCTTTGTATATTCATGCTTAAAAGTAAGACATAATGCAGTCATGTGGATAAACTGACTATTAGTACTGAATTCAATACTTTTTAGGCACTGACCGAATTTCCTCCTTAGTATCGAGTATCGAAAAATGCCTCGTCATTCAACACCAAATTTCAATACCTAAGGAGTAAATCTCATCAGCGTCATGCAGCATGCTTCTACCAAGCTCTAATAATGTTTGTGATTGGCTGTCTAATGTTACACGCTGTAGAGGCAGGCAGAAAAAAATAAAGATTATTGCTGTAATGTTGTAATTTCTTTTTTGTTAAAATGGATTTTATAAAAATATAAAAATATCGAAAAATTATTAAAATAAATATTAAAATATCGAAAAAAGTATCGTTTAGGTACTGGTATCGAAGTCACAGCATTGGTATCGGTACCGGTATCGGAATTTTATGAACGATACCCAGCCCTACTGACTATGGCTACAACTAATGAATATTTTCATTTTGGTTTATCTGTCGAATACTTTTATCATTCAAATCATTTAAACGTTTGGTCCATAAAATGTCAGAACATGGTTAAAAAAAAAAAAAAAAAAAAAAAAAAAAATCACAAATATCCAGATTGGAAGGTGATGTTCGTAACCCAAAGATATTCAATTTTCTATCAACATAAAGAAAACTTATAAATAAAAGCTAAAAACAATAATAACAAATATTGGGAGCTGACACCAGCACATTTTTGCTTAAAAAATTACTTTCACAATTAATTGATTACCAAAATTGTTTATTTTTCAATAAATTTATCAACTAATTGAATAATTGACAAATCGTTTCAGCTCTAAAATGGACATTATTACATTTGTCATACTGTGTCTACTTTTTATAGTAGTAGTACTTTTGTAATGGGACCCGCGTTTCGCTCAGGTTACCACCACCCATCTATTAGGACGCTGATAAGAGGGTAAAGTGAAGTGTAATTTCTCAGTGTCTTTATCATTGTTGTTGACACAGTTTCAAACGGGAACACTGAGTTATATGATACGGACTCAAGTGTTCAGCCCTCTGTATGTGGCCACTCCTCTATGACAGGCAGCGCTTTCTTAGTGGGCGAGTCTCTCATTCCTGTCCAGACTCTACACAGCTCAGGTTTTGTGCATTTCCATTCAAGTTGGGAATTCTGAGGGAAAGTTTTCACTCTTTGGATTTTGACAGTTTCTCATAAAGTAAGTAGATTTTTCACATGTTGTCTGATTGGCAGAGTTTTATGTACTTAATTCATCTAGTGTCCTCTGGGTAAATTAATTTGGATTATTGTGGAATAACTGTCATTGTGTTAATAGTATTGTTAAGTTAATATTTCCTATCAAGACATTATTGCTTTTACACAAACTACATCAGTGTGGTGGGATTGTGATTGTTTTGTCTGTGGTACTTACACTGACACTTGACTTGAAATGCCTAGGGTTTTGTAGTTCAGTACAGTGTGTTAGCACCTTCAGGGGAATTCTCCTTACCTGTTTTTTGTATATGTGTGTTTGATTTCTCTAAACCCATTCCCAAAGAAATGCCCACTTTGTACTTGTGTATGTAATAGTCTATTAAAAAAAAAAATGGAAAATTTAGAACACAACAGAAACGTTTGACTCGGATAAAATATGCCCAACAAAACATTTGATTAAAAAAATGTTACAGATTGCTCTAAATATCAAAAGTTCATTCATAGTGTATATTTTGATGGCAAGATACTGCACACCTACAGTGCATTAAACTACTTTAGTAGTTTCGGTCTGAGTCTGCTGGTTTTTCAGGGGATTTCAGTGATTAGCACACCTCAGGTGAGTGGGAATCTGAAAGCCCAAAAGATACAAGACGCATTACTGGACACAGCAGCTTTTAAAGTAAGCATGTCTTTGTGTGTATTGTTGGATACAATTACCTACTTGATATGTAGGTACTGTGTTAGATCATCATATTTTGGGGGGTTTAGTTCTGAAACAATTAGTTCATTGATCAGTTAGTTGATCAACATGACAGAAATGAACAGAACACTGAAAACCTCCGCTATTTTGATAACTTAAAGTAATTTATCAAGCAAAAATGGCAATTATATGATGATTCCAGCCTTTCATATGTGAAGAATTGCTGCTTTTCTCTGTGTTATATCATCATAAATTAAATATCTTCGGATTTTGAAGTTTGAAGTTGTCACTTTGGGCTCTGGAAACGTGTGATGGGTACTTTTCAGTATTTCAGACTCTTATAGTCTTTTATAGAAACATATTTATTGATTAGTAATGAAAACTATCAGTAGTTGCATTCCTAGTGGGTTTATTTTAGTACCTTTTTGATTTTTGCTGTTATCAAATTGATCAGCGATGTGATCCATAAACACTAACTGCTAAGTGTAGATATACAATTAAAAATATTCTGTGCTCGAGTAGGATTAACCAGCATGCAAATCAACCTACCAAATTTAAAGTGGTAAAGTATTTTGTAGTAATACACATGATAGTTGTTTGCCAAAAGTACCAGTGGATACCAAATACTGTAGATTGTCCTAACATTTCTGCAAAACCTGACATATGTTTACATTTATTTTTCTAACTGAAACAGCACTGAATTCCTCACTGTAGGTTGTGTTGTTATTTAAGTGTCCTGTACATAAGCTGTTCTGCCTTAATTTAGCAAACACAGCAGCCAATTATCTGTGATTTGGAGAAGTGAAGACTCCAGTCATAGTCTTGTGAGCTGTTTGGAAGATGTGTCATGTTCATGTCATGTTCAGGATGATAATGGGATACATTTTATGGACCTCTGAATGTCATCATGAAGATGGATCAACATATAATAGAAACAACTCTTGTATGTTGCTCATGACTTCATCTCATTTAGTTGTTCCTCAAAACAATGACTGCTGGGCAGCTGAAGTGAACCACTCCTGTTGTTACCAACGCTACATTCCTGTATTCACTTGGTTAATGATCTAACCAACAAGTTTCACAGTTTTTAGACACCAGCCGAATATATGGTTCTTGCGTCCTGAGCCTCTTATCTGAAAAAATTAGATAATGCGATCATATGACATCAGAGACAAACAAACAGGCAGTCACAGGAAACACCCTAGACTTGGCAACATGCATGTGTACACATGCTGTGGGAGACAACTATGACTACATCTGACTGTAGGGTCAAGAAGGCAAGTCACACCTGAATCACTCATTCAACCGGTCACAAGATTAAGCAATGTGCCGTCTTTGGAAAGCTTGTGTTAATGCTGTTTGGATTTTGATTTGGTTTTAGATTTTGATTAATATTTTATTGCTTGTCTTTGTAGCCTAACAATAGTTGACTGTAATCCTATTTTATATTCAGGTGTTTTCTTTCAGCTGCAGGCCTAAACACTGTTCTGCTTTCTGGGCTATGCTGTCACAGTTTGAATCTCTTCTGCTTTGGTCTTTTGAGGCTTTACAGAAGACAATAATACCTTCATGAAATGAAAGAAAAACAGTGTGGAATGTTAAATAGTGTTTGCTAATTCAATTTTATGTTTTTCTTGATGGAATTTGCCTTTTGTGTTATGCATTATATTATACCAAAAATGTTTCCAAACAGCTGTTCAGGCGTGTGTACATTTTCAAGACCTTGCCACAAATGATCCCTAACTTTTTTGAGATTCAGGTTGATGATTGAAAAATCTTGAAAATTCTAATGGATGCTAAAGCTGAAATAATACTTTACAGGAAATGGTGAGTGCCGACGTTATCCACTGAAGAATAGCAACGGGAAGTCGATTCACTGACATGGAGGGCAACGGCGAGATCAGTGACACTGACAGTGGCATCATCCTTCATTCAGGTAAATCATTTTGTGTATCATCAGAATTTTGAAGTATGAATAGCACAGCTGTCTAAGTCACAAACATTTTTGTGTTAAATGAAGAAATGCACATGCAGTATTTTTCAGGCATTAAAGTCTCTCCGTGTAGTACACACTAATGCTACTGCAACGTGATCATTCATGGTCGGTTCACTGCAGCAAGGTTTGGGGTTTGGCTGCAATAAATCTTGATTCTTAGAAATGAGCGACAATAGCCAACATCATGTGACCTGAAATTAGTAAAAACAAACTGGACAGCATATTGTCTTTGGTTGGTTGCCCAAATGTGTCTGAGGGACAATGGGAAGCTTTATTGACTTGCATTAATTAATGTGAACACAGAAAGTGGATTTAAGTGGATTGCTTCATTTCAGACGTTTGTACAATTGCTTATCAAAATGTTCTTTGACTATTCAGACTTGAAATTCCTACTGACAACATTGTGTGAGACTTACGCCCTTGATTTAAATTACACATTGATTTAAAAATGCAAATCATCAAGCTCAGCCAGTATACCCTTACTGGAGGCCCAAATCAATGTTGAAACTAAGTACATACCTTAGTCCAGCCCATAGTAATCTTATCACAGCACCTGCTTTCAAATGACCTTAACCAGAATACAAATATAAAAAGTCCCAATTTACTTTTGATGTTGATGTCTTTCTGCCAAAGACACAATTTACTTCTACCTACTCATTCTCTACTTCACCACTGTTAAATTAAGACCCAGTTGGTAACATAAATCTGGTCCTCCTCCTGACACAGTTTGCCTCTTTTATTGCAAGATCATTATTGAATCCGTCACGCTTGTGTTTCACTCAATATTTAGCAAAATGACATCCTTTCAGAGACTAACACAATCATAGCAGATTACATGGAGTCAACTACTGCTTTAATTCTCTTGGCAGCAGAGATCTCAGTTGTGTTCTCAATATACATATAAAATCTACAATCTTAAATCAACCCCCCACTTCAGCATACACCAAATGTAAAAAAGTGGTAATTCCAGCCAGTTTAGTTTTCTGCTTTGTGAAAGAAAACAAGTTGTCATGTGAAAACTCAGGCAGGGACGGAAATGTATGTGGTCCATTGTGACTTGCGTGATTGTTGATTTTGAAGAGGAAATGTCACCTGAATAAAAGAGAAATGCATATGGAGGCAGAGTGTGCAACGCTGTTTTCGTCCTTGCAAGTCTTATCCAGTGATCAGCGCCTCACTACAACCCTTTGTGTGTGTTACTTTTCTATATTATCCATTGTGACTTGCTGTCAGATTGATGACTGTATCCTAACATGGATGATGATGATGCATCACAAATGATTGAGATTAAATGAGCACTCCACCGATTTAGCATTGCACTATAACATTGTCTATCCCGATGGAGAGTAAAAAAAAAAAAAAAACCTGGTGCCTGCATTACCCAAATTGCAACTTGACCAACCACAATTCTGTCAGAGATTCAGGTTTGTTATGCTAGTGGCAACTAATGTAGCCTCGAGCCGCTATCCTTAAACAGAGATAAGGAGCAGGTTAGAGAGGTCTGGTAAACTCACCTCTTATTAACTTGTTTTTGAGATTGTTTTCATCAACTTGTCTTCAGACCCAATTGAAGCTGCCTTAAGTCCCTCTGGAGCCACACAAAGCTTTATACAACTTTTTTTCCACATACAGGTGTACTCCCTGACATCTGTAAACAGACTTTGATATGTAAATTTGGTGGAGTTTCACTTTTTCAAGTCTGGATTTTATTCAGAAGGAAATTCAGCCCTTTTGCCGTTTAAACATGTTTTGTCTATTAATCAGTTAGTTGATTGACAGAAAATGGCAAACTGGCAATATATTTGGTAATCGATTAACAATTTGTTCTTTTTTTTAAGTAAAAATGACAAAACTTCTCTGGCTCCAGCTTCTCAGTAGTGTATTCTTGCTGGAAACTGGATATCTTTTCAATTTGGACTGTTAATCAGACAAAACAAGCAGTCTGAATACGTCATCTTGGGTTTTGAAAAGGAGGCAGAGGCAGTTGTGATGGGCATTTTTCACTCTTTTCTGACTTTGTTCATTCTATTGAATAAATGATTCATTGATTTAACATGTGCAACTCAGGTAAACATGTTGATCTTTGTATTTTGTTAGTCAATTCCTATTATGGGATTGCCACTGTCAACTTCATTAAAGGGAGTCACACAATGTGGTCGTCTACATTATTCCCTCAGTCCCATATGGTAACTATAGCATATAATTAACAGCAAACTTTGTTTGTCTTGTTTTTGCTACGCCCAGCAGTATCTACTGATTAGTTCTGGCATTCCTTGTGCCTTATTTGAGCTATGTGATGTCTACCCTATACAATGAAAAAGTGGCGATCTACAAAGAATAGGGGGATTGTCACTCTACGAAGAGGAATTCTTTGCCCTATTGTAGTGCTGTCACACTTCTTTCCTGTCGCAACTTAGATGTTTGTCAGTACCTACAGGGATTCTGTTAATAATCTCTGAAGGTATGTGGCTCAATGCATTTTGCCTGAAGCCACTCCCACAGCCCTGAGACTAATCTTAATGTCATTAGTCACCAAGGCTACAGACAGCACCAGTCGAACATTCGCAAATTGTTCATAGTTACAAACATCCTGCTTGTCATTCTGCATGCCACTAAAGAAAACAACGATACAAACAAAAGGTCAATCTGTTGAATGTAACCATTGTGTTGTTGTCCGTAGTGAGCTTGAGAGAGTTAATCTGAAGCATTATAATAATGGTAAGGGCACCATAATATGAGCATGCCAGAATACTTACAAGGAAACAGGAAAAAAAGTAAATAGAGTTGGAAAATGGCAAAGCATCAACTTGAAGGACATGGAATATTAAGGAATTAAAACAATTACGACTGACGTTTTTAACTTTTACAAGGTATTTTATTGCTCAAATATGACTTGAGACATATGACTAATGAATGAATTTATGCAGTTGTAGCAACTTTAGCTTACATATCACTTACATGGATTTCTAAATGGATTTATAATGTTCCTTTTTTCCTGCACATTTGGTTGCTTTGTTTTCATTGTGGTTAAAAATATGTATTTCTTACACAGGTGCACATATGTTGGCTCAGTTTCCAATTAATACTAAAACAATTTCAGTATAATACAATGCAATTCAACAGCACCAAAAACAGTCTCAACAGTCTCCAAAATGACCACAAAGTTGAATCAACTTCTCTGTGACAATGTCAACAAAAGGTGAACATGATAAGCTTCATAAAAGAGAGCATTTACTGCATGGCTTCTCAATTGGATTGCATAAGATTCAGATAGGTGTACCCATTAAACCGGCCACTCTGTGTATTTGTGCTGTGTATGTATACATGCTTTTGCTTTTTATATTTATGGACTAAATGATATTGAAAGAAATCATAAGTTGAAGTTCAATTTGCTTTTACTGATTTGTATGTATTTCCCTTTGGAATGAAATGTACCACTGCAGAGTTTGTTCTTACTCATTTCTAACTTTGATTTCCACTTACTTATTGTCTCATGTGTTGAGTACGGAGTATAGAAATGTGTTACAGTTATACGTAATCCCAGATAAATCCTTATGCATCTTTTCTTTTCCATTACACAGGTTCTGACAGCCCAATGACGCATATGAAGGATGTGACCACGCACACACGGGCCATGAAGCTCAAACATCAGGCTCTCCAAGAGCGATTGGAGATCTGCCTACTGGAGCTGAAGAAACTCTGCATCCGAGAAGCAGTAAGTAAAACTAATCTAAAAATCAACAGGCCAACAGTTTAAAAATGAATGAGGCTGCATAAAGAATTACATTAAAACATGTCACAGAACAAATGAGTGACAAAATCATGATAATCTAAGCTCATTAAAACTGTAATAAAGGTTTCAGCAGACCTAGACAAAGTGAAGTAAGTAATTGTTACGTGATGAGGCAAGCTTGCATATTGCATGTGATTCAGCGCCTTTTAATAAAAGGTGGAGTAGTTTAGTGCAGTATGTTTGATGACACATTTTACTGCAGGTTAATAAAGTAACCTGCTAGAGGGGACATGTCTGAGATATGTTTAGCCATATCCACACTAATGTGGATGAATTAGAAAATGCTGTTTGGGCCAGAAGGTTTTTATGTTCACACTTATGCTTTTTAAGTTTTTTTTTTTTTTGTGCAAGCAGATTTCAAATTTTAGTAGTTCAAAAACACAGGATGTCCATGAAATTGATGATTTTTTTTTATGTGTCTGGATTATCTTAAAAATGTATTATTAGCCTTAATGTCAGTGGTTATCTTCAGTCACAGTCTACTAACAGGAAACAAAAGGCATTTTAATTTATCCTCCCGTCCTTTGTGACGTTATTATTTTGGCTCTTACCACCGAGGAACATGATCCCTTTACTTTCAGACACATTGTGTAGTGAAATTAGGCCACGCAATGTGGCTGCAATGAGAATTTCTTTTATGTGTCATAGCCTTTGAAGAGGTATCCTGGTGGTTCATTTGGCCAAAGCAATTTCAATGTTTCCATGACAGCCTGGATTTGAATCAAGCATGAGACTTTTGTCACCCCTTCATTTTCAATATTTCCTGCCTCTCTTTCTCTCTCTGCACTGTGAATTGTCAAAGACTAAATATTGCCACATTGAGTAATTTCGAAACTGGACATATATTGCTTTGGGAGTATCTCTGACATGTGTCGGTGCTCCAGGGTAAAATCCCAGGACTGATCATTCTTTCCTGTTGACACTTAGGCCGGGCACTCCTGTTGGGACATGCTCAGGTGAACTAATGAGAGGCAATGATGCCTCTCCCTTCTCTTAGTGACAAAAGAATAAGTAAGCTCATTGGCCATGCTTACGTGTTTGACTGTCTGCAAAGGTGGCTGGTTAGGTGTGACTCAAAGTAACAGTGTTTTTATGACTGTTCTTTAATTAAATCAGTAACAGTGCGTTGTCGTGCTCTGGGTTTGGACACGGATACTCGATACAGTGAGAAAGTGAGACCCAAAGAATGTGTTGTGAAAGGAAATCTCTGGAAATGCAGAATTGTGCAACAGATTCCTTCAACCTGTATGCCTGAACATGTAAAGAAAGCAGAATGAGATACTTGGATATCATTTCAACTGCACAGACATGGTTGAATAAACTCTGAAGAGATGTGTGTGTCCTAATTTGAGCAACTAAACTGAAAGGATTTATTAGCGTTTGAAAAGATGTCTTTTATTTTGATTAACTATTTCACAAAGCCAGGATCTGCCCTCAGTAAAATAAACTTTCAGTCATGTTCAAACATTGCTTAGGGGACATTTGGATTTGTGATATTTTGTGTGTGGTTTAGGAGTTGACAGGCCGGCTGTCAGATGATTACCCTCTGCTGCCAGGAGAGAAGCCTCCGCAGATTCGCAGACGTATTGGAGCTGCGTTTAAACTGGACGAACAAAGCATGCCTCAAGGAGCAGAGGTATAAACAGCATTTGGAGGCCGCAAGAATGAATAATGTAATTTCTAAACAATGCGTAAACCTCAAGGACATACAATGTTTTAATAGTCACACTGTTGTCTGTCTTGTTACCCCAAAATTTTACAGGAGTCAGAACTGAGTTTAGTGGATGCTGAGTTGGCGCTTCAGATGAAGATATATGAGGCAGCGCGCAAGCTCTGCGAGGAGAATCACATGAGTAAGGCTGTTAGAAGGAGCCGGTTACAGCAGTGCAAAAGAGAGGAGAAAAAACTCAAACGGCTACAAGAGACAGCCTTTCAGCTACGACTGGAGCACGGTCGATCATCACCACTCCCTGCTTTTAATATTGCACAACACGGTGAGAGGCGCCTGGCCAGAATAGAAGACTGTTTGCTGTCAAATCCCTTTCATTATCACCTGTGCAAGGAGTTAATTGAATATCAATCAGGATTTTTTTCTTTTAGAAATGTATCATTTAATACTTCACATGTGAATCGAAGTGTTTGTCATTTTCTGTTTTTCAGATCTGGGTACATCTGATGACAGCTCTCTGTCTGATTCTGTAGTGCAAGATGAAGGTGAGATTTACCTTAAAATCTAGTGTTGATGAGAGTTGGGGCAAAACTTTATGTAGTTTAAAAGCTGGACAAGTTTGCCACACATCCATAAGACGTGTAAATGTGAGCAGAGTCCAGTAAACATTTATCTTGAACATTGCAGTGCTCACAGTTTCTCTTAATGAAAGAGCTTTCATAAAGAATACTTGGAGGAGATGAGTGTTCAAGTATCAACACTTAATAGATCATCATATGTATCATACAAACTTTCTATTTCTTTCCCCTAGAAGTGACAAGTCAGTCGTCGCATTTGTCGTCAGGACTCGCCTATCCAGGAGAGACCGATCCTCCCCAGCCCGCCCCTGGATCCTCACAGTCCTTCATAGACGGCTCCTACATCTCTCCATCTGTGGCTCCACAGACCCTGCCGCTGACCCCAAGCCAGTCTCCCCATCCGAGCCTTGACTCTATGCTGAGTTTAAACTCAAGCCCCGTATGTGAGCTTCCTCCCATCCAGCACTCCCCGTGGTCAGAGTCTAGTCTTGACAAACCTTACCAGAAGAGCAAGAAGTCGCGCTCCTCCAGCAAGACGAGGTAACAAAGACCATCCATCGTAACTCCTTTCCTGTTCATCAACTTTGTAGTATTGGGAAAAACAAAGTGTGATTTGTGTTACCTGGATTGTAGTAAACTGTGTGAATTGCAGATTTTGTGGCTACTAGTAGCATTAACAAGCTTGAGTGAAGTGGTCCTGGTTGGATTCTTTGGAAATGCCGGGGGGGAAAAACAAGTTAATCGAAGTGAATAATTAATGCTCCACTTCTTCCTTTAGCAAAACATTGTGCACCCTTTCAATAATCTTATTATACGTCAAGGCTATGTAGGCACGGGTACTAATTGGTGTACTTGGGCTGAATATATTTCTTTCTTGGTCGTGTTTGTTGAGAGTGAAGACAACATGCAGCAGGATGAAGACAAAAGCGCATCTAGCAAAGTCATTTCTAGTGCAAACCCTCTTGTTCCTGCCTTGTATTGCTAAATCGATGATGTTCATGAATGTACAACACTGCCATCTGCTTTTGCTCTGATGCTACAACAGTCAATTAGAAGAACACAGAACTATAAATCCTACTGACACCTGTATTTTTTTTAAATATTTTTTTATTTTTGATGCATAAAAACACAAACTGAGAAAAAAAAATATAACTTCTGCTGCCATTTTGTGTGTTCAGCAGTCCAGCCAAAAGTGAATTGTTGCCACCGTTGGAGGCTTGCTTTGCTTCCCATCTGAGGCTGAGCCGCACCCAGTCGAACAGCACGCCTTCCACACCAGAGTTGCGGGTGCACAGACAACTCTCCCTCAGGTAACCGCACCTCAAATACATCTACAGTACTGTATGTCCACAGCACACCTATATTGAACCTGTAATTAACTGAATATTGCAGTAATATCATTTATCTTTTTTTTTAATCAGTGAATGTTTCGATGTACATCTATTAAAAGTTGAGTTTGCTGAGTAGCCATACTAATGCACTTGCTATTTGCACAGGATATCCAACCCTGAATCTTCATTTGAAAAGGATCGTGGTCGCACCAGAGGTCCAAGGAGGCGACTGACAGAATATGCAATTACTTTACCAGAGACTCCTCCCCCCGCGGTGAACTATGGAAGCCATGTTAACTCTGAGGATAGCAACTCCGAACACTCATTTACATCTTACAACAGCTCACAGTGTCAGGAATTGCCCTGTGATTTGCCAAAACAATATCAGTCTGCACTCCCGCACTCTGGCCCAGTAGGCAGCTATGATTTGCCAAAACAATATCAGTCTGCACTCCCGCACTCTGGCCCAGTGGGCAGCTATGGACCTCAAGTCTTCCCACGCACTGGCTTTTACCATAATCCCAGGCACCAGTCCAGCCATAGTTTTCACCAAGCCTATTACAATGAAGGAATGGTGTACCAACCTGATCTGGACTTGGAACGGAGCTATTACACCCAGCAGGCTCCAAGTCCTTCCAACAGATATGAGTACTACTATAAAGATGCCGCTGTGCCCCACCAGAGAGCACAGAGGCCTTTACCTCCTGATATCAGACTCTCCCCCTCCCCGGCTCAATGGGACCATCCACACTACCGCTCTAGTGGCCTCCCACAACAAGTGGTGAATGAACAGCTCAAGTCATGGCACTGGCGCAGTCAGCTCAAGTCCCCCAGGGCCCGCTCTCTCGACAGACAGGGAGCAGTCAGAGTTAAAAACATGTCCACTCGGGACGTGACCCTCCACCAAAATCAGAAGTACCATGAACAGGTAAGCAGACAAAACAATATTTACTTAATTAATATACTGTATATTATATATTGTTAGATATCTAACAGTCTGTCAGTCAACATTACTAACGGTTTGTCGGCCGAAGTTACTGCAACAAGTGTTAAGTAATTGACTTAATTAGTAGTTAAGGGCAGGAAATTACATTTACTTACCACAGACTACAATATGTGATTCATTACATTTTCACAACGTACCTGACTTTTTAATGAATGGAATAATACTTGGAAATCACAGTTTGTTACATGCCGAAACTGCTTGAAAAGAAATACATTTAGGATTAAGTAGCATTTTGGAAATTTTTGGAAAGTTTTACCAGAAACATGGTACTTTCATGCTGTTTTGGCTTTCTTAATTGACCTGATAAATGGGTGTGTGTTGTTTTGTTTTGTTTTTAGGTTTTTTTTTAGGTTTTTACATATATAGCTAGTCATGCCAGAATATACTAAAACACAGAGACACATTTGATGCAAAGTAACATTGAAGCAGCAACTCTACATCTCTGCTCAGCTCAAGACAGTAATAGAAAAAAACTAAAGTCAACCCTTATTTATCTTATCTCAAGATATTGTAGTAGTATAGGTCATGTAGAACAGTCAGTTGTCACAGCAGAATATGAGTATATAACACTAAACATCAAAATGTCAGTCTTTATTGTAAGAATGAGAATAAGCTGCAGATTAATTTGCGTACTACCAAATTAAATGTATGTCTTTATATATATTATCACATCTTAATCATGGTCCTAAAAGTATTGTTTCTTTTTTTATTTTGCTAACTTTCAGGTTATCCAAAGAAGGGCTCTTCAAAGACCTGCAGATGGCACTCAAGGGCACTGGGTTGTAGATGATGGGTCTCACTTTGTAAGTCAATTGTAAACCAACCACCAACCACAAACTGAACATGTGAACTCAGAGGCTGCAACTGCTTTCATTCCCAATTAACCAAAGTGAAGTGGTCAAAAAACTGTTTATGCCCATGACAAAATACTTTTTTCATGATTCCTGTCTGCCCTATTTGGACATATAGAAGGAGGATGAAAAAACCGGAACATCTTACAATATAATGCAATCTAGTGCAACAATAATTACGGTCACCAAATTTACTGTAAAGTTGAATCAAACACCTGACACAGCTACAGTGAAGGTGGTTGCAGAGCGGTTGTATAGGATCTGGAGCACACCTGTAAAGTGTACCTGTTTATGTCCACTCTCAACAATTACAAAATTAAGCATTAAACTGAATGCTTGGTAATAGTTACTGAGGGCTGTTTTAACCTGCGACTAAATCTGCTGCCAGTTGAAAAATGGTTATTCGGTTTCTCAAAAACAAAATCAGCACAGAGTTTCTGTGTCATTTAATACAGGGTTATTTTGATATGTGATGCAATTATGATATGATATAAGGAAATTAAATTGCAATTGACAGCAAAATGGTAGGAGATAGCAGGAGTTCTAACAGAAATTGGATTGTGAGAAATGTGAATGTTTTTTTAAAGTAACTTTCCACATGTAACTAACATTTAGGTCATTGTTGAAATCAATCTCAGATGGATTATGATTTATTTCAAAATAGTTACATGTAAAGCCCTTAAGTAAACTGCTTTAGGTACTTAATCATACAACATAGTGCTGCATTAGATGTGGCTATCTGTACCTACAAACACTTCCCAAAAATGCTCATTTGTGTGGGGATGCGCTCAAGATAGTCAGAAGTTTACTTTTTTGCAGTTTGGTAGATGGGGAATAAAGTGCTCCCTTTTACCTCGTTGTATGACGCAAACCCATTCATTGTAAAATAATGTAAATGAGCAACATATCCTTTTTTAACTACATTTTGTGAATAATGTTACCCTGATTGTGTCACCATGTTAATGAACTTGAGCTGCTTAAATTTAAGATCCCAGTTTTGTCCTCTATATCATGTACTTTTGGAGGCAAATATGTCTTGTTTTTATACTTGCATTTGTCTGTGGCTCAGCCAGTTAACTTGAACTACTAATGGACTTAATCAACTATTTGAAACTAGATATTAATTTGCTCACATGAGTTATAAAGTAGCAAATTTAACAAAAGCAGAGTCTTAATGCTTGGCAGCTAGCAATTAATGTGTTCAGTTGAAATGTAAATGTCCTGAGCTTTAACAAAATCGTTATCAGTGTCTGTGTTGGTGCCCAAGAGACGACAGAT
Organism: Sander lucioperca; assembly: GCF_008315115.2. Lineage (NCBI taxonomy): Eukaryota > Metazoa > Chordata > Actinopteri > Perciformes > Percidae > Sander > Sander lucioperca. The sequence continues at coordinate 31,861,645 of NC_050178.1, forward strand.
GACAAGACACTAACCTTTTTGTTTGAACCAGTACAATTTGAACTATGAGGTGAACTGTATTTGAAACATTGCCAATATGTTATTCACAATCAAGTCTCCTAAACAAACAAGCTTTTAAAGGTAGGTCATTTGAGAGTGAGAGCAAATTCAACAAAAAATACTGTTCTCTCTCACAGTGATCTATTTGTGTTTATTTATTGCGATGTGCTCCATCGGACCCCTGGAAAGGCAGACTTGAAATAAAAGAAGACATGGACCTGAGTTTGCAAAATCCAGCAGCAGTAAAGACTGTGTCTAGTTGTATATAGAAAAATAGAACACAATCATGTTACCTTGTGTGCCTCTTTTTTACTGTCTTTTCTATTTATCAGTTATAGTAGTTTAAGTGGACCTAATAATAATGTGTTATGTTGCTGTTGATAAATCTGTGAAAATGTTTTCCCTGCGGAAGAAAATAAAGGGTAATGTTTGCATATTGTAGAGTTTAATTTACTCCGAGTCCGTATACTTTTTTTCCACAGCAGACATTTTGATATGTCACAGTAGGAAAAGCACAGTTGTAAATAATAAATTAATAATAATGGTTGAATTCCATTTTGCTGCTTCAGTTTCAGGGTCCCGGTGTTGTGCATGCTGGCTCACTATCACACTGTCATGGCTTACTGGGACACTTGAATAGTACAATGCCATCATTAATGTTATTTAGCAACACCTTTTTCTACTATGACTATCAAAATGTCTGCTTTGAAAAAGGCCTATTGTTGTTTTAATATTGGCATTTCTACCTCGTTTTGAAATGTGTGTTCACCTGCACGTAATGAAGGTGAATATTTATAAAAGAAAAGACTAACCTGGCAATAAGGTGTTGTCGTGGCGAGGTGTCTACAGACGCACAGAGAGAAGCCTAATAGCTACTTCTTCAGACAATTTTTTTTAAACTTTATTTTTAAGTGTTAGGGTAAACCACATACACTTTAAAGAAACAGAACAGAAGGGTCAGGTCACTGACGGTAATAAAGTACAAAGGATAAAAGACAACTCAATATCGTCAGTTATAATCTTTTGTTAAAGGTTACTTTGACATTATTCCCAAAAGAGGAAAGCGACTAACTAAGATAGCCCCCACAGGACAGCACAAAACTGATAAAGTCTGTATATAGTCCGCATTAATCTCAGTCTATCCAAAACCAAGATGATCAATTGTTTGTGGCAAGTATCCACAGAATGTGCCTGGATCACAATACAACATACTGCTAGTAAACTACGTTTAGTCAGATAGCCTACTTAGAGATAATAAAATAATAAATACATAAGTGAATAAACTAGATGGAACAAAGATATTTCCTATCTTTCTATGCAATATTCCTACTAATAACCATTTTAACCAATACTTCTGAAATGTATTAATACAAAGTCTTAGGGAGAAGGTCACCTTTTTCATATTGAATATTTCTTTTACAATTGCTATTGCTCTCCTTTTTTTAGGTCGAGCTGTGCAGGTTTAAAATCTATCATGTTCAACCCTTGAACTACCTTCTTCAGACTTTTACAGTTCTTCAACAGTCACTCTAGGCTTTCATTATGTTTTGGCAGCCACGACCACATGACCATATTAACACAGTTGTTTTGGGGAAGCTTTTTAACCATTGTCTGTTATTTGCCAAGTTGAGGAAATGTTTGATGTACTATAAACTGTCATGTAAAGTTCAGACATACTTACATTTAATTCAAAATGGTATATTTCTCTATCCAGTCAAATGTGGTTAAGCATACAACAATTTCCTTTGAGTGCACCACTTAACACCTTTGACATACAGTAGTTAGTTTTACCCTCTGAGACACAACATAAAACACCAGTCCACTCACTCCAACACTCCACTGACATTTTGGGCCCCTGGGCCTGTGTCCGTTCAGTAATTCATTCATGATCAAACCCTGTCTGTTTCTTTTTCTTTTTCTCTGCTTTGTTAATCCACTTTTTGTGACTTTTACTGTGAATTGTATCCCCAAGTTAGGCACTGTATTTAAAAGTAAACATGTCCAGGGCATTTCAAATAGATCTGATGTACAATACTGTGCTTGAAATATGTATTACATTGACTACATTTGATATGGTCTCAAATACCTTCTAAATAGAAAAAAATGCTAAACCGTTTGTGATACATTTATCATTTTAAATACAGGATACTTAAATGCATTGGAGATAATCTTCCCAAAAAATCACTATAGTAATGCATTAATAATGCATTGTATACGATTAATATATATATAATTTCCGTATTCACATGTTGTAAATCGTTTTGTGAAGTAAATGTAAACAAGTGGAGGCTTTTGCTGATCAAAATATGTAAAGACTTTTTGTTATTTTTTCCTACGTATGAATTGGTGCTTTTATTTTTTAAAGTTGTAGGGATTAGGTTTACGGAAGAGCTCTCGACTTCCGCAAAGGATTGTTTTTCGCATATCGATAAATAATTCACCTTCCTGGTTTAAAGGCTATCTTGTCAGGTATGTTATGTCCATTTCATTAAATTACCATAGCAACTGCTAGTTCAGTAGGTTATCTAGATAACATCATACGTTGGTGTCGTCGTAAAGACTTTTATCTCGCTGCTAGCAAGTTGATTCACAAACCAGTGTCGCCTGCTCGACTAGTTAGCAACTGCTCAGCGCTAACGTTAGCTAAGAGGTAACGTTAGCAAGATAATTGAGCGATCCGTGACCTGCTAACTTGTAAAGCAATCAGTGATGTTGAATTGAAATGTAATTATGCTCCTTGCTACGAAGTGTAGCCAACTGTTAATATACGATGGATATACGTTATACCGTCAGCCGTTATCTTGCGGTTGTTTACATTTTGTACTCCATGTACCGTCTGGCGCTGTGCTAATCAACATCCGTCTGGCAGGCTTTGCTAAGCAGTAACTCGGTCAAACGCTTTGTTTGTTTTGTCAGCCTCAGTCAGCCCTGTATAAACTGTCAGTATGATATATTATATCTAGAGTATTGTCACTACTATAATTGTCCACCGATTATCATTTTGGCTGGTGACATAACGTTAGATGTAACGTTAAATAAATTAAGCCGCTCCTTTGTTCTCTTGTTGTGAATGTCTGATCGATGAAACACACATTTCGCATGAAACCCAGATTAAGATTCTCAGTTCTCTTAGCTAATACATCCATGAGATTAACCACCAGCCATTTTAAATCGGCAGTTAGGTAGCTACATGTTTATCACTTTAAATGTTAGTTATTGATCAGCAATAACCCTCTAATACTAAATCACATTGACTAATAGAATGTAGACCTACATAATATCCTTGCATTGTTAAAATGTAAGGTTATGCAGACTATGGACTACATTTACTGTATCCATTAATATATGCACACGTACAACCATCTCTGTATATAGAGCAACTTATCACTGATGCACCAATATGTCATTTCAGGACCGACCTGTGTATTGTGGCTGATAAATAAATAACTATAATACTAATCTCATAATTGCAAAAAAGATAAAGACAATTTTTTTTATTTCTATAGAGCGCCTTGATAGTTCATACAGTAAATAATATATTTAATTGTTGTCAACTTGTGTGTGACAATATATCAAACATGTTTTTGTTTAAATATGTAGACTAAGTAATAGGGGTGTGAATCTTCACTGGTCTCACGATTCGATTCAATTAAGATAATCAATTCGATATCCCGATGCATCTCGATGCGTCACCTCCTCAATATTATTATATATTGCTACACATGGTTTTCACATGGTGAACACAGCAGAAAACAGACAAAAGGCAAAAACAAAAAAGCAGTAAGTAACATCATTAGGCAATAATCGATTATGGTCTGTCATAGGGCTGCAACTAACGATTATTTTCATAGTCAATTAATCTGTTGATTATTTTCTCGATTAATCGAGTAGTTCTTTGGTCTCTAAAATGTCAGAAAATGGTGAAAAATGTGGACCATTGTTTCCCAAAAGCCCAAGATGACGTCCTCAAATGTCTTGTTTTGTCCACAACTCAAAGATATTCAGTTTACTGTCACAGAGGAGAGAAGAAACTAGAAAATATTCACATTTAACAAGCTGGAATCAAAGAATTTTTACTTTTGTCTTAAAAAATTACTCAAACAGACTAATCGATTATCAAAATAGTTGGCGATTAATTTAAGAGTTGACAACTAATCGATTAATCTTTGCAGCTCTAGTCTGTCAATGCATCGATGCAGAATCGTCCAGGTCGATGCCATTATTAATTTCAACACTCCTACTAAGTAACGTCAGACCTTCTATCCTTATTGACAAGCATTTATAGGTCAGAGAAAAAAACATTAACGGAACTGACCTAAAAAAAATACTCTGGGTTTTCACTTACTCACAGCTGATCCCCTTTCAGGTCAAATTCCATTGTTGGAACAATATCAATAATTACAATTACTTTTTTTTTTTTTTTTATACATATTACCAATAATATATCAGCCATATATAACATCTATTTATTATCTATGCAAAACCTATTCCAGCTTTTGCACCAACCTTGTATTATAAAAAACAATCTGACCTGCATATAGATACTATTTGTATTCCACCTTTTGCCTGTATATAATAGTGATTATGTTTGATTGTCTTTATGTAGTTTATTGTCTTTGTTTAGCTCTAGGTCTTTATCGGTATCTTCCTGTAAATTTGTTGAGTATATTGAGAGCCACTGAGAACTGGAGTCAAATTTCTTGTGTATGTCAACATACTTAGCCAGTAAAGCTGATTTTGATTCTGGTTGTTCAGGAGAAAACTGAAGTGAACCTCCTGAAGCAGATTACAGAGGCTGTGAGTGGGTCATCAGGCAGCCTCCCTATGTCAGGCCGAAACGGGTCTGCAAGTGATGCAGACTGCCGGATCTCTGAGGACTGCAATGTCCCAGATGCAGAGCTGATGGAGCTGGGGCCACTGCTGGAGGAGGGAGGGGGCCGACCGGCAGCGTCTGCAGGCGTCCATTCAGAGGTAGGACTGTTTCACAAAATTCCCAGAGAGTAGTTATTATGGCTCATTTGCTTCAAAATTCTCTTGTGATCTATTTTAAGGGAGCCTCAATGCTTGCTGAGGAGGAAGAGGAGGAGGATGATGAGGTGGGAGAGGTGCTGACCTTACCACTTCAGGCTCACCATGCCATGGAGAAGATGGAGGAGTTTGTACACAAGGTAAGATGTCTTTTCAGTTTAATAAACAGAGAAGAAAGAAAGAAGACAGAGTTGATTGTGATTGTTAAATGTTGGTTGGTAAACATTCAAATGTGACAGAATAAGGAGAATAAAAGATCTTATGACATTACACAATTTGGCACCCAGCATAGATATTGCATTGGCGTAAAGAAATGAGCTGAAACTCAACTCCCTGTTCATCTCAAAGGTGTATTGGTTTCAGTGGCAGTTGCAGATCTGGCTGAACAGCAACAACCATGGATTAACCTGTAACTGCTGTGTGGTTTGAGGGTGTCATGTGGTGGGTTTTTTTTAGGATTCCACGTCAGACACATGTTGTGTGTTGTATAAGACATGCACAAGTCACCATGGGAGACATTTGTCAGCTTACAACAAAATAATTTGTTGGCCAGTAAAATAGCTTTAACACACATCTAGATATTGAGAAGAACCCTTATCTAAAAGATCTGGCCAACTTAATGTACAAAGTAAGTTAAAGACGGCGATGATGCTGGCTTCAGTGGTAAAAGAAATATACATTATATTGTATACGTGGCTATTTAGAGTGACCAAAAGCAAGGTAGTTTAAAATAAATCCAAAAGACATTTCTTAATTCGCCTACCTATTAATTATATTTTCAAATTGTAAGGTGTAAGGCGTAAGGTTGATTTTACTGCTACTAAAGAACTTGGAAAATACAAAAATATTTTGGAACTTCCACAACTAATCATAACACAAAATACATTGTGTCTTTTCTACTTAAATCTCAATAAAGATTATTAGCGCTTAAACTCTTTAGACATTTAATCTCAATAAAGATTATTAGCGCTTGAACTCTTTAGACATTTAAACTACATGTAAAGTAATTGTTGCAAAACATTAGTCTCTGCGTCATCCTTGCGAGCTTTCAGTGTGAGGGCCACATAGTAATTGTCAATATATGCGTCTGTGCGTAAAAGCTATTTTTATTTTTCAGGTTTGGGAGGGGCGCTGGAGGGTAATCCCTTTCCATGTTCTGCCAGAGTGGCTAAAGGACAACGATTACCTCCTGCATGGACATCGGCCCCCTATGCCCTCCTTCAGGGCCTGTTTTGGAAGCATCTTCAGAATTCACACTGAGACAGGAAACATCTGGACTCACCTGTTAGGTGAGAATAGAACGCTTTACGTAACATTTCTAAAATTGTTGAACATAAGGTTTTAGCTGCATATTCTAATTTTACAACCAGACATGTTAGTTCAATAACATATTTTTTGACTGGGTAGCTCTGGTCTCTTCTCTTGTTGGCTGTTAGTAAAACTGGACTATTTTCTTCCCTCAGGGCTGATCTTATTCATTTGTCTGGGCACCTTAACCATGTTGCGGCCTAACATGTATTTTATGGCCCCGCTGCAAGAGAAAGTGGTGTTTGGGATGTTCTTCCTGGGAGCTGTGCTATGCCTCAGCTTCTCCTGGCTTTTTCATACCGTTTACTGCCACTCTGAGAAAGTGTCTCGCACCTTCTCCAAGTAAGGCCTCACAATGTCAAACACTGCTTCTCACATACCTGCCTTGTATGCCTTAAAGGAATCATTTGTAACTGTCAAAGTATTTTTTCTGTTTTAGACTTATTGGTTTTGGAGTAGGCAGGTTTTTAATTTCAGGCATCCATATGTTTCTTCATACTACACCTGCAACTCTAGCTTATCATCTATAGTTTTACAATTAATGAGGGATACACCCACAATCATTATTCAGGGCAAAATGGTCCATTGTTCAGTCGAAACAAACTTGATGCCACAGCGATCTGTGTGACATCCTGAAGAGCTTTATACTGATCTGTGGTTACATCTGCTAGATAAGTGCATTTACTCTGGCAGACTGCTGTAGCATCAAGTTAATTTAGGATGAATTATCAAACTGTATACTGTACTGCTATTGTGTCCATGCACGGTCCTAAATGAACAGTGAGTATTACAACTATTACCAATCAGAAATCCACAGCAGAGTTGTTTTCCATTATGGGGACTATACATGTGTTTTAGAAACATGACAAAACATTAGCTTACTTGCATCCAGCCAGAAACCCAGCTGTTATCTCTGTGTCACCCCCTCTATTCAGACTTGACTACTCAGGCATTGCCCTCCTGATCATGGGCTCCTTCGTGCCCTGGTTGTACTACTCGTTCTATTGTTCCCCTCAACCTCGACTTATCTACCTCACCATTGTATGTGTCCTCGGCATTGCTGCCATCATAGTGGCCCAGTGGGACCGCTTCTCTACACCTCGTCACAGACCAACAAGAGCAGGTGCTAACCATTTGAAGATAATGTGCACTTTTTAGATGCAGTGTTTTCTCTGTAAAAACATTATAATTGTAATGTAGATGTTAACCTTTTTTTCAAAAGTACACAAAGTAACTGAAGTCCTTGCTTTTCTTAGGTGTGTTCATGGGTCTTGGACTTAGCGGCATCGTCCCCACCATGCACTTCACCATTGAGGAGGGCTTTGTTAAGGCCACCACAGTCGGCCAGATGGGTTGGTTCTACCTGATGGGTGCCATGTATATCACTGGTGCTGGTCTCTATGCAGCCAGGATCCCTGAACGCTATTTTCCTGGAAAGTGTGACATCTGGGTTAGTATTTGATGTGTTCATAGTCTGGCTCAACGCATGTACATTGCTAGGATAAAGCCTGACGTGCCGGATGTTCCTCCCCTCTTGCTATCTCCACAATTGGGGATTAGCGCCACCCAGGATGGTTGTGATTGGTTTAAAGAAATACAAATATGTCAGCGCGGTTTTAACATAAACATCTCTTTCTGTCCTAGTTCCACTCCCATCAGATTTTTCATGTTCTGGTCGTGGCAGCGGCGTTTATCCATTTCTACGGGGTTTCCAACCTGCAGGAGTTCCGCTACGGCCTGGAGGGAGGATGCACAGATGACACTCTACTCTGAGAGGCCTAACTGTGACTTACTCATTATAGACACACACACACACACACACACACACACACACACTCACACTCACACTCACACTCTCTCTCTCTCTCGCTGTCTCTCTCTCTGTCTCTCTGTCTCTGTCTTTCTCTCACACATTCACACACACAATCACTTAAAATGCTGCTGGAATTCAATATAGTCACTTACTGCTCCTTCTGTACTTCTGATTTGCTAACATCTTGTTTGGGTTTTGGTGGTCTTTCTGTTTGGCTTTTTTTTGCTCCAATAAAGTAGCATTGACTAGCCATTGAACTGCAGAGGGAAACTTCAACAGGCACTTCAATAATTATGAAACTTGAAGTCTACATTTTCAAGTAAGGTCAAAATGGGATTTTAAACCAAAATCGTATAATCCTGAAACTGATGGTCACTTCTTAGAAGCTCACTCCAACCCCTCTTCCTAGTCTGTTACCATTGCACAAAGAATACATAGATTATTATTTGTGATGTAGCAGAGGGCACATACTGTAAACAATTCATATCCTTCCTCCCAGTTTCCATGCAGATTAGAGGATGAATGTACTGTCCACCAGGAGTGAGGTATAGAGCAGTCCAGGACCATTTAGGTACTTGAGGGCCCGCTCACACATTTGTATTAGGAGGATAAAATTATACACATATAGGGTGTATATAGATGTCGCCAGTTGTTTTTTAACTGTGCTGACACTGATTGTGCAGCTGTGTGTTAAAACCTGGAGGACCAGTACGAACCCACCAATGCCCGCAATGCAATAAATCATGAACTGTACTCTAAAGGCCCAGTCAATCAATCTAAAATCACATTGAAACAAAGTAAAATACATTATTATTAAAGGAACATAGATCTTAAATCCTACAAATATGATCTTTCGATGTTTCTGAGTAACACAAGGTGAATGCTCATTGGAATTATTATCAAATCATCAAAAATCAAGCGGTTGGATACTTAAGCTGATTTCTCAGTTTCTTTGAACTTTATACTGAAACATTTTAAAGTTCCTTTGCATTTTGTTGAATTCTTAATTGACAATATTCCCAAACAAAGGATTTTCAAATTACATAATGGCACAGAAAAGCTGCAACGGCAAAAATAAATCTGGTCAGTTGAGGTTAGACTAAAATGCTTAAAATGTAGAAGTTAAAAGAACTCCCCTGCCATCATGTTTTAGTCACGCAACACATCATTGATTCATTTCTCGAGTAATAGTTCCTGGGCAATGCACAATGTACAGATCTGGATCAGTCCAGTTGTGTTTTTGTCAGCTAGAGATATTCCTTTTGTGCTATATTTCAGATGCAATGAGAGGTGTAAATATCAAATGCACCTTGGTGTATACTATTAAATTCAAAACTTTAAATCACCATATGGGGTTTAAAATGTGTTATGTATGATTGATATAAACTTTTAGTATTCCTGTGCCTTAGGCCAACGGAAATAAAACGGCCTATCTTAACAGTCAAGGGAGCTTCGCGGATTTCCAGATGTTGACTTTTCTTGTTTTCCTTGCCATATATACAATCGAAATCATTATTGAACTTACAACTCCATGGATAGGTTGTATCAACTGCTGTTTAAGACTCCTTTTTCTAGATCAACTTATTCGAGCTTTATTACAAAGACTTAAACAATGTGTATTCTTGACTTTGTGTAATGTCCTGTGTAGAAAGTGATAAATCATACATTTCACTGAAATGTAAACATAAATATTTATTAATGGTAATCTTGGAAAAATATTGGAATAAATTTTTTTCCACGTGTCCATTTGTCAATTGTTTCTTACAATGTAAGCCAAGACATTTGCAAATGACAATCAGCAGTTGGTCTATATTTCTTTCACTGTCTATGGTCTATATCCTTGACTTTCCACCTCCGGGATTGCTCCGTTGCCGCCGGATTTCACCATAGACAGTGAAAGAAGAAGACAGATTTCACTCATTTAGGCCGGATATCCGTTGTCTTGGACTTCCTTTGTGTTGGCATTTTAAACTCCGGACGACTATGGTTAGCCTTTTCTCAGATCTCTGCAGGGTAAATCCTTCTATATAGAGTCTATGGGTAAATCCAGACAGCTAGCTAGACTATCTGTCCAATCTGAGTTTTCTGTTGCACGACTAAAACAACTTTTAAACGTACACATGTTCCACTAAAACAAGTTCCTTCCGAGCCTATTTTGCAGTGGCACCGTGGCTATTCTCCGGTGCTCCGGAGCGCCGCACAAGACGATTGTGATTGGTTTAAAGAAATGCCATTAAACCAGAGCACGTTTTCCTCCCATCCCCGAATGCTATGTGGAGTAGCCAGACCCTCCTCCAGATCACTTTGGAGGAGGGTCTAGAGACTAATCAGCAGTAAGCAAGTGGGTGAAGACAACAGGATTTATGGTCAACAGCTTATAACATGTTTTAACCATAACCATACAAAATTGTGTTTACATAATACTATATAAAATGGGGTCCTATCTTTAAAACAGTTGTAATGAATTGTAGAGATCAACTGTTACCATGTGTTGAGCGCACAAACACCTAGAACAGGAACAGTGGCAGGAAGATGTGTGGGTCCATCACAAGAAAATACTCCCTCACATGTTCTTTTGCTGAAATAAATTGATCCATAATTTAATTCTATTAAAATGCCAGACTATCAGGATGCCAGACTATCAGGATTATAAATTGGACATAATTAGAAAGCACTCAAGAGATAACATGCCTGCTTTAAAGCTTCAGAATCATTTAACTTTTTTTTTTTTTTAAACAGGAAATATTAGTTGTTGTATTATTACAGGGTCCTATGTATTTAAGGGGTTTATACAAAAGTGAATTATGCAACAACAACAAAAAGAAAATTCTATTTGGATCATGCATTGCACTCCACTAACTCCTCTAAACTCCTCTCCCATAGTCGGTTGATGGACATTTTCTTCACTGTACTCAATCAATACATTGTCTGAATCCTGTATCTAGTCTTTTGTGAGGTGCTCAACAGAGACGTTATCGCGCCTCTTGCGTCGAATGCATAGGCTTTGCATCTGTTTTCACAAAATATACATCATTAGTTTAAACAGCCTCTCTTAATGACTGCTCCTGCCAGGGCACAATATCCAGTGGTGTCAGGAATTACTTCAGGTTGTTTTGGGCTGTAGTTGCAGCCATGTGATGGCCTCAGTTGAGAGTCGTCCTGGCTTGTTGCCTCCAGCAGTCAACCTTCTCCATTGACCTGGTAGAAACTCTCCAGATGATGCCATATAGGTGAGTGTATCTGGCTGCAGCATCAGTGTAGGCAAGCATGTTATAAAGGGCAACACAGACATACATACCACATATTACATCTCCAGTCTCCTCAGGGTAGAATTCTACTGTCTAGGCCTTCCCAAAAACCAGTCTCGGCAGCCAGGATTTTATGCTATTTTCTACTTCACTACACAACATTATAGGCGGATACCATGTATATTTTACTCAGTTACATTTATTTGACAGCTATAGTTACATTACAAAATGCTGTTTACAGAAATAAATGCACCAGAAATGAAAAATCAATCAATACTGACAGGGGCCACACTGCATAACAGGTACTTTTACTTTTCATATTTCTAAGTACACTTTACTGCTAATATAACGTACTTTTACTAAGGTAAACATTTAAATGAAGGATTTTTACTTGTGGAGTAATTGTGGAGTATTTTACATTGTGGTATAATAACATCTAAAAGAAGTAACAAGTAAAACATCAGAATATTTCTGCCACCATTGCTTAACTCAAATTTGATCTTCACAAACATCCTCAAAAATATTCAAGTGTTTGGAGATATCTTCTGTGGTAAATGCATAATTTATTGTACATCTCCGTTGTTATTTCAAATAGTTTAGTCACAATTATTAATTTGTACATTACATTTATTTTCAAACGTCAACAAAATTGGCAGAATTATTATTACCTACAGAGCCTGTTTGTTTAATGAGGAACCACATCCATGTGTTTCCTGACGAGAGCATTTAGTGGCTGGTACACTTCAAGACCAGCTAGTATGCTAGCCTAGGTTTAGCTAAGTCTGTCTTACGATTTTATTGTCGCATTCAACCTTGTCTTTACTTCAACATTTAGGTACGTCCTATTTGACTTTATTCAAGTGTGTGTCATGTTTTATAGATATGTAATGTAGTTATTTTTCTGGACTTAAGGCTGTTGCATTCAGTGTTAGCATTATGATGTTAGCATATAAATGCAAAGGGTGGGGTTTACAGTTTGTCGTTCATCTGGCTACCCTTTAACGTAAATATCTCAGACTGTAGTTCAGCTTTAAGATTGCCATAATTCATATTTTGTGGATAATAAAAAATGTTAACGTTTGTGAGTACAAAGATTATTTCCAATATAACACATCCATGGTTCTTTTGGTGAGTTTCTTTGTCACGGACTTCCGCACTACAAAGGTTCCGAAGATTTGTAGTTCCGGTTCTCCCTCCCTCCCTCCCCCTCTCTCTCTCTCTCTCTCTCTCTCTCTCTCTCTCTCTCTCTCTCTCTCACACACACACACACACACACACACACACCACACACACTGTGTGTGTGCGCCTCATCTTTCTTTTCGTTAAGATAGCACTATAAGCCAGTTAGCCCTTACGGTTAATTACGGTTCCTTGGTTTAGTTTGGTTGGGCCAGTCCCAAGCCTTTTTAGTGCATAGCTACATCAAAGTAAATCTGCTGTTTGTCAGAGTTCGAGATGGACAACAATCAACAGTCCAAAGAAAGCACGGACCGGTCCGACCTGGTTTCTGAGGACGGCAAGAATAGCAAGTCTGTCGTGTGTCAACGCTGCGGATCCAAGGTGCTATGTCCTGGGGTGGCTGTGTTTACAGAGAAAGAGGTATGTCTGATATTAGGCGATGGGCTAACATTAGTGGCTGATATATTGCTTTTGGGGTATTTAATCTGTCTGGTCTCAGGTAATCAACCTAATAGTTTTCTACAGCACAATTTCATCCAAGGTGCTTTACATGATAACACCAGTGGTACAATGCAACTATGCACATTTACTCAAGTGTACTTTTACAGACTTTAGGTACATAACTATTTCTATTTTATGCTACTTTACACTCCAATACTGTTCATAGGGAAACGTTGTACTTATTCCACTAGATTGATTGACTACCCAACTTAATAGCTTCACCTCGACCAACTACAACAGTAAAATATTACTTACATATGAATGCATCAGCAGTAATAATCTAGTACAGTGTTTCCCATACATAGGTTGTACTTGGGTGCCTCGCCCAGTTAGATAAAATCCAGAGTACATTTTTTATTTTCCAATCAACAATTTGCAATAAGCAGAAGGGTACATTTATACACATATATACTCACACACATACGTACATACAAGAGCAACAATGCTAAGACAGCTACACCAGTAAATTGCTTTAGGAGAATTCAAAACCAAATAAATTATACACTGAGAGCACGATATTCTACTGAGGCCATTCAAAGCTTTGTATACTAGGAGGAGGATCTTGAAAAGCAACAGGTAGCCAGTGGAGGTTTCTGATGTATTCAGATTTTCATACATCTTTCTTCCAGCTAGGTCTAGGTCTAAGTATATACAAAGAAAGACATGATGAATACATGGCAACCTTTTCATGTATATACTATGTCCATAACTACTGCAATACTGATTTTGAGTTATTTTGAAAGTGTTTTCATCTCATCTGAGGCTGTGTTTTCTCCCACCAGCTGTTCCTACCATCCATGCGGAAAAAGAGCGGCCTCAGCACCACAGAGGGCTCAGTGGATGGGGACACACTGACCGCCCACTGGTTTGTGGATGACATGTACACTTTTGAGAATGTGGGCTTCACTAAGGACGTGGGGAGAATCAAGTATCTCATCTGTGCAGATTGTGAGATTGGACCAATCGGCTGGCACTGTTTGGATGACAAGAAAAGTTTCTATGTCGCTGTGGAAAGGGTGAATCATGCATAGTCCAAACGCATATGTGAGCTCACAAGAACTTAAAAAAATGTGTTGGCAGGCTATGCATCTCTTCATGGATGTACTACCATAGTTGACTCCAACCTAATCCATCACACACACTTACTTATAATGTTATGTGTACATTATTTAGGAAAACAGGACTGTGTCACTCTCATTCTCCTATATTACACTGACAACAGTATGATCATCCTGTTCTAATAAAGATGTTTTTGGGAAGCTGATGTTGAACACCATCCTGTAGCTGTTTCCTGGATAATGTGATGTAAGTTCCCTCACATCAGGGTCTTTTAACCCATGAAAAAATCACTTCCAGTTTGATTTATGAGATGAAAATCCATCCTAACACGAGTTGGTGCTTGTTAAATTTATTAAAAAAATTAGGGCTGTCAAACGATTACATTTTCTTAATCGCGATTAATCACATGTTTTATCACATGATTAAAATTCTATTATTTTGCATTTCAGAACTGTCTTTAAGTACATATTAACAATGGAAAGCAATTCTTACCAGTGTATCTTGATTGGGAATCAAATGAATGCAAAGAAAATGAATTTATGACCTTGATTTTTAGATTTGTATTTGTTTATTATATATTTAATCTAGTCACACATTTGAATCTAGAGTCAATATAAAGGTTGGGTATTGTTTGGTTTGGATACCGGTGCTAAAGCGGTACTTTTAAAACGGTACCGGTGCCTTAATGGTGCCTGAACCGATACTTTTTAAGAAAGTTAAAAAAAAAGAAGGGTACAAAACAGTTGGCAACATTAAAGAACGGCTTGTTTATTGCTAAAGCCATATCGTCAAAATTAAATGTTTAATAATAATGTAATCACTATAACAATAACTTATTTCACTAGTAAATTGCTGTTGAACGACAAAAACAACCACCAGATGGGAAAAGGGCATTTAACAACAACTTTGAGTGCACCAGAGGCTGTGAATTACCAGTTTCATTGAACGCACCGTCTGTGTTTTTCCGACAACAGCAGCTGCAGATTGTTACATCCCAGTGTTGAATCCTCTACAGTGAAATACAGACAAACTTTACACCGTTTAGTGTTGGCTGTCAGCATTGTAACCGTGTTTAATCCAGCTACTAGCTAGCGGTAGGCTAACATTAGCTGCTGTCGAGTATAGTGTTAACTAGCGTCACGTGCAGCGATGTTTCTGTTGCCTGTAACGTCTGTTTCAGAGCATCGGAGAGAAGTGGCACCAGATTGAGGTACCGAAATCCGCGTTGCTATTCCTGCAGCAGCAGGATGTGTTACGAGGAAGTACGGCAAAATAGTAGCCTGTTAGGCACGACGCAAAGCCGAGTGAAGTGAAAATAAATTAAGAAATGGCGGCATGCGATTAATTCGATTAAAAAAATGAAGGCGTTATGCTCGGCCCTTAATCGCATTGCGATTAACGCGTTAATGCTGACAGCCCTAAAAAAATAGTTAAGTACAATCAGATTAATCACTTGACAGTAAAAACTTTAGATCGTTGATGAATCTTTAAATGCAATTGAAAAAACAAAGGATCCACTAATTCAAGCTTCACAAATATGAGTATTTCTTGCTTTACTTTGTATTTTTGTCAATGTAAATTAACTATTTTTGGGTTTTATACTTTTGGTCAAACAAAAGCAGTTTGAAGATGATATGTGGGGCTCGGTGAACTTGTGATTGACATTTTCTCTATTTTTTTTTTTTAGATTTTCTAAGTAAATTGATTCACTGAAAACATTTTTGATAGATAATTATTAGTTAATTATATTCACTACTGAAACAATTATTGTTTGCAGCCCTAAACGTTATTTACTGTTGAGAAAAAGCATGTCCCCATTTGTGTGCCCTCAAATTACAGGGAGTAAATCCCCTGTATTTTTTTTATTTTTATTTGCAATGTGCATCATAGCCTGACATTCTGCTTGCTCCATGTTTAAAACAAAAACAAAAAACAAAACCTTTTCAGTTATAGACTTGTTACTAAAGCACACGCATGGTCACACAACTCTTCAAGTAAGGAAAGTCCAAATCATGCTGATGAAAATTGCTCAACAGTCTCCTAGTCAAATGAGCAGGTCAATTTACATGATGGTTGTTGTGGCCTTTGGTTTAGTTTTAGGTTGCAGATATGAATAGAATTTAGTTTGTGGTGCTCATAGAGTTGTAAACTTGTATTTAAGAAGAGTCAATGTATGGATTATTCTGGCTTTACCACAGACCTCACTGCTACCTGCAAATAATACTCACTGAAGAAATACTCCATATGAAAACAGTTTACAGCATGGGTGAACCAGCCTTAAAAACCTCCAGTCATTATTTAAGATGTAGGTTTCCTTTTTGCCACTAGATGTAGTGATTCATTATTTGACACATGCATCTTTTATTTCGTGGCATCTCCTATATGTGTGGTCATTATTTTGTGTGTGATGTGCACTTATCAACTAAAGGCTCTACCCACACCATGTCAGCTTGGTGGTACTCGGCAGACTACCTGGTGGTGGAGCTTTTTGCTTCCCTTTGTGTGTTTTCAAACAAAAACCAATATGGATGTAGAGTATTATGTTCAGAATACTATAAAAATGGGCATTAGAGAATATATGTGGAATTACAGCAGTTATACAAATGTGTATCATTTACATTAACATGTCAAGGCTGTATATGCTTTTTGAGAAAATGTATGCAAATGACCTGATACTCAAGACCAAACAGATGACTTATGGTGATCCAAAGTTTGTTGTGTAAGTAATTTTGAGCACCTTTAAATTAGTTCAAGTGACTTTGAAAGACACCTATCATGTGTGAAGGGAAGTTCAAACGAAACAGAGAACAGCGAAATTCAAATCAAGTCTCACATACAGGGTGAAACAAATGAAATGGTAGGCCAAACTTTTATCAGCAGATGACACAACTGTTGCTCATTAAAAAGGTGGTGTACGATTGTGTAAATGCTTGACAGACAATATTAAGTTAATAAGTGATTAGACAAAATAGACTGATGTCAACAGAAGCTAGACAACCTCAATACATGTAAGAACTTTAGATGACTAACAATGTCAAAAAACAAACAATAGATAATGTCGGACAATGTACAACAGCATGTAAATGTGTGAACAAAGATGAAAAACAGCAATATAGTTATATATAAAATCTTGTATATTTAACATATTTAAACACAGACCCTAATGAAATCATTTTCAAGTAAAATGGTTACCCCCAGAATGTGCAGCCTAGGTAAAGAAAGTATGTCTTCTTTTTCTATGTTATTGATACTTTTTAGCATGTGGCCTCGTGCACATTGGGGGAAAATGGAGAAAACAAATTGTAAATATATGATTAAACAATCAAAAGTGTGGCACATTTTCAAACTATAGTATTTTACTATATTATAAAAGCTCTACTTTAAGCTTGAGGCGTTCAGGACTCAGTAAAGAATAAATGAGTTGATTAAAATGTTTATTATTAAATCTTTAACAGCTGAACTATCAACATATGACTGTAGTCTCTACCAATCAACGAGCTCCTCTAGACCATTTAAAAACGAAGTGCCGGTCAGTGCGCAACGATCTAGTCGGTGTGTTCGATTAGAAAACCCAATGTACCGTCTGATACGTCTATTATTTTGGCTAAGCCGGGCGGGGTAAGGAAGAGACGAAGAAACTAATCCCTTTATTTGTAAACTGACTCAACACAGTACACCCGCGTGCCAAAAGGGTGCACGAATCAAACTCATCCAACAGGGGGGCAATCACGGAACCAATAAAAAATAATCCCTAACTGAAGAGAACTGTGATCCTAAAGTGTTAACTGTGTGAGAGCAAACTCTATTCTAGTTTATTTCGGAACGGTATTGAAGTAGATTGAAATGACGGTAAAGGTGTTTACTCAGACCTTCAGGCATTGCACTCATTTAAACAGATACGGACGAGCTGTATCAGTGTAGTAAAAACAAGTATATACACAACAAGTATTGGCAAATTTAATAATGCCTAAATAGTGTGTTTACGTGCGATATAACCTCAAACTCGGTGTAAAAATGATTGTAGGTTGCGGGTGTCTACTTTTTGAAGCGGAGGTACACAGTCACTGGCTGTTACCTCTCATCTCCAACTAGATAATTCGTCTTTGAGTTCAATGAGTGGAGAGTGGACATGAACTGAAAGACAGAACATTCATAGCGAGCATATTTGGCGTGAGGACTATAACAATATTTCAGCTGCAGTCATAACGAAGATGCAACGATGACTCAACCACAGCTGAATGAGTTCATTCCCCCTCCGGAGTGTCCTGTTTTTGAGCCCAGCTGGGAGGAATTTGCCGACCCTTTTGCGTACATCAACAAAATACGACCCATTGCAGAGAAAACTGGCATCTGCAAGATCCGACCGCCGCCGGTGAGTATTTCTTCATTTTGACAGTTATTCGAGGCTTTTTTGGCGTGTTATGTTGGCCTCCGCTGCTGTTTATAATTTAGCAGGCAAAGTTGTGTTTTTAGACCGCTTTCAACATGGCGGATTGCGGCTCCGACTTGAATTGTCAGCTAGCCAGAGCTTAGTGTGTTGTGTTTGCAGCAACGATAGTGAAGCATTATCAGACTGAGAAATCTGTTTCCTGATTAGGTTTTTAACCTCCAGACATGTATTTGTTATTATTTATATACCACTTAGCTAGCTAGCCTAAAGAAAACGTTTCTAAAAAATTATAATAATAATCAAACGCTAAAGTTTGCCTGTATGCAAATAAAAGTGTGAACGTTAGCGCAGTTTGAAATGCTTCCTGGACTGGCCGCACGGACATTAGCTAGCTCACCAAGATTTTAACTAATCATTTGCCCACAACTTTTAAACAGTTAGTTAAATGGTTAGCTTAACTTTCCCAGCAGGTTTCGACGGATTTAGCCAGTATGAGGTGACCTAGCTAACGTTAATCAGGCCTGTTTAAAGCTGCAGTTGTCTGACACGTAACGTTGGCTAACGTTACGTAGCTACGTGCTTGGTGACCAACTGTTTATGGAGAGAAGGGACGCTTTATAACACCGAGCTCAACGGATCTTCTGTTTCTCTGTTTGTTATCATAGCTTTAACATGTTTCAAACCTACTTGGTTACGATCATCTCAGATTGTTGACAGCGTTAGTTTGTGCGCTAACTTGCATAATAACGTTATATCGTTATCATGAAACCAACTATTGGACTTTATATATATATATATATATATATATATATATATATATATATATTATTTTCTAATTGGAAGATTATTGGAAGATTATGCCATAATCCACACTTCTTTAACAGCTCGCATGAGTCAAATATGAAGTATTTCAGGACAGAAAGTAACGTTAGTTATAGACTTTTTCCCCAAATTACATTGACCTTATTTCTGATACATTGGGATGACAGAGGGGGGGTGCATCTTATTCAAGGGTGTGTCAAGCTTCCACGCAAATTAGATAAAGAGAAAATTCTACTGGAATAAATTATATAACCATGACTGATGACACAATTTCTGACTGTTATCAATGTTTCAGTTCTAAAACATTAAGGTCATGGATGGAATTTGTTTTATGTAATTTGTATGCCATCAGATAACATGAGACTCATGTTTAGTAGAAATAAGCAAGCTGTAAAAGCCCATTTTGTGCGGCTAAACAGGACGGGTAGGAGTGAATGGGCTGCAACATTACCAAAAAAAAAGGGTGGGTCTGGGACTGCTTGGTGTTTGCTCATCCAAAAAGAAACCTGCATTTGAAGCATATACTGTAAAAAAATGATTTGAAGGCATGGCTGAAAGTGGACAGCGCATTATTTTGACTAGTGCATAATCTCTTTATAAAGAGATTTTTATAATTTAGAAGTAGCCTACTTAAGAGACAAAGCTATAGGCTACTACACTCTAGCCTGAACAGCTTTAAGTTATCATGGCAAGAGGTTTGTATTTACTGGGATCTTTATGAAGGGTTTTAAAAATACAGGGTCATTTCTTTTTTTTCTTTTCTTTTTTTTTTTTTTAATAAATAAATCGGTACCGATATGGTAAGAAGCAGCATATCCAAAAAGTTCAAATACAATGCCTTCTTCTTGAGTATATAAAACTGATACCAAAAAGATAATTTGTCGTTTTAGTCAAACTCCACCGTTTTTCCAACACTGTGTAAGCACCATTGTCTACAGCCCTGTGTCACGCACCAGCATTTTCTACTGAACATTCAGACCAGAATTTGGCTCCCGGGTGATGTGTGGGCCAAACAACCCAATAAACAGCCTTAAATCCTTCAGCAATGTGAATCTGTCTCATGAAAGTGGAGATCTACTGAAGCACATTTTTAAGTGTTTATTTTGTGTGTTTGTATAAAGAGGACATGGGGCATCCTGGAGGCTTGTATGGAAAAGATTTACACCATATATCTACGTGCAGCGTCCTGTGTTTTTTTTTTTTTAGATGTGATCTGGCTTGAGGTCTCCTTTTCTTTGTTTCCTTTTTCACTGGTATAAACAAAAAGAGAGATTTGTTTTAGAAGGGAAGAAGACCTTGCATCACAACCTGTTTTTGATCAGTGATTTCTGGGTGCACTGTATGCGGTCAGTATTTCTTCCAAGGTTTTGCACTGGTCACATTTTGACTGTAGATGTTAGTAGCACATATGCAAATGATTTGCATCTTAAGGCTGTTTGTGGTTAACAAGTCACCACCTGTATTTATCATTTTGTGCTTGGTAGGAAGGCTTGTCATGTTCAGACCAAAACTGCACTTCTTGTACTCTTAACTGGTGTGGTCAGACTTGTGTGTGTGTGTGTGAAGGATGGCAAAAAACCACAGTGCAGTTCCATATGTTTCAAAGTGATTGTTTTTCTTTTGTGCCAGGGCAATTGTGGTTCTAATCCAGCTTTGTCTACAGATGATAAGGTTGTGTTAATGCGGCCATTGTTGTCCCTACTCTGACCAGCATTTCCAACTTAGTAAGAAAAAAGGCCTGGCCAGACCCAGTAAATCTTGTGTGCCGCATTTTACATTTTCTAGTGCTAATCCCACAGTAACATTGCATGCAGCAGGTGGTCAGAAAGAAAATGCTGACTAATACAAAAAATAAATAAAGAACTATGTGCTTCTGTACCAATTAAGAAATATTGGGATAATTAAAGTTTGAATTAGATCCAGAGCGGTGGCCTAATTTTACATGATCAGTTTACACATCTTGTATGCCAATTTGGCACATCCACTTTTCATTGCAATGCAGTGTCAGTTACAAATTACTCTGTGATAACATTGAATGAAATGTACTTCAATATGTAAAAATCAAATACATATATCGTGCAAATATTTCAAAGCCTGTTAAGTTCATCTATTTTAGATTGGTATTCATAATGTGGTCTGTTTTTTTTCAGTGTTGAGCCCAGAATCTGAGCAGAATCTGGTAGAAAAAGTAACCATCCAGTCAGTGCTGTGGCAGAGCAGGCATGGCTATACATACTCTAAGTTTATGGATTGATGTAGAATTAAAAGATTTGAGTGAACACCTTAAACTGTGTGAAACTGGCTAATGCACTGTCAGCTTGTCTGAGAACATTTCTTGCATTCTGTTTTGAAGGGCAAATCTGAAACTTGGAGCTAAGATAAGCATTTCTGTCTGTTCCACAGTGTCAGAAATTAACCTGGGATGTTGGAAATCTTTGGAGAAATAGCTGGATTATTTCAACTCCTACATTTTACAGTTTAGAGTTTTGTTCATGCTAATACTTTTTTTTAGCTACCAAAGTAACAATATAATGATGACTATGTAAACCATTATCAACTTCGTATCAGCCAGCATAGCACACTTTCCATCACACTCACCCAATTTCTGAAGTTGTTTTTCTCTCATTTGTTAATATTCTCACGCTTGACAATTCAGCAGTGTGGTATCACACATTTAATAATGTAAAACTGATATCTGGCTGACTCTTGAGCCATCGCTGACACCATCTTCTCTAGTCTTGCAGGAAGTTGTGTGATCTAGCGTGAATAGGTTTTTGTTTTAATACAGTGCAGAAAAGTGCATTGATATCAGGCATGTCAGTGTTTAATCTGTCAGTAAGACAGATGGTGTGGTCACGTTGGTCACATAGCGACAGGCAGCAATGTGATAGTTTTGTGTGTTTCGTGGAATCACATCCTGGTGAAATTGTTATTTGATGAATAAGACAAACGCATTTTGCAGACATTTTTTTAATTTTAGTGTAATTCTACATGTAATCAACCGTTCTTAGAAATTATAGACCAACTTGATTTCCTGTGCACAGCGTGTTTGCACAGACGCAATACTATGACTTCCTGTATTTCTGCCTTTAATAACAGTGGGGTTACTAGAATAACTGCATTGTCTTGTATTTTTCAGACAGGGGGGTTTAGTAGTAAGGTTGTTGTACACGATGTACTCTTTCTGACAAACATTTTGTTTCAAAGACTTGTACATATTTTATTATTTATTTATTTATTTATTATTATTTATTAGATTTGGTGTCATTTTGCTTCATAAATGTTTTTTTTTTTTTTTTTTTATTTCTCAGGAATGGCAGCCACCTTTTGCCTGTGATGTTGACAGACTGAAATTCACACCACGGATACAAAGACTTAATGAGTTGGAGGTACATTCATTTATTCATTATTTATTTATTTATTTATTTATTTATTTATATAAATATAAATATAAATATAAATAAATAAATATATATATATATATATATATATATATATATATATATATATATATATATATATATATATATATCTATATATATATATATATATATATATTTAAGACACATAAAATGTGGTAAGTGTAAATGGGGTATTTGGTAAATAAAAATGTATTTTATTCTGGCATTTTAAGTTATTGCTACAATGTTCCCGTCTTTGTCCATTTTCACAAACAATACGTGTAAAACAAACAATTTACAGCTTTAATACAGTATATATGATGAATTCTTGTTAAGCGGTTTTGTTATCATGTTGTCATTGATAAAGAATAAACAATGAACATGTTCAATAAACAACATTATTTTTTGTTTCACTATACTTTTAGGCTCAGACCAGAGTTAAGCTTAACTTCCTGGATCAAATAGCAAAGTTCTGGGAGCTTCAAGGATGCACTCTGAAAATCCCTCACGTGGAAAGAAAGATTTTGGATCTTTACCAGCTGAATAAGGTGCGTGCAAATCCTGGCTGGTTTTAATATCAGGACTCTATAAAGATTTTTTTTTTGTATTGTTTAAAGAAATTCCCAATAAAACAAGTTTCCTCACATACAGACTGAATATTACATTTTTCTCTTTCCAAGCTGGTGAATGAAGAGGGAGGTTTCGATGCCGTCTGCAGAGAGCGGCGCTGGACTAAGATATCCGTCAGGTTGGGCTTTGCTCCAGGCAAGGCTATTGGCTCCCATCTGCGGGCCCACTATGAGAGGATCCTCTACCCATATAACCTGTTCCAGACTGGAGACAATCAGCCTGTACGTCCCCTATCGCTTATGTTTTCTTTTCCCAGCAGAGCAACTTGTTTAGAATTGTTGTTTGAAATTGAGTGCATGTTTATTGGAAGAATTCATAGACTATCTAAGTGCTTTTTTTCAAGTTGCACAGTTTATTAGTATAAACCATAGGTGGTGGCTAGAACTCTTTCTCTACCAGCTTAATACACACAATGTTATGATATTTGACAGCATTAGAATTTGGGAACGTCTTTATTTTATTCTTTATTTATCTTTGACCTTGTCTTAGTTTGGTCCTGAGAATGTCGTAGAAACAGCAGCTGCTAAACAGTGCCAGGTATGGAGGAGTGGTCTTTTACTGGGGCAGGGCAACATCTTATAAATTCTACAGTGTGTGTATGGCCTTTCATTCAGCGGATACCTTAATAATCTCAGGATATTTTGCCACAGAAAAGGTTTTGGTGTTTTTAAGTGAGTTTTTCTGCATCACATTCCTAAAAGATTAGGGGTTTTCTTCTAAATGCTATGTGTCTGCAGTTATATTCAGCCTCGGTAGCACTGCTGTTCTCAGTGTCATAAAACTAGAACTGACAAGAATTAAATCACTGGTACAGTATTGAAATATTAGGAAGACACAGTTTGTTTTTTTTGAGAAATTATGAGATTTGTCTCTAGCTCCCCACTTTCATAATAGCATTTCTTGTGTATGGTGTCTTTTTGAAGAAGTATAATATATGACGCCTCTTTCATCACATTCACCTATTTCTCTTTGCAGAGAGCCACCTTGACCAATGACACTAAAGATAAGGAGTACACTCCTCACGACCTGCCCCAGCGGCAGTCTGTCCAGCCTCAGGAGACCTGCAGCATCGCTCGCCGAGCGAAACGGATGAGATCTGAAGTGAGTTCTCTCTCTCTCTCTCTCTCTCTCTCTCTCTCTCTCTCTCTCTCTCTCTCTCTCTCTCTCTCTCTCTCTCTCTCTCTCTCTGTGTGTGTGTCTGTCTCTCTCTGACATTGTCACTTGTGCTATGTTTAATTCAATATGTGTATGATATGCAAATGTGTTCTTAAATCTGGATGTTTAAGTATATGTTTATACTCATATGCAATCCACCCACAGGAATACTTTGACAGACAACCAGCTGACCTATATTGTGACTGTAGCCATTTTGCACTTTAATAGTGAAGCCATATGTTTTTGACATCGGTTTTTTTCTGGTGTCAAGGAGTATCCCTCATATTTTTTTTGAGGACCCAGTAAAATAAACACCTGTTGTCTCACTCTCTGTCTCTCTCTGACTCTCACTGTGACTCTGACAGAGAGGCTGTGTTAAAACCGAACCGGGGGAGGTTTGTGAGAATCGTCCCAATCTTAGGAGGAGGATGGGAACCTATGTTGGCAAACAAGAACCTGGTAAGAACAAAGCAAGTAGTGCTGCTTCCATTATAGAGAAAAAGGGGAATGTGCCGGATATGATGAGTGACATCATTGGAGAATCTTAAAGCTTCCATTGAGCCTTCCCCCGTGTCTTTCAGTGAGGATGGCGATCACTGAGGTCAAACGGGAACCCATTAAACATCCAACAGATTATGAGGAAACCATATTAGATAAGAGACCTCCCTCGAGTAAAGTAGGTATATTGTTTTGTATTGAAATCTTGGCTTACATCACTATAATTCCAATATTGTGCCAGTAAAAAACATGTTTCAATGCTGTAGTGTTGTAACTCTGCTGTTGCTGTGAATGACACATCAGAGAAAATTGCACATTGCCGAACAAAGGCAGCACTTACAATTGTCCCTTCTCCTCAGGTGGACCAGTACATGTGCCTGGTTTGTGGCAAGGGGACTGCTGAGGACCGCCTGCTGTTGTGTGACGGCTGTGATGACAGCTATCACATCTTCTGCCTGATCCCTCCCCTCCACGACGTTCCCAAAGGCGACTGGAGATGCCCCAAGTGCCTGGCTCAGGTGAGCTGCACCCCCAGGGAGCTTATAGTTTGTTCCATTTGTACTCGGAAGTTGGATTTTCCGAGGTCAAAGTCGGAAAAACGCCCCCTGACCTCGGATTTCCGAGCTCGGAACTCGGACAACCACTAAGTAACCCGAGCTAAAAATCCAACATGGCTGCTCTGTGCATCAACAGTTGTGAAAGCTGTAGTAACATACAGTTATAAGCACTTCTGTCTTATTTGTATCCCACTAAATCAGTCGTACACACAGCGTTGTCCATCTTCTATCTGTGGACATGATGTTACACTATTTGTATGCACAAAAATCAGCTTATTGCGTTGTTATAAACTTCCATTGCTAACAATGGCTAACCTGGCTAGAGCTGATGAAAATCCGACTTGTAAATGGAACGCATTCAACTCGGGTGTGACGTCATTCCCAGCTTCGGCTTCCGAGTTCCGCACTATTAATCCTGGCAGAGAAGCTTATAATATGGAACAAGTGTATAATCATCTTCCTGATATTCACGCATATAATACAACTCCCAAGTGTTTTTAACTTCATTTCTCATCTTTTTTTTTCTCTTTTTTTACAGGAATGTGGCAAACCTCCTGTCGCTTTTGGTTTTGAGCAGGCCAGCAGGAGCTACACCCTCCAGGCATTTGGCGACATGGCCGATTCCTTCAAGTCTGATTATTTCAACATGCCAGTTCATGTGAGTTTGCATCACTTGTTTTTTTTTTTTTTTTTTTTTTTTTTTTTAAAACCTCTTTTTATTGAGAAATATAGAATATAAACAGAGACACATCGGTACAGGTATATACGATTTTTCTTCATTTTCTTAAACTCAAAACACCCCCTTCCCCCCAGCCCACCCCTTCCCACCCTGACTGGACCAAATAAGCAAATATTAACAATACAGACAATTATAAAGGAAATACATACTTAGAATTGAAACATGACCATATATGATTTACATGGAGGATGGCACGCCTTCAAAACTCTATGACATGACACACCATAGTGGAATACTATAGCCAGGTGTTTATATATAGTGTAGCTTGAATATAGAGGGGGGTAATCATTCCTCTGGCGTCAGCTAGGATGGTCACTTACTACCCCAGTAGGGCTTGGAGGTTACTAAAGTATGACAATAGAGTCCCACACTGAGAGGAATTTGTTAGAACCTCTTATTGCAAATTTAATCTTCTCCAGATGTAGGAACAGCATTACATCCTTGAGCCATTGTGCTGCTGTGGGCGGGACACTTGATTTCCAATGTAGTAAAATTTGCCTACGTGCCAGTAAAGAGACAAATGCTATGAAGTTGAGTTGTTTTCGCGTCAAGTTTGTTCCTTCATCTGGTACGCCAAATATGGCAATCATAGCACAGAGTTTGCATCACTTGTTAACTGATAACGAAGAGGTTTCCCTTCTAGAGTATTGGCCTGAATATAAGACAGGTTTGTTTTTTCCTGGTAATACATCTGAAAAGTGGGGTCTTCTTATATTCTGGGTTTTAAATGTCAATATACATTCACAACAGCAGATGGTGCCAAATAGTGAGCCGTCGGGCAGCGAGGATGACGTTCTGTGGGATGATTTTCTTAATAAAAACAAGATTTGGTCTTCAAAAAGTATTTTTTCCAAAAATGTGTCTTGAAAAAGAGGGGGGGGGGGGGGCGCGTCATTTTATAATCAGGATTGTCTTATATTTGGGCCAATACAGTAATTAGTCAACATGTTTTTGTTGATAATTACACTTCATCTAAATCACTGGTTTAAGTATGGTTGTGTTCTGTTCTTACTTTAGATGAAAGTTGCTCTTCTATACAAGTTCTATCACGTATAGAAAGGTTTATTTAAAATATGGACATATATATGCACAGAGCGATGACAAAAGGTAATACATGGTCAAATATGGGATATTGACATGGATAACCATGTCTATTGATAAATTATCAAAGTTATGCTGTTCTTTTTAGCCAGGACAGATTGAAATG
The DNA here is from genome assembly GCF_008315115.2 of Sander lucioperca. Classification (NCBI taxonomy): domain Eukaryota; kingdom Metazoa; phylum Chordata; class Actinopteri; order Perciformes; family Percidae; genus Sander; species Sander lucioperca. Next base: position 31,889,219 of record NC_050178.1, read on the forward strand.
AACATAATAATGGACTTCCATGGACAGTATAGATGGTTATGGGAGACCTCTGATATCAGATGTTCATTTACAGTGACATTATTTTATAATAAACCATGACTTGTGCTATAATATGATAGAAAACATAACCTGTTTGGCACAGTGGAAACAGAAGTTGTGCTGACATTTTTACTGGTGTAATTAAGTGTTTTAATTCAACCACCAAACCCCTTGTAAAATTAGCATGCACACACAATAGTTATTTTAATAATTTGAAATATTTCTATTTGTAAGGCAGACTTTGGAAGATCTTTGCGGAAAACAGTCCTGAATGCTCCATAACTTCTGTTTTATAACTTTGGTCTGTAACAAAGGAATGCTTTGATAACACACTTCAGAGAGTCCTGTTTATCTGACACGAACCCCCCACCCCTCCCCCGAAAAAAGATGACGTTCTCGTCATTAGTCCCAGCAGACACATTCTGACATGTGTTGCAGTGATAACACTGAAACACTTGTGATGAAACTAGCTTCAGTTATCTACACTTGTGTTCATACAGCACACAATCACACCATGTCATCTCCTTGTGTGTTTTTAGATGGTTCCCACTGAGCTAGTGGAGAAGGAGTTCTGGCGTCTCGTCAGCACCATTGAAGAGGATGTCACTGTGGAGTATGGAGCAGACATCGCCTCCAAGGAGTTTGGGAGTGGTTTCCCTTTGAGTAACAGCCATTTTGAAGTCTCTCCAGAGGATGAGGTACAATCTGCCTTCTGTTTTGGGGATGAAGTATTACATCAGTTTACAGATGTATACCTTTGTCTCTCTAAAACCTTAAAATATAAGTGGTCATGGGTTTATAAAAGGGGAAATGTATATAATGGTTTACCTCCACAACCTTCAAAGATTGATTTTGTCATACCCCATGTCTAAAAAAACATGCCCACCCACAATACTTCATAAACATTAATCATCAAAGCAAAAATAACATTGAAGTACTACAAATAAAGTTGTTTTTCAAAACAACTTTCAGTATTTTCCTAAAGCAATTTGCAGGTTTTTGGCTGGAAAATTAGCAGCACAGGTGTAATGTTATAATCAGTTTCCCCAGTGATAACGACTATAATGCCAGCTGAACAAGGCTATATTTGAGTAGAAAGTAAAGTGGAGTTTTGAGACCTGTGTCTCACCTGCAGCATTACCTGAGCAGCGGCTGGAACCTGAACAACATGCCGGTGCTGGATTCCTCCGTGCTGACTCACATTACAGCCGACATCTGTGGTATGAAGTTACCCTGGCTGTATGTGGGCATGTGCTTCTCCTCCTTCTGCTGGCATATCGAGGACCACTGGAGCTACTCAATAAACTACCTTCACTGGTAGAGTGCACTCTCTCTAAACTCTATTGTGTATCTTTTTATACTGGTACTTTGACAAGAAATGCAGTTTTGTAAATGTGATTAATTTCTGAAAAATGATTCTTATAATCTTCAAAGAAATTTGTGTGGTGATGCTTAGTCGTGTATTTTTCACTAATAGTTTTGACCATATTTGCAGGGGGGAGCCGAAGACGTGGTATGGGGCGCCTGGTTATGCCGCAGAGCACCTGGAGACGGTCATGAAGAACCTGGCACCGGAGCTGTTTGAGTCCCAGCCAGACCTCCTTCACCAGCTGGTCACCATCATGAATCCCAACACGCTGATGAACAACGGCGTCCCGGTAACCTGCTCTGACTGTTGCACTCATTTATTAATCATCACATTTAAATGTCTGAAACAAAGCGAGATCTTTGTCCGCTGAATGTGATGACGAAAGTCCTTACATTTAAATATCACAGTTGCACAACAAAGTATGTCAGTTAATATAAATCAAATATGATACTCCTCTGGCATGAACAAAGTAGATACACATTTTAAACATGTTGCAGTGTCTTGTCTTGTTTTTTGGGGAAATCTTTTACTTGACGTACATAATAAGTCAAAGTCTAGATTTTTTTTAACGAAAACTAATATAACTCAAGACATCAGAACTTTGCTGGGTTCAACGTGGTTGTCAGGCTCAGTACCCTCTTCATAACAAATTATATATTTTTTTTTTTCTCCTTTTCTTTTCTTACTGATGACTAGATCTATCGCACCAACCAATGTGCAGGCGAGTTTGTCATCACTTTCCCCCGAGCTTACCACAGTGGATTCAACCAGGGCTTCAACTTTGCTGAAGCTGTCAACTTTTGCACCATGGACTGGGTAAGGAAATCTGTTACTACTCTTGTTTTCACAATACCAGATTCATTTTATACATGTCCTGGTGTTACACAGTAGGAGTTCTGTTTACGCACCTAGATTTGACTGAGAAATGTTTTTTGCTTCAACAGTAACATGTAAGTATGCTAATAAAATAATTGGTGGGAAACAAAAGTGTAACAAATTGTATGATGATAACTTTGTTTGTATAGCACCTTTCATGCTGAGGTGTAGCCCAAAGTGCTTTACAAAACAGGATTAGAACAATTGTAATCCTTTTTACAAATTTAGTAAACTCAAACTTGTCTATTTATTTTCTGACAGATGCCTATCGGCCGTGAATGTGTGACCCACTATCGCCAGCTGAGCAGGTACTGTGTCTTCTCACATGACGAGATGGTTTGTAACATGGCCTATAAAGCAGACACAATGGATGTGGAGCTGGCGTCAGCAGTGCAGAAGGAGATGGCTGTAATGGTCCAAGAAGAACAACGACTTAGAGAAAAGATTAACAAGATGGTGAGGAGTTCTTGTCTTAAGGATCTATTGTCTCTTTTTTTATTTATTAGTACAGTCGATTAACAAAGTTCAATGATGGCAGAATGTAGTTTTAGTATTTTTAGCACACGTTATAAACATCCAGGAGGTAAAGTGAGTGATATGGAAAGTTGCATATCATTCCAAACAGTTAATGGGTCACAATCTTGATTTAAGGAAACGGAACAAAATTTTAACAAATTGTTTGAATTAAAGGTCTGAATTCCATTATTTTTGAGTTTGTTGCATTAGCTCTTGTCGGGCAGTTATAGCAAAGCTGGTACACCCTTAATGAAGTGTCATCAAGGATACATTAGAGAAAACGTTGAACTTTTGAAGGAGACTTTTTCTGCCTGCACAGCTGTCATATGATGTTTCCCCGTCTCCTCTGCGGCTCTAATGACAGTGAATTGTTTTCCCCAGGGTGTGGTGCAATCTCTACAAGTTGATTATGAGGTGCTCCCAGACGAGGAGCGGCAGTGCTGCAAGTGTCGGACCACCTGCTACCTGTCTGGCATCACCTGTGCCTGCAGTCCTGGCAAGATGGTTTGTCTGTACCACCCCCGGGACCTCTGCTCCTGTCCTCATAGCAACCTTACACTCCAGTGAGTCTCCAGTAACCACAACAACTGAACATACTCTCTTCTGAATTTAACTTATGTTTTGTTTTTAGTACTATTATGAATCATCTGCATTAGGGCTGCACAATTTATCGCAATTTTATCCAAATCACAATATGGACTAGTGCAAATCCAAATCGCAGGGGGGGCTCGCAATACTGTATTTGTTAAAGGCAAAATATGTGTCAAACCTCAAATCGTGTCCTACAGACACGGGGCAGGAATCACCAGAGGCCTCACGATGCGATATCAACACAATACTTATGTCACGATATGATATTATTGCCAGTTTAAACATATTGCAATATTCAGTGATCTATTGCAATTTACTACCTTTTTTCCATCTTCAAATTTTTCACAATTTCAAATTATGTCCGCAAAGGAGACTTTGTCAACATCTGTTTTTATCTATCTAAAAAGATACATTTCTGTTTGTTCATCTCATCTCACTTCAATTTTATTGCTGCAAAACGGGATTGTCAAGCAGGCAAACTGACCAACACATATATAATAATAGATCGATACTTAGCGTCTGTATATCGATACAGTATTGCCTAGGAAAATATCGCGATACTATGCTGTATCGATTCCCCCACCCCTAGTACAGATCCTCGCAAAAATCACACTATAATTATTTTGTTTTAATTTTAATATTTGTTCATGAAAATGAGAATAACGACAAAAATGATCATTCCCTCCAATATCACGATTCATATCGCAATCGCAATATCTGTCAAAATAATCACAATTAGATATTTCCCTCATATTGTGCAGCCCTAATCTGCATCACAGCTCCTTTATCATCAGCCAAAACAATAATGCGAGAAACAAACTGGCAGAAGTTGGCAGCTTTGATGACATGTTCTTACATAAAGAGTGAAATAAAGGTGTTTAATTAAGTAACTTTAAACTGTGAAAGACCCAGCACACGGAACTTACTCAGGAAAAATGAGCCCTAGTTTAAATTTTTGTCTGAATTGAAATATTTCTATCACCAAGTAAAGAAACAAAATTCCTTGCTCACTCTAATGCAAATCAGCTGTTAAATGTAACAAGAAAAAAGCCTGGCTGCCTTCCTATGTCCAGTTTCCCATCTAAAGTAAATTCAGACAAGTGTAATTTACGTTTGGCATTAGGTAGGAGAAATATAACTTTTTATTGAACCTTGACAAATGTCAATCATTGTACATTAATTTCCTTGTTTTGTCTTTCCCTGCAGTTACAAGTTTACACTGGATGAGTTGTATCCCATGATGGCATCAGTGAAGCTGCGTGCAGAGTCCTATAAAGACTGGCTCTGTAGTGTGGAGGACATCCTGGAGAACAAAGGAAACAAGAAAAGAGGTTAGAAGTCAATGAAAAAACATTCTGTACTACAAATGTTATCATAAAAAAAAAAATGTCCTCATTTTAAGGAGATAGTCATTACTACTCGCACTGTATTCTTATTACTTTACCTTATATTTTATACTTTGCTTTCTGGTCAGGTTTAGAAGAGCTTCACAGCCTGGTGGAGCTGGCAGAAACAAGGGCGTTCCCACAAATCAGCCTCCTGGATCGGCTACGCAAAGTCGTCTCAGAGGCTGATAAAGTTGCTGTGATGGCACAACAGCTTCTCAATGGAAAGAGGCAGACGAGGTACGTCAAATAGATTTTGACACTGTTGGTTTAGATTGAAATTGTGTTACACAACTTTTTGAAACTCTATGAATCAGAATAAGACCATAAATATCCCATCCATAAAAACCAGCCATGTTCATTCAGACCCATAATGCGTCACACTTTGTGGTTGGTATTGACCCCAGTGTATCATTATATCATTATTACTGTTTGTATTTTGAAAGACAAAGGTTGCAGAACGCAGACTTTTATTTTCAAGGTGCCAGCGTTGTAGTTTGAAGACGTTCTTTTTTTTTTTTTTTTTTTTGCTGTTAAAGACAATTCTGTCATTTTTCTGAGAGTTTTTGTTTGTATTTCAGGTATCGTTCTGGAGGAGGAAAGTCTCAAAACCAGAACGGGTTGACTGTTGAGGAGCTGAGGTCTTTTGTCCGACAGTTCGACAGCCTGCCGTGCAACATCCGACAGGCTCCTTTACTGAAGGTTAGCTTGGATTAGACACATTCTTTTTTTACATGACTACCTGAGTCCTTCATTCAAATTGATATTTCATGAGAAGGGCTCATTGCATGAGTGGAATCTGATCTCAATTCCAGAATTTGTAAAAAAAAAAACACACACGTCTCCTTCAAGAATAATCCAAGGCACTCCGTAGGTGTGTGTGTGAAGTTGAAGTGGTTCCTTTGAGAAATTAGCACACGTTAAAGGAACACGCCGACTTATTGGGACTTTAGCTTATTCACCGTATCCCCCAGAGTTAGATAAGTCCATACATACCCTTCTCATCTCCGTGCATGTCGTAACTCTATTTGACGCACCCACTGCTAGCCTAGTTGGCACAGATCCTGGAGGTAACCGGCTCCAACTAGCCTACTGCTCCCAGTGACAAAATAACGCCAACATTTTCCTATTTACATGTTGTGATTTGTATAGTCACAGGGTGTACAAATAACAAGGTCACATGAGACACAGCCATCTTCTAACCGTAAACAAACTGGGAACTATTTTCTCAGAAGGCGACGCAACTGCTACTTGGGTGGAGTGATTAGCGCAACACCTGAAAAGCACCATTGTTACTCTCTGCTCCTCACCACGGGGCTTCTCGTGTGCTGCGAGCAAATCACTCCGCCCAAGTAGCAGAAGTAGCAGTGCTTCGCCTTCTCAGAATATAGTTCCCAGTTTGTTTACGGTTAGAAGATGGCTGTGTCTCATGTGACCTTGTTATTTGTACATGCTGTGACTATACAAATCACAACATGTAAATAGGAAAATGTTGTTTTTTGTCACTTATTGGGAGCAGTAGGCTAGATGGAGCCGGTTACCGAAGGGTATGTATGGACTTATCTAACTCTGGGGGATACGGTGAATAAGCTCAATAAGTCGGCGTGTTCCTTTTTAAAGCTCTCCTAACGTTTCTGTGTCATCACGTTTTCACTTTACAGTCGAACAATGTTTGAATGTTTGGTTTATGTGAGTGAATTTGGCTTTGTTTTTGAATAAAGTCTAGTCTCGGTAGTTAAATATCCGCCCTAAATGCCTGTTGAATGTGGACCCCCCCCCCCCCCCCCAGGACCTGTTGACCCGGGTGGATGACTTCCAGCAGCGCAGCCAGCGCCTCCTATCTGATGAGTCGCCCAGCCCGCTGGAGCTGCAGGAGCTGCTGGACGTGAGCCTGGGCCTGGACGTGGAGCTGCCTCAGCTGGCGCTGCTGAGGGAGAGACTGGAGCAGGCCCGCTGGCTGGAGGCCGTACAGCAAGCCAGCAGCCGGCCAGAAAGCCTCTGTCTGGACACCATGCGGCGGCTGATCGACCAGGGCGTGGGCTTGGCCCCTCACAGCTCTGTGGAGAGAGCCATGGCTCGTCTGCAGGAGCTGCTGACGGTGTCAGAGCAGTGGGAGGAGCGGGTGCTCAGCCTCATGGAGGCCAGGTGAGGAAACTGAGCTGCACTGGGACATAGGTCCAGGTTCTAGGTCAGATAGATACTACAGCTTTTTTCCCATTTTTTTGTTCTTACCCTTTTTTAAAGTTATTACCTTTTTTTTTTATATATATAAAAAATAATCTTCTGAAACAATAGTGTCAAGGCTGACAAAGTTTCAGCATATCAATTTACCATGAAAAACATAATAAGCTACAGCGATGAGAGACCGTCCATGAACAAACACACTGCCACACATACTACCTACTAGTTCTGAGCATCTCTTCTATGAAATGAACAAGAAATCTGACACTAATCAGCATTCAGGGACACCCCGTTTTTGTTCCAGTTGTGAACTGGCTTACTATAACTTTTGTTAATCTAAACGGTGATCTCATACTTTAACACCACTACAATTGTAACTTTATAAAGCAGACTTGAAGTGAAAACGTGAAATCAGCTTTAACTTCAGACCGTGCTGAGTGAAATGTGCCAAGTCTGCAGAGCTGGATCATGGTGGATAAAGAGGATCATGGTGCTGTCATGGCACCACAGAGACTTCACGCTGTAAAGCACCAGACTCTGCCATCGCAAGCACATCATGTGATCATCTAATATTTGATGTTTACATAAAAAATTTTTTTTTTATGTAATTAAGATTTAAAATTGAAATACACAAGACAAAAGATAAAGTGACACTCCAACATCAGACATTGTATAAATCCTGAACATGTACACTGTATTCACCAGTGATGCACCGAATCCAGGATTCGGCTTGGATTTGGCTGAATATTAGGCTTTTTGATGGGGTTCGGTTTCTGACGAACCATAGAATTGTTTTCCACAGAACCGAACCCTACGCTTGCACTACGACGGCTTACGCTGGATAGACGTAATGATGGCGCCGTTGATTACGGGAAGGTGTTTACGTAGGTGGAGCGTTCAATGCAGTAGCCTGTGAGAAAGTGAAAATGGAACTCGTGAGCAGAAAAGGTGTGGTTTGGCAGTACTTTAAGTCAAAAGAAGACCATTCAAGTCCAGCTACATGTTCAATTTACAATGCCGATTTGTCTCGTGGTGGCGAGGACCCTAAACAATACACAACATCGCCGCTGTTAAAACATTTGCGTATGAAACATCCGAAAGAATACGAGATGTGCATGAAGGAATCTACAGACAGCAGCCAAAATGCAGCAACTTCAGGTACGGCAAAGGAAGGACAGTCGCAGCTAAAAACTTGTTAACCAGATGACCATTACCAGCTTTGCTAGCCTTACACCTGGGGTTACTCTACTTTATGAGATTATACATCTAAAAGATATTGATTGGATCTTGAGATAGGGTAAACATAACAACCTATGGTAATTGTCAAAATAGTTTTTCCCACTTGTCTTCTGGCATAATGTTGCCTATTCTTTTTTTTTTTTACAGATAAAATGAGAAATACACTGCTGTGGATGTTGTTTACTTCATTAATGTGTTTACTGTGTTAATGGACTGAGGATGGGAGTAGGATTGGGTATTCTGTTTCGGATTCGGATTCGGCAGAATCTTAACCAGTAGATTCGGTATTCGGCCAAACCCCAAAAATCTGGATTCGGTGCATCCCTAGTATTCATTAAAGCCCATTTCCCTTCACAGGCCGTATCACAGCATGGCTACACTCGACGCCGCTCTACAAGAAGTAGAAAACATCCCTGCCTATCTGCCCAACTGTCTGCAGCTGAAGGATGTCATCACCAAGGCCAAGAAATGGCTCCATGAAGCTGAAGCACTTCAGGTGAAATATACTTCAACTTAAGCCATGCTGAATGTTCTCAGCACTTAACACTTGGCCTGAGATGGTTGGAGATGGATGAGTTTTGATTCTAAATCTTGGGTGTGCACGCTTGCAGCTCGGGGGACGCATTCCTGTGCTGGACAGCCTCGCTGAGCTGCTTCTCAGAGCAGAGAGCATCCCAGTGAGGCTCGACCCGCTGAGTCGCCTGGAGGCCCTCGTCAGTGATGTTCAGAGCTGGAAGGAGAGCGCAGCGAAGACATTCCTACTGAAAAACTCTCCTTTCTCTCTCCTTGAGGTAAACAGATATTAGTAGGTGTGCTCATTTCAAAAGCTGTTTTCCAAATATGACCGGACCAATAAAAAGTGTGTTTTGCTTTTATGTTTTCAGGTGCTTTGTCCAAGATGTGATGTAGGGGCCGTGCATCAAAAGTCAAGACCTAAAAAAGCAAAAGAAGCTACACAGATCAGTAAAAGATCTTCAACAAAACTGGAGTCTCTGTGTGACGTAGAGAGAGTTCTCTCTGAGAGCAAGGACTCTGCCTCTGCTGTGAGTGTAGCTATTGTTTTTTATCCTTAATTTTTTATCAGTACAATTGTGTTACAGTATAATTAGGGTTGCAAAAAAACTGTTAAATTGTGATAAACAAGATTTCTCATGATTGCATGTGTCGTCTTGTGTTAACAGTTAAATTTGTTCTAAATTTGCAAGAAACTACTTTCATAAAATCCAACTTGATAAAGACTTAAGTTGAAGTGCTGCTAAAATGTTTTTTTAACTGCATAAAGTCCAGGTGAACTTGAGTCTGCTCATTGGAATGCCTACCACACTTCAGAGAGACTTTCAGACTTAATAGAGGGGCTCAAAATACACACAAAAAATACACAAATACAAAACACACACACACACACTACTAAAGCGAATGAGATTAGTCTTTTTTTTTTTTTTTATTGAGTACAATTTTCTTACTTTACAGATGGTCACTCTTGCTGAGGTCCGCCAGAGGGAGATGGAGATCTTGTTGGCTCTGCGTACTTCAAATGAGTCCAAGCTTGTTCCTGCTGAAAACTGTTGTGCGCTTAGTGTTTGCGTTTGCCAAAAAGCCCCTTCGGGTGCCATGATGCAGTGTGAGCTTTGTCGAGACGTTTTCCACTGTGGCTGCGTTACTACAACAACAGCAGACCTCGGGTACGGCCAAGCCTGGCTTTGCCCACTTTGCCATCGGTCGAGGAAACCCCCTCTGGACAAGGTCCTGCCCCTGTTGGCTTCGCTGCAGAGGATTCGGGTTCGGCTGCCGGAAGGGGATGCCCTGCGCTTCCTCATCGAGAGGACGGTGCGATGGCAGCACAGAGTTCAACAGGCCTGCACAGAGGGAGTGCTGGAGAAAGTATCAAAGATGGTCAGTGGAAACACATTTTATAACTCAGTGTAAATAGAGTTCTCTTGGTTTTTGACATTAGCGTTGTAGAGGCACCGATCACTGTCAAGCATACTAAAGTTGATTGTTTTTTGTTTCAGGGGAGAGTTGGACCTGGAATATCTTCCCATCTGACTCAGGAAATAAACGGTTCATATTTTCATACAGAGCACCAGTCTGTTCCACTCGAGGGTACGTTTTAAAGCTTTAAGCACTTTGCATCTACGCACTTTGCATTTTTTTTTTTTTTATTTCACCTCTGAACTCTCTGCTGCTCATCATATTTGTCACAGGTCTCGGTCCTGAGCTGGAGGAGCTGATGGTGGAGGGATTCCTGCTGCAGGTCACTCTGCCTGAAACCGAGCAGCTGTACAGATACCTGCTGTCCAAACTGGCCCCACTGCTCTCACATAGTGACCCCTGTGAGAACAATGCAGAACAGGACCAACAGTCTCAGAGAGGGAGTCCCCACCACAACAGGGTAATGACAAATGTAGATCATATTCTCAATCACACTTGATATATAATCACTACTTTTTGGTATATTTATTGTAATATTTTTGTCTTGACACAGAATGGAGATTCCAGTGTCAAAAAGGAGACGGGGAACGGTCAGAGCAAAAGGACCAAGCGACGTAAGGACAGCTCCGACTCGCAGCACAGTGAGAAGGCCAAGAAGTGCCGCAAAAAGAAGTCTAAGAAGAGCAAAGAGAGGAGCGAAGAAACCAAGCGGACTTGTTCTCCCACACACCCGGTGTCTGACCCCACTGTTTCAGATTCCGAGGAGGACTACTCATTGTGTGCTGCACCATGGTGCAGAGAGCCAGAGGGCGACGAGGTTTGTTTTATATCAGTCTACTAAATATACTACATGAAGGGTTTTTAATGGCAGGAGTTTTAATTGATTTGTTTTTGTTTTGTTAATGTTTTTTTATTTTTTCTCATCTTACTGCTTTTCAGGTAAACTGGGTCCAATGTGACGGTAGCTGCAATCAGTGGTTCCACCAGATCTGTGTGGGACTGTCTGCTGAGCGAGCAGAGTTGGAGGACTATGTTTGCATAAGCTGCACACAGCCAGACTACGACGGAGGAGAATGAAGACCAAAAAGTAACTTTGAAGGATCTGCAGTTTTTGTTGCGAGCCGCAGCACTTAAGTGCACACCTGAACTCTGTGTGCTCATGTGGCTTCTCTCCCTTTACCTTCTGGCTTGCCCTTAGCGAACATGGTGCTACTTACTGTTTTTTCCAGAGTTACAAAAGACTTCTGTCACTGTTTTCGTCACGTGGCTGGTTTTTCAGCCAATCAATTAATCCTTTCTGAAACTAAGACTTGATGCAGATGTACAAAATGGTGAAATGTTTCAACAGCGCAGGGATTTTTCAACCAAAAAAAGTCAATTTGACAACACATTTTAGAACTGCTTTTTTTTTTTTTTTTTTTTTTACATCTGAACAATGTGAAACTTCTTTCTCTTGTAGAGTAAATATTATTTATCTAAGCAATAACTGAACTGATTAAGGTTCAGTGTTCCACTGAGCTATGTTCGTGCTTAGAAATCCTTTGATAGAATGCCTTCTAAAAGCAAAAACCCTGATGAATTCACTTTATGAATCCTATGATATTACACAGTTCAATTAACATTTGTGAACAGAACTTGAATCAGAAACCCAAGAGCAACAACTGTATGTCTGAGCTTGTTGATCCTGAATAATATTTGCCAATATCCCGTATCAAATCACTGACTTTGATATAAAGTCTGGTTCCCTTTTGCGCTGTCTGTGGAGGAAAAACGAGAGTCTTGGCGTTGGGTGAGACTTGATTATGTTCACAAAATAAGAATGAACTGTCCGACATCAAAGGAATGTACATTTTGTTTTAGGGTGGCTTTTCCCTTTATGGTTTAGATGAAAATATTGTGTTGGACTTAGATTTAACACAGACTGTGTGATGTATTTGCCACAGGTATATGACCTTTTTCTGCTCCTTTGGGTAAATAATATAATTCATATGTTGCCGTTTGCATTATAAAATAAAAAAATTGTTTGTTCCCATATGCCTGGATTCTGCCTGCTAAATGCCATACAAGTTACAAAACAATGTATTTGTTTCCTGCAGTAGATTTTGGTGGGTTGATTTTAAATTCCTCTGACAGTTATTCACAGTATCTGTAAAAGGGGAACTGAAACTGTCTATTTCAGGAACTCAAAACAGAAAGGAAACCGTTGTGTCTGTATGTGTATAGGGGGAATTAAATATTGGTCTATCAGGTAATACAATACACAAAGAAATTAAAAAAAATGTTTTCCCACAACACATACTCTCATAATGAAATATAATCTCATAATGTTCCCCGGGCAGCTTTGGCTGCCCGCTGCTTCTATGTAGGCCTATAGAATGGGTTAAATGCAGATGACAAATGTATTTCTCTGTGAATGACAAACGCACATTTAACCTTTTTAAATTGAAAATACATACCGTGTGTGTATATAGATACTACATAAATATTATAAACTGTACATGACTCACAATGTATGGCACCATACTAACATCTAGTGGAGGTTAAATAGAACAGGTTGAACCGTCTTGAACATTATTATTGATAATTGCAATTTCTAAACATCTAAGATCAGTGCTTCACATTAAGCTTTATATGCACATCAAACTAGTAAACTTCATGTTTAAAGGTGCCCTGTGGAGTTTATTTTGTAAACAAACAAACTTACATTCTAGGCATTATCAAAGTTTGATTGAATACATTCAAGTTGTTTCTTGACGTTAATTCTTAATTTGGTGCATATCTCTGCAAAATGCTCAAATGTGCACAACAAATAGACTCACTTTTTGCTCACACGCTCAGTTTAAATGTTGGTAATGTATGCAAACACAAAAGGAAGCTGTGATTTCACATCCTGAGCCGTCTCACCATCATGTTTGGGACTTTTTAATTCCATATAACCCTTGACATCTTTTATTTTCCAGTACAGTAGCTGTAAATGTAATTCTCGTCTGTCTGTTTATCACGCCTGCTGTTCCTGACAGACAATACTCACGGAATAATACCACTTACCAGCGATTAAAGCGGGGGGCGTGGCCTGCCGTTCACCGACTCGCCATTTTCCTTCCTGTTGTTGTTAGCTTGCTAGCTAAACAGGCTAGCTGCTTCCAGCATCATCATCATTCGGAAAACAAAGTCACGTCAAGATTTAAAGCGTACAGCAGGGTTATTGTAGCTAGTTCAACGCTACTTCTCTCCCGTCATCATGGACGAGGAATATTACAGCGGCGGTGGAGACTGGGAAGGCACGGGGGAGGGTCCCATGGTGAGATGACGACTTGTTGCTGTGCAGAGTGCACAGTTAGTTTAGCTAGCTAGCTAAGCAGCATTATCTTAGCTGCAGCTAGCTACACAAGCTGCTGGTTTGTTGTGACAACGCTGCATTAACGGTCAGCTAACAGAGAGACATATGTGTCCACACAGCTGCACTGATAAGATGTTCCGCATGGATTGAACTCGCAGCAGCTCAGCGGCTCCGTTAGCCAGCTACAGGCTAACTAACGTTACAGCGAGTGGACATGGAAGTTAACTGTTACTCAGTTCACTTGAATATACCATTTAACCATTTTCTTTTATTTCTGTCACCGCATTTTATTTTTGTAATTATTGCCCGTACCATTAAATGGCAGTAGGTTGTGTAGATAAATCTTTGAAGGTCTTTCTTCCAGCAGAAGCCTAATCAGTTGCTCGATAACACATAGCTATATTTATTAGCTAATCCATTTGTGCTCAAAGACGTTCGTGTCTAGAACTCGTTTAAAATTTGCGAAAACTCTCGCGAGATTCGCTACACGACGACCTCTCCTAACCTTAACCATCTCGCGAGACATTCACACATTTGTTCTGATTGGTCTAAAGTCTTATAGTATGATAAGAAAAACTAATTTTTCAGCTACACTGTTTGACCGATTTTGAAAAGAACACTTCCACCAAAGGAAATATATTATTATTATTATTATTATTATTATTATTATTCACTCACACACGCATTCAACGAGGAAAGACCGGAAGAAGGAACCCATATGGAAAGTCTCTTTTACCTCCATATTGAACTGGCTCTCATTTACATTTTATTGTGCTTTAAATCTGATGATGCTCAATCAGTCACATACATCCGATAGTGTAATGAAAATGTTGTTCATTGTGTTTGTTCTCTTCTGTGGCACTAGTCAATCCTCCTCTGCCCTCTCAATATTGTTGTTACTCTATAAATGTTTCTGTATGCAAAAGAGATAAAGAGAATAGAGATTTAACAAAGACAGGAGAGTAATTGTAGAAGCATAAACACATGTATCAATGTTCCTTTGTGGAGGATTATGTGGAAGGGGAAAATGATGGGAAAATCCAGGAAGATTGTCTTCAGAAATTCTCCAGCAGGGATTACATCATGGAGCCTGCCATCTTCAACACCCTAAAAACGTAAGCACCTGTTTTCTCATACAAACACAATATTATCACCATTCATCCCAGTTAGCAACATTTCTAAATAAGAACGAGACAACAAAATAACTGCACACTGCACAGGAAGACTAGTGTTTTGACCAATGCGAGAGCACACATGAATCCTAAAGACCCACTGAGAATGTAATCATAGAAACCATGTTTTTTTCAGGTATTTCCAATCAGGTGGCTCCCCAGAACACGTCATCCAGCTTCTCTCTGAAAACTACTCTGCTGTGGCTCAGACAGTTAATTTACTGGCAGAGTGGCTCATCCAGATGGGTAGGTAGCAGACTACAAGATCCTGCGATGTTTTCTGGACTAGCAGGCTGTGCCAAAAACAACAACCTTCCCCTTCCTCCTCCGACTGTTACCTTGTGCCTCATTGACGACCGTTCATTCATCTGTAATTTCTTTATTTTGACTACAGGTGTAGAGCCTGCTCAGGTCCAAGAGCGAGTAGAAAATCACCTCAAGAGTCTCCTGATAAAACACTTTGACCCCCAAAAAGCTGATTCCATTTTCACTGTCGAGGGAGAGGTGAGATTTCTGAACACTTGGTTGTATTTTACAAATCCAAATGATCACAAATCCTGGACATCTTGTGCAAAAAGATTTAGTTGTCATGGTTACATGTAAGTGAAGCTATTATGAACCAAACCAATACAGTCTTGTGTTTTCAGACTCCTGCTTGGCTCGAACAGATGATAGCACACACTACGTGGAGAGATCTTTTCTATAAGCTGGCAGAGGCTCACCCAGACTGTCTGATGCTCAACTTCACTGTGAAGGTACAGTGGTGGTGGTAGTAGCAGTACTGGTAGTAGTAAAGCAGTTCCTGGTCCAGAAGTTTAGGACATGTAATAATGCTTTAGAGTGGAGGCCTTCAATTTGAAGTATTTAAGTCACCAACATGTGCTGTAAAAGTAAGAATAAAGAGAAGGAAAAGGTTGTTTTTTTTCCTAGAAAAAAATAGATGTTGGTAATTATTTTTGACATTTTACAGCCTAAACAATAACTGATGAATTTATAAATTCAAATAATTGAAAGTTCAATACAAATGAAAGATTAATACGTAGAACTGGCAATGCCTCTTTCAAGTTTTGTGAAGTTGAGCAGTTTTTTGCTTTGTTCACTTTTTACATTCTAATGCCTCAAAAGATGAACATATATTTTGTGTGTGTGTTTTTTTTAGCTCATTTCAGATGCAGGTTATCAGGGTGAGATCACCAGTGTGTCCACAGCATGTCAGCAGCTGGAAGTTTTCTCCCGGGTGTTGAGGACATCTTTGGCCACGCTGCTGGATGGAGGAGAAGAAAACCTGGAGAAGAACCTGCCAGAATTTGCTGTGAGCCTTTTAGCTTCTATGTTTCATTAACCATGGTGCTATGAAATTAAGTGCCATCTCCATTTACCAATTATTTTTTAGAGTCCTGCTTCTGTTACTTTACAGTGAGTGTTTCGTAAATTATATTTTTTTAATCTGGTTTATTGTTTTCAAATATTCATATTAATATATCCTTTTATATTGTACCTTGCAGTTCTTTAAATACACGATTGACATTTTAAAACCCTGATTGTAGTGCTAAAATGGTTAATATTTAAATCAGCTATTTTGATAATGAATTGTTTTAATTTATTTATCAAAACGACAATATGACAAATATTCACTGACTCCCACTCTTCAAATCTGAGGATTTGCTATTTTTCTATCATTGTAAATTGAATATCTATGAATTTTGGACTGTTGGTCCATCAGACGAAACCAGCAAGAAGTCATCTAGAAACTGTGATGTTCTTCACTCTTCTTAATACATTTTATAGTCTAAAGGATTATTTGTTTCCATAGATTATTTACCTCCTTGCCTTATGAAGTGAGAGTTTAGTCCAGAATAAAAATAACAAGCTGTGTTATATTAACAACACATTGTGTAAAAGTCAGTCGGTACATGTGGTGCTCTTCTGTTCCTCTGTTTGCTGCATGCTGAGGTGTTCCCTCCTCCCTCGTATAGAAGATGGTGTGTCATGGCGAGCACACCTACCTCTTTGCCCAGGCGATGATGTCCATCCTGTCTCAGGAGGAACAGGGCGGTTCAGCTGTTCGTAGGATCGGCCAGGAGGTGCAGAAGTCAGCGCATGAGAGGTGACTCTTTTTCATCAGAATCTCGCCATGACATGCCCTGTACAACCAGGAATCCATTCAAATCGGCATGATGTTAATTCTGTTGTTGTGGTTTATATCACAGAGGTCACGATGCCAGTCAGATAACCCTCGCGCTCGGCACAGCAGCCGCCTACCCTCGAGCCTGCCAGGCGCTGGGTGCCATGTTGTCTAAAGGAGCCCTGAATCCTGCAGATATCACAGTTCTCTTCAAGATGTTCAGCAGCATGGACCCGCCTCCTGTGGAGCTGGTAAAGACAAAGCGTCTTTGAACCTGTTTCTATCAACTACATGCTTGTTAAGGTGCCGAAATATTAATCTTTCTCGTCTTTAGATCAGAGTGCCTGCCTTTCTGGACCTGTTCATGCAGTCACTGTTTAAGCCCGGATCAAAGATTAACCAAGACCATAAACACAAATACATCCACATCTTGGCCTACGCTGCCAGTGTGGTTGAAACGTGGAAAAAGGTACACAAAACGGGGATGAATTTGCTGATGTATTTGGGTGTTAGTAACTGGTTTAGAGTAGTTTGTTGTTAGTTCAACTAAATTCCATTAATGGCAGTTTTCAGTTATCGTTTGCTTTGGATTAACTGGCTAAGCTAGTTAGTTGTAAACTACTTATTGCCTTACAGAATTCCCATGCTCTTGTGTTGCCTTTATACCCACTGGTTTCACCTTCACAGCTGCTTTCTAACTCTCCTTTGAAACGTTACACTTTTCTTTCTGTTCAACTTCAGAACAAGCGAGTCAACATCAACAAAGATGAGCTGAAGTCGACCTCCAAGGCCATAGAGACTGTGCACAACCTGTGCTGCAATGAGAACAAAGGAGCCACAGAGCTGGTGGCTGAACTCGGCACTTTGTACCAGTGCATCCGGTGAGTAGACGACCAAGATCTCATTACTCAAAAGCCTGCAACTTGTTATTTATTGATTTGAGTTTAACAGACACACCAACAACAGAAAAAAAAGTATATGTACTGTACACATATATATATATATATATATATATATATATATAATACACAAAAACATACAACAGAAAAATCCCACCCAAAACGAACAGCAGACGCTGCGTTGTCTTCAAACTAAGTTCAAAGAAGTATGGGGAGAAAAAAAAAAAAATATATATATATATATGTATGTATTTTACAGATTACAGATTAAACCAAACACAGTGAAGTCAGAGTCTCTGCAGGAAGGAATGCAGTGGTCTCCAAAGTCGGAATTATGATTGAGGTTTCTCCAAAGGGAGAAGAGACGATATCTGTGACAACCACATTCCCACCGTTGGGACTTGCGGGGCAAAATACATTTTTTAGCTAGAAATAAAAGAATTATCAACAGATATTTGGTGTCCGTGTCAAAAAGATTTTCCAAAGTATGGTTTAACAGATAAAATGATGAGGATAATGCAAACTGTTTACTGATAACCTCCCATACCACAGAATGAACCTCTTTCACACCTTGTTATTTTAAGGGAGGGGGGTGTTCTATCTATTTGATAAGAAGCAGGTTTATACTGGTCACGGTGTTGAAGGTTGTAAAAGGCAAAACATGTATTAATGCAATTAAATTGGAACGTCAATACTGGGGTAAATAAATTATTAAATTGAAGTTTACATCAAAGCTCTAACCAGTTATACTGACCAGGAAATACAAGTTTGATCTAACTTTGATACTTCCATATCCAGGAGGATAATAGAGTGAAGACTTTTGTGATGATCATCCAGATTGTTTCATTGACTTTGGTCACTCATTGCTAGGGTCTGGCTGGGTATCATTTAAACATTTCAGATATTTTCTCAAAAAAGGAAGACTATGGATTCAGTGACAGCTTTTGGCACTTCATACATATGGTTTTCAATACCTATTTGTATGGACCCTTTTTAGTTGTAGTCAAGAAGAATTGAGGTTCGATAGCCCGCCCTTCTCACGCTTGACGTGTGTGTGTGTGTGTGTGTGTGTGTGTGTGTGTGTGTGTGTGTGTGTGTGTGTGTGTGTGTGTGTGTGTGTGTGTGTGTGTGTGTGTGTGTGTGTGTGTGTGTGTGTGTGTGTGTGTGTGTGTGTTTCAGGTTTCCAGTAGTTTCTATGGGAGTTTTGAAATGGGTGGACTGGACAGTGTCTGAGCCGCGGTACTTCCAGCTGCAGACAGACCACACCCCGGTACATTTAGCTTTACTGGATGAGGTAATACTCTTACTAGCAGATGAAACTTAACATTTCAATTTATTGTATTGTTTTTGTTATTGTTAAATTCAAACACTCCACTGTACTCCACACAGATCTGTACGTGTCACCAGCTGCTGCACCCGCAGGTCCTCCAGCTGCTCATCAAGCTTTTTGAGACAGAGCACTCTCAGCTGGACGTCATGGAGCAGGTCTGTTTGTGATACTCTAATTCTTCTTATTTCAGTATGTTGTAACTGTATGTTGTAAACCTCTTAGCTGACTGTGTGTTGGCTTTATCTCCCCCCCCCTCAGCTGGAGTTGAAGAAGACTCTGCTGGACCGAATGGTTCATCTGCTGAGCCGTGGCTACGTCCTGCCTGTAGTTGGTTACATTCGCAAGTGTCTGGAGAAACTCAACACAGACATCTCCCTCATTAGATATTTTGTGACTGAGGTAAAAGCTGCTTCTGATCTCGATTAGTGGTAAAGAGAGAAAACGTGGGAAAGGAAGTGACCTCTGGTTTACTTTGAGTATTTTCCGCCATCACAGAAGTTCCAGGGGGTCTTAAACTATGTTTTATACATTTAAGGCCCTAAAATGTTTTGATTTCAGGAGATACATTACCCACCCCTACCATGAATAATATATTGAGTGTATACATTTGAGATAAATTAACTTAAAATTATCCTAACGTTAGCGAGCATTTAGCAGCTAAAGACTCAGATATTTTCTTCCGGAGACCAAAAACTGCTGAAAGAAAAATGAATATTGGACTTAAATTAATCAGGTGGCCACAAACAACTCCATATGAATGATAATAAAGTGAATAAGCCAATACATTCGCCATATCAACTTAAAAGGAACGTAGCTACAACAATGTAGATACGCTGCTCCCAAGTGGCCAAAAAAACTAATTGCAGATTTAATGTGATCATAATTGAAAACAGGCCCGTTTTACTGTGGTTAATAAATATTGATTACATAAACAGACCTTTAACGCCATCAGAAAACATTTGTTGTGTTTTGAAACAAACCTTAGAACAACCCAATTAAACTTGAATATTTGTCTTTAAATTTGTCAGTCCCTGCCCTGTCACTGCAAGCCTCTCATGCTTATACATCCCTTAGTACGTTCATGTGGATTTTTTTTTTTAGTATCTTTTCTTTTATTGTCTATATTATTCATGTGGATTTGTTATTTTATCATCCTGTTTGTGATGTATGTGTATGTTGTGTGTGATGTCTTTAAGCTACTGGGATCTTGAATTTCCCCTTGGGGATCAATAAAGTATCTATCTATCTATCTATAGGTGCTGGATGTGATCGCGCCTCCCTACACATCCGACTTTGTTCAGCTCTTCCTGCCCATCCTCGAGAATGACAGCATCGCCGGAACGATCCGCACAGAGGGAGAACATGACCCTGTTGCAGAGTTCATTGGTAAGTGACGTGTTAACATTTGTAAGTCCATACACTCCGCAGAATTTGCAGTATCCTGATGAAGTCAGTGCTTCTGTGTTCAACAAACAAGCTTTGCAAGTACTCAAAAAATAAGGAAGTGGTTTTCATGCATGAAAAGTGAAACTAGAACGCAAAATAACATTTACAGGTGTGTGTTTAAATTTGTAAACTTCCTCTTGAAGCACAAGACTGTAGGTCATTTTCGCCTGTTTTTCAGCTCATTGCAAGTCAAACTTCATCATGATAAACTGATGCCGAGAGGACACTGAAAATGTTCTCGGAAGACCTGACAGAAGATCTGTTATCTCCATGACAACCAAACGCCCAGCTTGATGTTGAAGCACATAGCTTGGATACGGACTTCAGTTTGACCAAGTGAACGATTCGTTTCTATTGAAGCAACAAAAAGACAAATGTCATTGAGCTGTACAGTAATAGGACAGTAAAAAAGACAGACTGGTTCGAAGGAGAGGCCTCTGAAGATGCAGCTCAGCATTTTCTTTTTCACCTGTATATTTGATTTTCTATATTTTATGTTGATTCAAGCCGTTTTAAAAATAAACACTTAAATATGAACTTTCTTGCTTTTTTTAATCAAATCAACAATTATCAAAATCATGTCAGTTTGTAAACAGGTTTAAAAACTATTTCCCCATTATGGATGAAGACTTCATACATTATGGGAACAGATGAAGTCTCTTGATATTCATTTTCTCTTTCAAGTGCAGACAGTTTAAATTAACATCTATCTTATCTGACGTCAGTGACATTGATAAAGATCTAAAACCCCACAGAATTAACAGATCGGCATCACACGTGCATAGCACAGAGCTATTTAGTTGAATTTTTACAGCATCACAAACCTTTGACACGTTTGATGCCTACAGACAAAGTGATCGATACTTAAAGGACAGATTTCGCGTGGAGCATCACTTTTAGGTGGTGTGTTTATTGACACAGTTTAAAACAACAAAATTGCAATTTTTCCAGAATTTCTGATGTGTACATTGCCAAGCATAATAATAAAAAAAAAAATACAATTACATAAATCTGTTGACTGCCAGTGCATGTAAGGCACACTTTAAAGTAGATTTTAGTTTCAGTTTTTCTATCAGGGTGTAGTGTAATGTTGTCAATCCATTAACACCACACACTAAAAACATTCAGTGTCACAGCATTTCAGGACAAATTATAAGCACTGTGTTCTTTGGCTGAGTCAGTATGCATGGAAAAACCTAAAACTATGAAAGCTGTCAATGTCCTCTTGATAATGTAAACTGAAGAATTTGTTGCATCTTTTCAGTGTGTTTATAATGGCTATTCAGCATGCAATGCTTGAAATTTGCAGAAATTAGTTGTACTGATGTGTTTCACTCCTCCCACTCAATTTATATGTTTCAGACCGTTAAACAGCCTTTTCACTGTGGTAAAAATCAGATACTCCGCATTGATTCAAGCAGGTCTGATATCCAGCTGGAAGACCTTGGGACTGAGAGTTGGACACCCTGATTTAAAAGTGTAAAAAATAGATCTCTAAGAAAAATCTGAACTTATTCCCTTTTCAATATTTTACAAATAAAAAGTCTCCCTTTGCCCGAGACAGGAATACATAAGTGGGTGTACAGTGACGACACTGTGGGTGCTGGTCTCCTCTACAGGTAGGCTTTGGGGACAACTGGGTCTCCGTACATGCAGTCCTCCTCCAACGCCAGGTTGTATTTGCTTCCACTTCCCCCCTTGTAAGCACTGGTCACGATCCTGAGCCAGCCCTTCTCACCCTGTGGAGGGATGAATCATAATCATTTATCAAGTCAAACATTCCCTAGTTCCAGCTTCTCAATTGTGACGATTTGCTGGTTTTCTTTGTCTTATGTGATAGTAAGTTAAATAACTGGTTGGTTAAACAACAAGCAATTTGAAGACGCCACTTTCGACTTAGGAAAATTGTGATTGGCATTTTTCATAATTTTCTGACATTTTATAAACACCAATCAGAGTTAAGCGATAATTGAATGCTACGACAGGGTCGCTTATGTTGCTAAGGGGGTTGCCACTCTCAGTCAAATCTAATTAAACCACACATCCACACAGTCCTGTTGAAGCAGATTATCTAACTTTTTGACCGTTAATCTCTCTCTCCAAGGTAAAGTAATATCTAGGATATTTTTTCTTGAATTTTTAGGGTGCTTTTTAGTGACATTTTTGTAAAACAATGAAAATGACTCGTACGCCTCGCTGCAAGTCGTCTGTCAGAAAGCAGACCGTAGATCTGACAACCGTTCCTACTTTGACTGTGTGATGTTCGTGGTTTGTGAAAGACTTACCCATGGCTCTCCCCAGGAGTTGCGTACAATCCAGTATTCAACACCGTCCTCCACTCCCCATCCTGCCACTGACACGATGTGGTTGATGAAAGCCTCCTCCTGATATTCAGAGTAGAGACCTCCGGTGTAGGCATCCAGCGTGTCTGTGGCCATAATCCCACAGCTAAAGAAAAAGAAAAAAAACACCACATATTACTTTCTTCCATTGGGTGAAAGTGAAACAATGACAGAAATCCGATAGTGTAGAGCTGCTCTGGAATAATGACGTGGATATACAAAACTAGGGCTGCACGATATTAGTAAAATATCTAATTGCGATGATTTTGACTGATATTGCGATTGTGACATGATTCACGATATTGGAGGGAATGATCATTTTTGTATCATTATCATTTTCATTGAAAAAAAAAAAAAAAGATTGAAGTGTGATTTTTTTTTTTGCGAGGATCTGTACCAAACAAAGATTTTTTCTTTAGTCTGTAGGATAGGATTTGTAGGCCGGGACATCTCTATAACACCACAATACTTTATTTTAGAATGGTTTGACACATGTTTTGCCTTTAACAAATATTGCGCCCCCCTGCAATTTGGATATTGCACTAGTTCATATTGCGATTTCGATAAAATTGTGATTAATTGTGCAGCCCTATACAAAACTCCAATGTTTCCCAAAAGTTAAACAAATAAGTAACAGAGCAAGTTATCTACTGCAAACCTGATCGGCCCTTTAGCATAGATCTCTGCCATCATCTTCTCCCTCCCGCTGACAGCTCCATAATCGCCCACTTTCCACAGGGTGTAGTTCTTCACAATATTGCACACTCCAAAGGTGGTGCAGGTGCCACATTCATTGAAGGGTTTGCACTCTTTAGAGAGGGACACAGAACAGGTTACAGCTCAGACTCAGACAGAGTAAGTGTTGTAACCATTACTTTGTGCACACTGAAGGACACTTACTCTGGTCTTTAGCCTGGTAGTTGTTGCACGTCTCATCTGGGATCCCGTGTTTGTTAGCGTATTCCCAAACGCCAGAGTGATCTCCTCCATGGCAACTTCCGGCATTGCCACAGTCGATCACATTCTGGACAGAGAGATAGGCAGATGGCCATGCTCCATTCCGCTTAATGTTGATACGATCTGGTGAGAGAGCAAAAACAGACCCGTTCCTGGTAATCACTTCTGTTGAAAGGGGAAGTGGAACTCCCATTCTCTATTAAAATGTGTCACAGTCATGTGAGGACCTGCTGTTCTACATTGCCACCAAACCACAATGATTCAGCATGTTTTAAAGTCCCCGATAGGAAAGCTATAATGGTTCATACCTGCCATGGCGCTGGTGCTGCCATGGGCCCAGCAGGAGCCACAGTACTGGGGAATGTGCTGGTTGCGGGTCGTGCTCACAAAGTTGGTGCCATTAATGTTCCTCCAGTCCCATGATTTGGGCAGTTCAGAAATGTTTAAATACTCATGAGGACGAGGAGCAGTCCTGTGGACAGACAGGTGATTAGATACATTAGGTCTGCAGGCTGCAAAAATGCCTTTGTTCTGGAATCATCAAAATATTGGCATTTATGCTTTAAAAAAAGGACGTAAACAGTTCAATTATCAAATTAGGTGCAGATACATTTTCTGTCAACCCACTAATCAATAAATGGGTAGATAGATAAATAGATAGATAGATTTTTATTGATTAACACTTTACTTGAAGGTATCTACATAAGAGTGACATGACACTGTCATGACATGAACCCTAACCCTAACTCTAACCCTAACTTGTCATGACAAAAAGCGAATAACACCTGATGACAGAAGCGTTATGTCATAAACGTTTATGACTTGCTTATAATGTTTATGACACGTTCATGACAGTGTCATGTCACTCTTATGTCGATACCTTCAAGTAAAGTGTAACCAATACATGTATTAATAGTTTTAGCTCTAGGCTGCTCTAGGTGAAATATCATTATCAGATATTTGAAACTAGGCTGTACATTACTGTACTATACATAAAAAAAAATAAAAGCATAAAAATCCAGTATCGGTCAGCTACAGTCCTTAAGATTAATTCTGATATTTATCTTGAAAACTTTAAATAATGTACTAACTTTATATTCTTAACCATATTACATATTCTTAACCATATTACATACTCTATGTTCAGCACTAAAGGCTTTAAACAATATTTACATAATGTTGGGAGGTAAACTGCACGCAAAAAACTAAATCTTAATGTGAAATATTGTGATGTTATCTTTTTTAGATTTTAATGTTAGTTAGTTAATGATAGTTTTTTTAATGAGTCGTTCAGGGTTGATAGCTGAGCTGTAACTTCTTCAACCTCTGATTCACTAAACCTCGTGATTTCTAGATAGTGATGACAGGGACATTTTGAGGACAAAACCTAAATACTTCTGTTTAGTTTCGTTTTGTTTTACTAAGTCTGTACTAGTTTCTGTACTCTCAGCAAGAAGCTGTGAGCGGCTGTGTGTAGCTAACGTTAGATAACAAAGCTTTTTTTCCCCGCAACTAGTTTACGATTCTTTGCAATTATTAAAACCACAAAGATTTGTTGAACTTACTGCAGTCCAAAGTCGTTTCTCCTCGGTGTGCGCACATAGCACGGCTGCTTCTGGTTGAAAAACACTCCGGCGCTCACACCGGACAGCAGGACTGAAAACAGGACAACTGAAACTATCCCAGCCATCTTTAACACACCGAGCAGGCTCAGGAGGCTGGTGGCGCTAGCAGGGACAGCCGAAAAACTGACCTTTGTCTGTGGTAAACAGTGTTGATAAACCGGTGCTGAGACTACAGTCATATGACCATTACGTCACATCACGTTATCTTTAATACATCCATGACATCACAGCCCACATGTTTTACAAGGGAGTCACAAGACTTTTTGTCTTTTTTTCCTATTTTTTTTACAATCAAATTTGAGGCACATATTTAGGAGAATACCGTTTACAACATGTAAAAACAAACAAAAAGGAAATTACAAGACAAAAATAAATAATAATGAATGGTCAATCAGGAAAAGGTAGATAGATATTCGAATGTTACATATTTTTTTGTTTTATCTCGTTTAGACATGCAGCAAATAATAGTGTTAAAAAAAAAAAACAACGTGATTTCTGTATGATATATTTTGCCAATATAATTAAATTATTATTCCCAAACTCTGTTTTCTTTCCCCAGTTGGGAGACCAAACTTTATATTAGGAAGTCACACGTCCAGGTGGTGGACCATACTATGTGGTGGACACAGAAAAATAATCCTCCATGTAAAGATGAATAAAATATACTTGGGTTTAAACTCCAATGTTGGGAATTAATATAATCTTAAATTCTTGTACCCACCACAGTTGATAAATGCCCAGTTTATTTTTTTCCACAACACAGCTGAAGTTTATTGGCACAAAGGCAAAACTCTTATTCTGACGTCATTTACCACCCAATCCCTTCATCCCATTAAAAAAGGTGACCAAAACAATAACAAAAAGTGAAAATAGACACAATCTAATGTAATGCAAAATATAGTAAGTTTATAAACCCACTGAGATTGCAGTGTTAGCAGCTTGAGTTGTTACCATTCAGTATCATTAATGAACTGCTGTCCTTATAAAGATGTTTTTATCCCTGACTGTAAAATCTTAAACTGTCTTTAAACCCCATAATGGTCATCATGTATCGGTGCCTGTAATAAAGCGCTTAGAATTAGCGTATTATTTAAGGTTGATGCTAACTGGATGTTTTGGGATCTAAACAACTTTAACTAATGGCAGAGATTGAGGTTTACTGGTTGTGTAAGACTTCAGCAGAACTGTGTCAGCAAAAGAATGACTGAAGTTGATTTTAGGCGGGATAAAGCTTGTGAGTTGGTGGGTGCAAGGTAATTATTGACCGAGGAAACAGACAAAAAGATATCTGAACTCAAGGTCCACTTAATAGCTTTTTCATGAGCTTTTAACCACATCTCTCAGCGGATGGAGTTCTCCAAAAAAGCTAGCATGCGGACCTTGACTTGGGATATTTTTTGCGTTTTGGAGTGTTTTACTTCACATATACATCAAGTCAGATGGCACTGCCTTTATTGAAGGGTGGAAAAACATACTTGCATTGGAATCGGTGTAATATTTGATCTTACAGTTAACATCTTGTATGCATATCTTGTGCTGACAAAGCATGTCAATGACTCATCTGACACCATTGTGAAACTGTTAAAAACTGCAGTAAGCACTCACTCCTCAGTTTTGTCCAGAGATCACACAACACAACTATACACAGGGTGAATACAAAGTGCAGTGGTTACCAAAAAAGAAAACTCAAGCTTTTACTGATCCAGTATTTTTCACAAAGTCAACATGTATGCTACAATCCTTGATTAGCATTAATGTATTAATGGACAACAACCTGCTGATGAGGTGGATATTCAAAAACAAGGTTTGTTTTTAAGAGGTAAAACTGTCATTAACTGTAAAATATGAACATTTACAAAGAATTGCTGCTGGGAAAAAAAAAAAAAAAAAAAAGTTGATTAATCTGTCATGAAGATAAACCTGCTTTTTTCAGATTTTTATAATAATCAATACTTCATCAAGAGCTATTGAAAAATGGAGAAGCTATGGAGATGATCAGTGCACAGGGCTCGGTACCGAAATAACCCCGTACCAAGTAGTATCGAAACTTGTCCAGTCAAAAGATACCCGATACTTTTTGTACCCAGATATAGAACGAACAAAAAAAAAAAAAAAAAAAAAAAGACTATTTGTATAGCTGGGTGGTAACACAACTAAATGCTTCCATTCACATGATGAGTATTAAATGAAGTAGAAAAAAAAAAAAAAAAAAGGTATCAAATGAAGTACTCCATTGGTATCGGTATCACTTTAAGGGTATTGGTACTGGTATCGTAAATTTCTATATGATACCCAGCCCCATCAGCGCAGTCATGAGGATAAGGAGCACCTGCGTTTTTTCATATATAACACACCTGATTTACTGATGATTAACCATTTTATTCAGTGACATTTAATCAAACACAGGAAGTTGAATCACAGTTTAAAATGTTTTAACTCTAAGTGGATGAGCACTTTCTTCAATGGTTTGGGTGTGTGGTGGCAGCGGAGTAGTCAGGGTTGGGGAGTAAACCGCTGTGTGTTCTACACCAGTCTTCGTCTCTTGCAGTCTCGCTCCATGTGGTCTTCAGACACGTTGGTGGCAGCACCTAGAGGAGACACTTGGTTCAGCATGGAGTCTTCTGATGCCTGACCAAACAGGGCCATTAGCAAAGCAACGCCAAATCCTGTGGCCCGCTCCCCCTGCAGACAAAACATGAGACAAAAAACAAGGATCAGATTCCAGTGTCATTACAGTAAACCTACCCTGTAGTTATCCTTTTTTCCCCACTACCCATAAAGTTCTTTTTCATTCAGAGTTAATGTGACTGAAACATGAGACCTTCCCTAATTCTCCATAAATGTTACTACAGTGAATATATTTAGGGCTGCAACGATTATTTTAATAATCGATTAATCTGTCGATTATTTTTTCGATTAATCGGATAAAAAAAAACAAAAGCATTAATTTACATCAACTCAATACATACTTGTTGTTTTAGTTAATGGTTGTGTAAAGGTAAGTAACTCAAAGAGCACACACACACACCTTATTCATTAAATTATTACCATCATTGTAGTAAGTGCAAGTTAAGTTCATTTGTACACCACATTTAAACACAGCTTAAGATGACCAAGTGCTATTAAAAAAAACTTTAAAATGAATATATACGTCAACAATAACTGATATGGGACAAAGCACAGACTCTCTCTCTCTCTCTCTCTCTCTCTCTCTCTCTCTCGAAATGAATAGGCCAAAAAAGGCGAGTGAATAAAAACGTGTCTTTAGTCCTGCTTTACTACTGTTATTAACGAGCTAACGCTAGCTTGTCATGCTAGTCAGCTGGATAACGAGTAACCACCACACCAGCACCACTGGAGGGACGTTACGTTCCTCACTTCAAAACGGAACAAAAGTAGGATTCTGTAGTGACTTTACCCTGCTGTTGAACTCCCTTCCTCCTCATCAAGGACTCCAACATGTTTACGTTTTAGGTGCTGAATCATCACCGTGGTGCGCCCGTGCCATGCCATGTCGCGTTTGCTTATCTTGCAATTAACGTTTTTGATTTATTTAGTGTGAATTCTCCCACACCTTGGATGACTTAGGTCGTACGGATTTCTCTGCCTCCGCCATGTGTTTCAGAACAACGTTAAGGGTCCGGTCTCTCTCCGTATTTCCTCTACCCCCGCTCTGCTCTTTTTTCTTCTCTTTCGCTCCGCACCGCACGGCACTCAACTCAATTGCAATCTCCGCGACTGAGTGGCGTGTCGCGCGACAATCGATTCGTTGGCAACTTTTTTAATAATCGAATTTTATCGATTTTATCGATTCGTTGTTGCAGCCCTAAATATCTTAAATCATTTCTGAGACAAAACAATGCACTGGTGAGAAGAACAAATATACACCGCAGGCTTCAGTACATTATAAGTGATTATGAGCCCTACTTTTTTATGAGCTGAACCACAAGACAGGGACAGAGCAACCGATTTTAAATAATCTTTTTTATATGAAAAGCTGGCACAACCCTGACTCACCTGTAGGAAAGTCGTATAAAGGAGTTTGAATTAAAAGAATACATAATGAGCAGGTGTAATAGAGTACCAGACATGACCAGTAAGATCAGCTGCTGTTGCTTCCTTCAGAAGCAGTGACTTGTTTCATAATGGACTAGGAAAGTAGCAGCAGAAATAAAGCTTGGTGTTGGAAGTAGATTTTTTTTTTTGGCTCAACCAGGTTACTGAGTCTCTGTAATAGTTAATACAGTCCTTAAGTTGTATTAACTAAGCACAAGAACATTTTTCACAGCTAATATTGCCTATGGACATGCAAGAATTCATATGCAGAGATATAAATAACTTTGTAGTACCATTGTATTTACATTACTTTGTGGTGAAAAATATTAGACCAGTCATTGGTTGGAGGTTTTACATCAGAAGTTGGGTTTATGTGATCCTGTAGAGGGCTATGTGCACACATGTCTTTGTCAACTAAAGCCAAGATTAAAACTGCACAGAATACCAGCAGCTCAAGTGAGACATGGTCTGAACAAGTATAATTCCTGATTCCAAAGTTGCACTGCAACATGTAATTTGTAATGACACACTCCTGCTCTGCTCCTTTGCACAATTCAGCTTAAGGAATGTCTTGTCAAGCCAGTTGCAGGCAGCAGAAAACATGCATGGACCCAATAAAACTTTCACTTCACTAAGTTATGATCACCACCTTTTTGCTCCAAGATAATAATAATAATAAAAAAAAAATCAGAGCGTTATCTGATTGCACAATATGAGTCAGCACACCAAAGCCCCAATTACTCACAGCATGGACAGGAGAGGCGATATCAACATGGACCCAGACACCAGGCCAATCAAAGCCCAAGTGGGAACCGATGAAGAGGCCAGCACAGGAGCTCTGGGCGTTCTCCCGGTCCTGTCAAAACAAGAAAAAAATGACAAACATCAGCAACTCCCCAAAATAAATTATAACTTCAGTCATCAAACAAATATGTATACTTCAATATACTTGGTAATATATCTACACTACTGTATGTTACTGGTTTTCAAGTGCTGGCTCACAGGCAATACTGTTGTCACCAAAACAGAATAGAGTGCCCATACCAGCCATTCATATGCAAAATCTAAACTTTAGCAATTTACACAACCTCATCTACCATCTGTATATAGCCAAAGGGAGCTACTCTATCCTACTATATGTAGCTACACTGAACCATGTTTTTCCAAAGAACTGTCCAGGTTCCAACATGGCTCTGATGGGAATGTAGAAAAACGCATTGGTTGTTCTCGGCTTTAAAATTGGACCTACCAAGTACCATTTAACAGTACGTACTTTGTGAGGGCAGCTGCAGTACATACTAAAAGTAAAAAGAAAAAGTTTGCGATTTGGAACGCAGCACAAGTGTCAGTGAAGCCTTTTTTTTTGTATATTTCTTTTTGTGTATTTGCAAGTACACAATAAAAAAATTTTTTGTCCTTTAAACTGTCAATCAGCCAGATTTCTTTGCCCTTTGTCACATCATTTTGTTAAGGCATTTGGTGGTGATGAACTTGTAGTTTGTCACTTACTGCCACAGAGTTTTTCATGTCAGCAATGGCAGAGGTGAACTCGCTGAAGTGCAGCTCGGGGCAGTAGACCAGAGGGTGAGCGAGATCTCCGCTGCTGCGGCCGGCGCGCACACATGCAACCTCCCATTGCTCACTGTTGGTCATCACGGCTGCATGGAACTTCCCTGTGGAGATCCCCTGGACAACAGAAACAGAAAAGAAAAGGTTTTAGATACAAAGACGATACCTGTTAGAAGGCTGAATACACTGTTGGTTTTGGTCTCGTCAATAAAAATAAAATAATAAAATCCTGGTTTTGACTCTATATCAATTGACTTGTCCGATAGAGGTTTAAAAAAAAAAAAAAAAGGCTCCAGTTCATACTTGCTGTGGAAAGTTTAACAACACTCTGTAAGCAGCTGTCACCCACCTGTGCCCCAGTCAGTGTGGCCATGTCCAGAATAATATCAGCTGACAGGTCTTTGCTGGCGTACACCACTCCATCAGCCAGCACCAGCCTTCCCTCTGCATCAGTGTTATTGATCTCCACTGTCCTTGAGGATAAAAAAAACACACAAATGACAGATGCATTTTTTAATACCAAAGCCTCCATTCATTCCTGTTAATTTAGCCTGTAAAATAATATCAGTCCCGTCTTGTGGGCAATCATACCGTGACGCCACAGACAAATCCAATCAAGTAATTTGACACATTATTATTAAAAAGAGTCTCACTTTCCAGAGTAGAGAGTGTGGATATCATCAGGTCGTGTGGCTGTGGGTCCAACTGCATTCTCTGCAAGGCAGAACACTGCATGGAGGTTGTCCTTAAAGCCCTGTAGCAAACAGAGGAGAGTGTTTGATTAAAACAACTGCTGCAGAGAAACAAAAAGGAGACTAGAACAGCTGTGGCAGCTGCTGAGGGATAATCCAAAAGCTCACCTGTTTAATAGTAGCTCTGAAAGCTCCCAAAATGGCAGCAGCTCCACCACAGTCTCTCTTCATGCCTGGCATTGTAGTCTAGGAAAAAAAAAAAAAAAAACATTTGATGAAATGTGATTTCATCACTGATGTCACTAATGATGTACCTCTAGTATGCATTGACCAGGACAATGACCCAGCAGTCCATATAGTCACAGTCAGAAAACTTTTAGCTGGTTGGTAAAACGTTTCCCGGCTAAATAAGTGACCTCTACCTTTCTATTTGTATAGGACACTACATAAACTGGTGCATGCAACAGAAATTACATGTTATCGGATTACTTAGAATAAGCTTATATAACAGATCACGGGGTGTCACACCGTGCACGTTCAAGGCGGCATTCTGAAAAGGGTTTCAGTGAATGGACCACACACGTTAAAAGTGTTAGCCATGTTGTGGTTTTGCTGGTGAACATGGATAATGTTGTGCAGTTTTAAGCTGTAAAATGAATTCAGTCCACAGAATCACAATGAACATCAACTAAAAAGGGTACAACAACTAATTTGGGAGCACACAATGCTTTGCACTTTTGTCTGTTTGATTGCAGCAGACTACATTACAGATAAATAAAGTTTAGTTTAATAAAAATACACCATGAAAATAATACACCGTGATTTAGTGACTAAATGCACCGTGCAAGTAGT
The DNA here is from genome assembly GCF_008315115.2 of Sander lucioperca. NCBI lineage: Eukaryota > Metazoa > Chordata > Actinopteri > Perciformes > Percidae > Sander > Sander lucioperca. The sequence goes on from NC_050178.1 coordinate 31,921,752, forward strand.
AAGTATGATTGTGCTTTACTACTTGATAAACAAGTTACAAATTTAGATTTCTTCTGAATTCCATATCTAAGTTAAAGCACCATTCACAAGCAATTTTCACATATTTGCAGACAAAATCAGATTGGTAATTTTTAGTTGCAGAGCTGTTCCCAGGACATTAGCATTAACGTAAACTGATTTTTTTTTTTCTTGATGCACAGTAGTTACTATCACTTCTCCATAGGAAAAATAGGCGTACTTTTCCCTTGATGCTGAGTCCACCAGTGTCATACACGATGCCCTTTCCCACCCATGCAATGGTTTGGGTTGCACCCTCTGGTGTGTGGCTCAGGACTGCTAATGCAGGAGGATGCTCTGCCGCCCTGCCAACTCCATAAATGCCTAACAGGGTAGAAAGAAAACAGATAAATAATTGCAAGTACCAATGATCAATCTGAGGATTTGTCATCTCTTGAATGAGGACAGATATACATGTTTATCGCTCTATAAAAAGGCCTGTGGTTTCCCCAAATTTGAACTGTTATTTTTTTCAAAGAAGAGTTCAATATTAAGGATGAAGTTATACGGTCTTTAACAAAGATGTCAAGGCAAAGTGAAATGAAATTACAATGCGTTAGGATGGGAAAGATTTTTATGATCATTATCTCCGCCAGGAATGAAAAAAAGTTTTGAACTGGAGCATCTGCAGATTAGTTCCACCGAATATGTTATGATCCCTTAAGTTAGGCACGATACGAGATCCCTGTTATTGTTATCTTCTCCACCATCTTGACTGTAATGGAAGCCAGTAGGAACAACTGAGTGAAATTCAACTCTTTTTTGTTTAAGAGGGCAGAGGGAGACATTCCTGGTGGAAATCTGCTCTGTGAGTGCACTTTACAAGTTACACTTTGTATTAATTGGTGAAGAATGATTTCCAGAATAACATGTGGTGAGTAAATATGTGGCTCTAGCTACGAAATATGGAGTCTTTATGTTAATAGTTGCACAACTGAAACTCCTCACTGGAAAATCCACATTTTGATCAACAGAGCTAAATTGGCTTTAATGCACCCTCCTCTTTTGTTTTTCAGCAAAAAGGTAATTACCATAACTAAATTATTCGGACGGAGAATTGTCATAATGTAAGCTAATCACAGACATAAAGAGACATCTACAGACACAGTACCTCCAAATCCTCTTTGTTTCAGCTCCTCTCCGCGAATGATAACTGGAGTTATTCCAAGTTCAGTTCCCACAGCCTTGATCTCCTGAAACGGAAATGACTGTGACGGAGGGCTGCAGCAAAATAATTAGAACCATGCTCCTGTAGTAGACTCAACAACATGTACAATAGAGATAGTTTCACTTACATCTAAGAAGTGATCTGTATTCATCTCATTGCATGGTGTGTCCACAATCCGAGCTGCCATCCGCACTCCATGAGCAGCGTTGGCGAGACACTGAACAGAAGAAAAGCCTTCAGCTATGGCAGACTGTAGTTAACATGAACTACAGCGGTACAAAAACATGCCTTTCTAAGTACTAGGGTACCTAGGGTCTTTTTGTGAATGCACCCGAGTCAAACTTTCGTTTAAAAGCATATTTAGGACGGATGTGTCACTTTTAAGATGTACCGTATTTTCGGTTATTTTCGTTTTTCGGTCAAATGGCTTTTTGAATGGGAGTGCTAGGGACACTTTTATGCTAGCCTCAAAATAGCCATTTTTAAAACACTAAGAAGGCTCGACACAACATGAAACTTTGCTCCAAGTATCACCAGGGGCTCTACACATGAACTCGAGCATTGAGAACATTGTTTGTGTACCCAGAGTTTACTAAAAAGAGAGGTTTTGAACAACTCACCGTAGCTCTTGTTGTTTCCGGCTGCTACCACCTCGGCAGTCAAAACGAGTCGATATAAACAAGTAGCCACAGATTTAGTATATCCCTTGTGCACCGGTGTAGTTAAGGTGTAGAGTCCCTGGTGATACTTCGAGCAAAGTTTCATGTTGCGTCGAGCCTTCTTAGTGTTTTAAAAATAGCTATTTTGTGGCTAGCATAAAAGTGCCCCTATTACTCCCATTCAAAAGGCCATTTGACAGAAAAACAAAAATACGGTAAATCTTAAAAGTCGCGCTTCCGTCCTAAATATGCTTTTAAACTAAAGTTTGACTCGGGTACATTCACAAAAAGACCCTAGGTTGCATTTTGGAGAGAGTTACACTTTAAAAAGGTGCTGTAGGTAGGATTGTGAAGATCCAGGACTTAGCCAAAACATTTGAACATCGACAACTTCTTAGTCCCTCCCCTCCTTTTCTGCTAAAGCCCAAAACGGTCTCCTAAGCCCCTCCCCCCACAAGGGAGAATGAATGCGTGTGCATGAGCAGTGATTGACACGCAGTGAGACACCCCCCCTGGCCCTGATTGGTGCATCTGAACAGTGAGCTGTGGCTTTTTGCAAATCGCACTACAGGCTGTAGGTGGTGCCAGACGAGCCAGATTTTTTTTAAATTACCTGTTTCATGTAGTTCTACTGGAATATAGGGTCAGTTTCAGCAAATATGACAGAAAGTTAGTTTAATAAGTCTTACCTATTGCACCTTTAAAAAGGCCCTGAAAAATTGTCTTTAAAAAAGGAACATTTGTGGCCGGTTAGCTCAGTTGATAGAGCAGATATGTAGAGGTTTATTGCTCAACGCAGAAGGTCCAGGGTTCAAGTCCGACCTGTGACAGTTTCCTGCAGGTCTTCCCCCTCTCTCTCCCCTTTCATGTCTGAGTTGTCCTTTCATTAAAAGGCGGAAATGCCCATAAAAATAATCTTGGAAAAAACCTTTAAGAGCAAAGAAATAATGCAGTACCTCAAGTTCTGCGGCATCCACATGACTGCTCTCTTGCCCGATGATCACAAACTCCACAGTGACGTGTTTCTTCTCAGCCCTGCGTAACGATGTGGAGCGGCGAGAGAAGATGGGGAAGGCCCTGGCGATGGCACAGGAGGACGCAAACACATCTGAACGCTCACACACCATCTGGAGAGGAAAGAAACACTTATATAAGCCACTTGGTCACAGAGATTTAGGTGCCATAGGACTTTCAGAGGGAGATTGTAGAAGGATGGTAGCCCGGTTGAAACAGCAGATCTGGTCTGTAGCTTATAGTGCTCCCTGACCTCCTGAAGGAGGTGAGAAAAGGAAAGGAAATTCACCCCACATCCATGAACTATTATGTTACAGGCAAGAACAAACACAATTGTTAAGATGCTGACCACAATGCAGCGGTTGTTCCCTCCAGGCAGACAGGAACGGACCAGACGGGACACAAAGTGGGCAGAAGACTGGCTGTTGTGCCTGCTGACCCGTGAAGGAATGGCAGCCACCGCAGCATGGTTGAGGTACAGAGGGCAGCTGTCTGTAGGGTTTGGGTTCAAAGCACCGAGAGCCGCCTGCCAGATCTGAGAAAACATTAAGACAAAACTGACATTTCAGATTCACTATGGAGACAGTATGACAGAAACAGTTGGCAGACTAATTGATCCAATTGACAGAAAATGAATCAGCAACTATTTTGGTAACTGATAATTTATCAAGCAAAACTGGCTAACGTTACCCGGTTACAACTTCTCAAATGTGTAGATTTGCTGCTTTTCTTTGTCTTATGAGTTAGTAAGTTGAATATATTTGGGCTTTGGACTGTTGGTCAGACAATACAAGCAAGTTGAAGTTGTCACCTTGGAATTGGAATATTGTGTCGGGCATTTTTTTAAACCAATTTTGTAGAATAAACAAATTATCTAAAAATAACTGGCGCATTCATTGATAGTGAACATTATCAATTATGGTAGACTCCACAGCCATTTGCATATTTGAAGGTCACTTGTTGAGAAGTAGTCTACCCCACTGGCATCCAGGACTATTTCTCCAGATATTACTATTTAGTAGAGCGATAAAGGATTTTTAAGGCCGATATCGATACAAATATTTGGTGATTTAAAAATCCGATATACATTTAAAAAAATAAAAATAAAAAAATCCAGAAACGCATAACAAACCAGAAACAGATTTCCCTAACATTACTAATTTGTAGTTATTTGAGTCCTCACTAAAATAATATGATAATGCAGTTTAAAAATAAACTGAAGCTTCAAAGTATCACACAAATATCCAGACAGTGTCACAATTATCAGCTTAAGTATGGTAAAGACCTTTTACCATCCAGAAAGAAACAAGCAGAACAATAAGGTTGGTTAATCAATGTCAGAGGCTCTGGGAATGATAGGAAACCTTTCCTTGACCTCACAGACTCACCATCTCTGAGGACTTTGCTCGGCAGTCTACAACACACTGCTGCTTACAGCTTGGATACCATGAGAGCGAGTAGTAGTAGTAGTAGTAGTAGTAGTTTTTGTCTGAGTCTGACCACTGGACCTGTCAGTGCCACCATGAACAGGTTGCCACCCAGTTTAAGACTTTACATTACTCTCATGACCAAACAATCCTGCCATTATCTGGGGTTAACTCTCAACGCCAGGAAATGGAAAAATCAAACCTCTTCAATTGTAAAATGTTACATTGTTCCATGAGCATTTAATTAACTGGTGTTGGTTAACGTTAAGTACTAATTAAGATCTAACATCTTGCACTTGCTACTATTACTTAGCTAGGGTTAGGCAATCAACACTATAGAAAATATATAGTTAACATTATATTCGACAATATTGACGTTATTCACTTTTCCACTCACTAACGTATCCTTCATTTTTAGAGCTAACGTAAAATATAACTTGTTGATTAACCTCACTAAGTCAGAGTTACCGTTAGCTAGCTAGCTGGTTAGTTTGCATTTATATTCCTCGAACTAACGAGCTAGCTAGCTAACGCTAATCAAGAGTCGTTCGAACGCTTACTTTGTTTAGCATAGCGCTAACATTAACGTTAGCTGTCACCAAACTATTATTTTTATGCACAATATTACCTCTTTGCTCACGACCGGCTGCAGTTTCCCTTTGATTTGGCTCCAGGCGACTTTGTGCAGGTTGGTCTGCTGTCCGATGATCAGGACAGGGCGACTCTGTGGCTCGGAGTCACCGGCAGAAGCCTTAAACTCCAGCACCACGTTCGCCATCTTCGTGACTAGCCGGGGAGATACCGTTAGCTAGCTGACGGTAACGTTAGCTAGTGGACGAACTGCTGTCATTCACTGGTGCAGCCCATGGGGTATTATATTGGTGCAGCCCGGCTACGGTAGCCGGGAGGATTGGCGAAGGCAGGGCGAAGTCATCGCTCGCCCTAACTCTCCCTCTGATTGGCTAGTACTCGTTGCCTCGTTGGTTAGTTTTAGGCAAGAGTACTGGGATTGGTTAGGGTAAGAATGCCGGTTAAGCCAATCAGAGGCAGAGTAAGGCAGAGTAGGGCGGGACATGCCTTCACCATCCTGGGAAAAACTACTCGCAACCGTTCTCTTAATACATCCATGCTCGCAGCCAGGAGGGTGAGGGTGAGGACCTTCTTATATACTGTCTATGGTGAGGACCATAGACAGTATATAAACGGTGAGGACCAGGGACCGAACTGTTCTAACGGCAGCTTGCATGTTGCATTACTGCCTCATTCTGGAGTTAACTCCGACCTGCAGTGTCCAGTATGTCTAGGGATGTTCAAATGAAGCTTCGCGAGCCACTGTCTTTATTTTCTGAGCTCACTAGAATGGCGCTGTCTGTTCAACAAATGGTTGAAAACACACTGAATTGCCATTCCTTTTAACCTTTTCCTTTGAACAGAGAGCACCATCTAGTTGACTACTTGACCATCACTAAGTATGTCAGCATTCCTCAACAGCCCTGTTCTCATTGACCAAGCATCTTTTGCCTTGTCCACGTACACCACGAGACTTAAGTATGTATCAACACCAGTCCTTCTTAATAATCTATGCCCTTATAAATAAGACATGCACTTTTGTTAAAGCCACTACTTTTTTTCAAGCATTTTGAAGACGATTCACTAATTTGCAGATGTCATTTGGAAGAGTGTTGTGCTAAACAGTGTGTAGAAACTATCAAGGAACTCAAATGAAGAAAAATACTGCAAAAACCCTTCTCATAGTAGTGATTTATTTGTTTTGTCTCATATGAATAACATCCACAACTAGATCACACAGAGCATTCAAGTTGGGAGTTAAACCCTGAAATCTCAGTAAAAAATACAGAGGACACAGTTTGTTCACATGAAAAGCTGTAAGCATTTATTCAAAACATTTCACTGCAACTTGTGTTTAGAATTGTCAAACCATTTACTCCCAGTAATTTCATCCAAATGAAACAAGGAAGGACAAGCTTAAACTGAACTGGTTTCTAATGTTTATTGTAACTTTGTTTTGTAACAAGTTGTAAAATGCACCTTCAAATTTGATATATTTGCATAAACCTAAGGACACCATACTGTTAAATGTAAACTGTCATGTCAGAGTGCAAATAGTTTAAAGCCATTTTAACACAGCAGGTATTATTAAAATGAAATCAATTAGCAAAAGGGGGAAACATATCAAAGTCTGTAAACAGCTTTCAAATTATAAAAAGATAAACTTGTAATGCAAACCTCCATTTATAAAAAATAAAAATGGGGTAGTTTAACCGAGATCACATTTACTCAGTTACACATTCACACCTGGAAGCTGTCCAGTACAACCAATCTGATCTGGGGCTGGCCACTGAGCAGCTACACTGGAGCAGTTGTGGTTAAGGGCCTTGCTCAAGGGCACCTCAGTGGTGGTAATGAGGGAGGGTTACTTTTCCCACCCAGATTTATTCTGCTGGTCCAGGAGATTGAGACGAATAAATCTGGGTGGGGAAAGCTCGCCTCTCTAACCTTTAGGCCACCACTGCCCCAAGTGTTATCTTTAAAGAGAAAGAGGCAGTCTTCGTGCCATTGTGCTTATTTATTTAACAAGTGAAAAACAATGACTAAAAAAAAACTTTATTCTGTGGGCGTTGCCAGTTTTTCTTCTCTTGATCGTAATTATGTGAAATATTTGATCAACATCATTGACACACAATGATTTCAGTTTCTAGTATTTAACAGATTGTTAGTGGCAATTGATGTGAGCAGGTTCCTACATTACATTTCAAAGCGCACGTACAACATTGTAGCAACAAAAAAAAACAAATTGATGGGTTGATCAACTGAAAATGAATTGACCATTTGATAATTAATATCTTACTAATTCATCAAGCAAAAATGCCAGACATTTTCTGGGTCCAGCTTCTTAAACGTGAGGGATTTTCTGCTTTTCTTTGTCTGATAGTGTAAATTAAATATCTTTGGGTTTGAGGCTGCTGGAAAACAAGCAATTTAAAAACGTCACCTTCGGCTCTTGGAACTTGGAAAAAAAAAATCTAAAATTAAATGCATCTTAAATTGCAGACATAGTTAATTACAAATTTGCAAAAGACTTTTACGCTTAACGTTCAGAGACTGAGATTTTTTCCCTGTGCCTTAAAACTGTTCATATCAATGCACATTTCTTTCTTTCTTTGACCTTTCATTTGTTTGTTTTATTCTCTGGCTTATTTAACTGAAATATGCAACTTCTGTCATACATTTGTAACACAACATCAAGCTCAAAATGTGCTTTTTATTGCACCCACAGTACAGTACGTAGTGACCTGAGGTTAATTCTCAATAATTTTGGATTTTCAAGATAATACAAGTATAAGGTTAACTTCATTGTAAGAACTATATATACACTAGACTCGGTAAACTATATTACTACTATACACATGCTTGTGACCTTACTAAACTGAAATGTAATTTATGTAAATCATGATAATATTAGAATAATAAGGTTATTTATATCAGTGTACAGTCTGCTACACTCTGGACAGGATAGAAAAATAGAGTCTTATTAATTGCATAAAAGGTTTAAAGCACCTGTTAGATATTTTAAAACAAGTATATTAAGAAGCAATGTCTAATATGCAAAACAGCGCTTGCAGACACAAAACAAACACACATTCATCAGAGTTTTCTTGCACTTGTATCAGCTGAAGACAAACATGGAGATTTCAGGCTTTGGTGGTTAACGAGAAATTAAGCCAATACTGACAGCTGACGGGGTTCAAGTGAAGAGGCTTGTGTAGCGTGCACATTTTAAAACTTCTTCTCATTTCTAATGGTTAGTACTTCATTAAAATAACTATATGTGTGCTAAACTCCACTCATGTGACAGAGAAGATCATCTAAGAGGTCTGCTAATATTACTAATGTGTAAGACTAGACTTTAGAGAAGCAATCAACGCTACTGGTGCATGAGCATAGTGTGCATGCAGCTGCATATGACACAAGTATAAATGTCATGACCATACATGTTTCTGGAAACTTATGTGTGCGCGTGGTTATGCGTGGAGACTTTGGACTCGACCGGGATAGATGGGTTTTTTGATACATAATTTATTCTGAATATTTGAAACGGTTTCAACGCTCATTTTCCGCACTACCGATATAGATATACTCTCTCCAACAGCAAGTTGACACGCAGACACGCACAGACACACATGCGCACAGACACACACACGCACTCGTTGCAGTGCCCGCATAGCCCCACTTCCTCTCACTCACAGTGATGTCTATCTTGCCACTCGTCTCATTCGCTCCAGTTGAATATAATAACTTGCAGGTTTTGTTATGGTGTTGGCTCATTAAAGATGGCAAGTGCACAGCTTCTGCGACTGGTTTTTGTTGACATAGAAAACAGCAGGAGTGCTGTTTTGAAATACTTTGCATTTGAGGCAAATGATACAAACAAGCTCATATGCACTCAATGGTGTTTTTTGCCTCCAACGGCACCTTCCAGGCAGCTAACCTTAACCCTAAACATAACCATTGCTGCGCTGCCTGGGAGGAGACGTTTGGGGCAAAAAACACCAAAGACCCCCATATGCAAGCCATGCTACAGAGCAGTGCTAACGAAAAGGTGCTAACACTACAAATTTAGCAAAAGCACATGATGGTTTCATAAAAATCTAAGATTTTATACCTTCAATGTTGTGTCAATTTTTCCCTGTGGTATCGAAAATGGTATTGAATATCAAGTATTGTATCAAAGTCAAAAATTCCAGTATCGTGGCAACACTGGGATGACATTTCACTCCATCAAACACCTGTGTGGCACCTTGACTTAGGCGTGGCACAAGTTACTGCTGGACCCACAGGTGGCAGCAATGCCGCAGTTCTTCAGGATGGGGTTGAAGTGAGAGGCTGTACTGGCGCCGGCCTCTCTCGGTGGGAAAGGCTTCATGGTGGAGAGGATCAGGGCCAGACAGTCTGCCACATTCTTGTTTGGGGCACAGGCCAGAGCCGGCGTGTGGCCTACAGAGGGCCAACAGGCAAAGAATTATCCTACAGTGTCCTCCAGTAACTTTGTTGTTGTTGTCAGGAAACACAGAATGCTTTGGTATTGTATCACAGAAATATAATTATTCCTGCTTACCTTCCTCATCTACAGCCATGACTGCTGCTCCTCTGCTCAATAACACCTGTACTACAGTCGCCAGGCCTTTCCTTGCTGCAATGTGAAGGGGCCTGCATGAGACAGAAAGAAACCTCTTTAAAGCAACCATATCAAACGTTTTTACATGAAATGTTACTGGGGCCGATGGCAGGCAAGTCAATACTGTACACATGGACAACTTTCTTCACGCTGATATCAGGGTACCTTGTTAATATACAAAACCTACTATTGATATTCAATCATAGTAAAGAAATTGTTTACCAGCATCATTACAATGCATTTCCTTTTTTATAATACATTTGAAAAAGAAATAGCAGAAAAACAGAGGCATCTTAGATGAACAGCCTGCAGCTGACAATGACCTTAAAAACCCTCGAAAGTTTTAAGATACACCTTTGGCTTGGGGAGGTTGTTGGCAGGTTGTACTCTCTACTCAGCATGGATAATCTGAAGCCATTGACAGCATTAAAACATCAATGGGAGGGAGAGCTGGACACAGAAATATCAGACGAGCTATGGCAGGCTGCTCTCAATAACATACACTCATCCTCTATCTGCCTACGACATACCATTATCCAGTTTAAAGTTACTCACCGGTTACATTGATCAAAATCAAGTTGGCCAAAATTGCACCCGATATTGATATTGTGTGATCGATGTAATACAGAGCTGGGCACTCTGTCACATATGTTTTGGAGCTGCCCTAAATTGTCTGAGTTTTGGGAGCTGATTTTTGCTTTTCTTTCTAGAGCATTGCATACTCATATTGACCCATCACCGGTCATTGCCATTTTTGGAGTAGTACCACAAGAACTTGGCATAGACAAATGGGATAGTACTATGATAGCATTTACAACTCTCTTGGCCAGACGCATTGTTTTATTAAAATGGAAGGATACGTCTCCACCTGTATTTAAACACTGGATCAACGATGTTATGCACTATTTAACTCTTGAACAAATTCGTCATTATTTACAAGGTGATAATATTAAATTCAGTAATATCTGGCAACCTGTTCTTACATTGGTCGAACAGATGGACTCTAATGACATTGTATGATGTGAATGTTGTAGTCCTTCTTTTCTTTTTTCTTTTTATTTTATAGTCCGCTTTTCTTTGTAGCAGTGGTGCGATGTGGGTGGATGGGATGTGGGTTGTTATGTATCTGTTGTTTGTTGTATGTGAAAATACAATAAAAAGACCTTAATTAAAACAAAAACCCTCGAAAGTTCCCTTCACCTGTTTATGATGGAGTATTAGATTTTGTCATGATATTATGACTTTTTTCTCGCAATATTGTGACTTAATTTTTCACAATTTCCGTTGCACGCTTAATACTAAACTTCAGAATCCATACTGGTTGATTTCCTTATTCATAAATTCCAAGTTAATTACTTCCTACATTTCTCAGTTTGATCAAATTTTGATGAGTTGGTATTATCAATTAACAGCATGCACATATAGCAGCCAGCGCTTTAGGACGACTCACATTTGGAGAGCGCTGTTTGTTGCATTTATGAGGGAGGAGTCGCTGATCTCTCCAAGGATCAACAGGGCACACATCTCATGACCCTGCAGAATAAAACACATTGTACAATATTGCTAAATCACATAATTTCGAACAAACTGCCTGAAAATGTAATAAGTAGTCAATGTCATAAGTTGTGGCTGAAAATGTAATCAAATCCTTCACTTAATTTGCATAATTTAGTACATTTCAAACCAAACAATGTTATAGCACCACATTATTATTACACATTATTACATTCTTACTGTTATGAGCCATTGCAGGATAAATAAGGTAGTATGAATGAAAAATGTTAATTTTGAAAACATGTTTGATTACATTCTTAACCCGATTTACTATATCTTAGCAGGTTATTAGCTTATCTGACACTTGTTACATTACTGCGCGGCTACACACGTGCAAAATGTTTCATTGTACCACTGCATGCATACAGTACATGCATTTGTTTGTGTTTGTGTATGTGACCTTAATGCAGGCTAAGTGAAGGGCAGTGTTATTATTGACATCCACCAGGGTCAGGTCTGGCTTCGCTTTGTGCAGCAAGAACTCTGGAATGCAAAAATAAAGACACCTTTCACAACGAACACAGACCTTTATATTTTATAAATTAGCAACTTCCAATCAGTGCAACAGATGTATATGGTGTATTAAAGGTAACCATCAGTGAGGACTGTGAGGGCCAAAAAAACAGTTCCCATGTGCTAAAAGGAGACATAAGAATTCCTGTGTTTCTTAAAGCAGCCATATTATGCTCATTTTCAGGTTCATATTGTATTTTAAGGTTGTACCAGAATAGGTTTACATGGTTTAAATTTCAAAAAACACCATATTTGTGTTGTACTGCACCGCTCTCTCTCACTGCTGCAGATCCTCTTTTCAGCTGGTCTCTGTTTTAGCTACAGAGTGAGACCTCTTTTCTTCTTCTTCTTCTGTACTATCTTTGATTGCACTCGCACATGCCCAGTAGCTCAGATGTAGATCATGTCAGCTAGCTAGCTCCATAGACAGTAAAAGAAAGGCTGTTTCTACAACTTTGGTCAGTTACAAGGCAGGATTAGCTGGGAGACTTCTAAATGAGGGCGCACATGTAAGTAGTTCTTTTGTAGATTATGGTGAACTTGTGTGTGTTGTAGCAGTGCTTTGCTTTTGAGAACGAGGTAGCATGCTAGCGTTAGCATGCTAGCGTTAGCGTTAGCATGCTAACGCTAACGCTACGAGCTAATGGTTACGGTTAGCCTGCTCGTTTCATCACAAGCCGTGCCGATTTTGAACAGCTCACCCAGAGACTGAAGCAGGACACATTCAGAAACTGTATCTCACTCTAAACAGCATGGATGGATTTTTTTCAAAGTTTGTATGTGTGTGGAAGCACCAGAGACACAACATAACACCCCAAATCCCAGAAAAAGTGATTTTTTTATAATATGGGCACTTTAAATCACTATGTGTGATTGAGTGCTTGAAAATAAATTATTAGAGAGGAAAGATGGATGAAAGAGGGACTTTGAATATCTCTTGCAAAAAAACATCATGTAGTTTTGTCCTCCTCTTGAGCTGAGCTGGTCCTGATGTGTTTTAAGGTTTCTCAGATGTAGATGAGGGTAATTTAAATCACATACCAACAGCCATAGTCTGTCCACAGGCAGCAGCAACCATCACAGGAGAGCATCGACAATGATCCACAGCATTGACTTCAGCTCCCTGGGCCAGGACCAGCTGGAGCCCAGCAACATTTCCTGAATAAGCAGCCGCATGCAGCGGGGTCCTGCACTCACACATACACATGAACATACGGTTCAATTTGCATCTTTCTGCAAGCTGTGAAAGGTCTTTGTTGAACCTTTCAAGATAACAAAATACAAGTTTAACACAATTGTACATCAGAGTTATCAATACATTTGAGGTTTGAATAAAATGTTTGTAATGACTATTTTACATATCATACAATATAACCTTTTCTGACTAATATTTGCATAAAAAAAGACAATTTTATGGACCAAATGAAAGGCAATAATAATGCTAAGCTGTAGTGAGAGTGATTTAATTGCATACGTACAACCACTGCTTGTAGATGCATGCGTGAATTGAAAATAAACCTAAAACTTCTACATTTGCAATATCCATAGACTGATCCATACTGGCAGTGCTGCATGAAATAGATTTGTTATGATGAGTTGTTATGATAAGCAGAGCTCAGAGCAGAACCCACCTTCCTTTGGCATCGCTAACGTTAACAATTTGAGGGCCAACAGCCTTCACTAGAAGTCCAGCAGCAACATCATGTCCATTAACTCTGCGTAGGGAGAACAGGGTTGTTACACTTTGAAGAACCACGTTCAATTTAGTTTTATTAATATGTAATAAACATATGCATGATGAGCGTTTACTTTTACTGCAGTACTCACAGAGCACAGTGTAATGCGGTGAAGAGATTTCCCTCCTGGTTGCTAAAAAGATTGTTTTCAAGTAAAATGTGTAAACATCCTTCACGCCCTACAGACACAAATGGACAAATGATTATTTCAAACTTTGTAAAGAAATGGCAATACAGTATCTTACCAACACCAAGTGTTTTAACTGAGAGGAATGATTCAAAGGCTAAAATAATAGTGTGGATGAAACTACTGATAAGAGAAAAATGTTCATTCATACATGTTTTTGCCATGTTTATCTGTATTCTTGTCCATGTAAGAGCAAAAATCGGGCCCAGAAAATCAGGCCCGACCCTGCATGAACCCACAGTTTCTGTCCAAGCCCGACCTGAGCCTGAACCTCGCCAGCAGTTTTGTGCCGAGGCCCGATTAAAAACCAGAATTTCCACCACTTTTTTTATCCGTGCATCTAAGTTGAATACACAGCCCATACATAACTGATGACTGTTAGGCCTACTGCTGCTAGGTAGCTCTCTCTCTGCTCTTCCCCTCCCCTCTGTCTGTTCTTAATTGCAGGAGTGAAGTCTGGTGTGCGGGAGTCAGGGTTCCAGCTGCAGCTCATTCACCATAATCACCTCAGCCTTAAATACCCGGTCAACCTTGCCACTCATCGTCAGATCATAGTCAAGATTACCATGTTAGTCTCGCTGCTGACTCAACCTGCTTGTTTTGCCTTTCGTGTTTTTGGCCTGTTCAACTTATATTTTCTCCTGTGCTACAGACTATCGGAACCCGACTCCTGCCTCCGCTTCACTCCTGCCACCACCATCCTGCTTTCCACTACTGGACGTCACATTTGGATTCACCACAGACACTAGGACAGTACGGTACCACTCCTGCTCAGAACTCTGGAACTGTTTCCCTCTCTGTAGACCTGGACCTGCTCTTCCCCTATTGTTGGAAACCTGAACAATTTAACTTCATAATAAACCTGTTAAACCTTCTCTGGCTCGGTGTTATGGTCTGCATTTGGGTTCAATTCAGTTTAAACCGTGACAATGACATTACACAGACTATAAGCATTCATAAAGAAATAAAATAAAATACAGGGCAGGAATCGGGTTGGGTTTGCCCACATTTCCCTGATGTCTCACCGTGGTGGGCAGCCCAGTGGGCGGGTGTGTAGCCTCTGTAGTCCAATATGGAGTCCAGAGGGTCAGCTTTCATAGCAGCCTTTAGCAAAGTTCGAAGTAGCTCCGTGTGGCCGCGGGACGCTACAAGGTGCAGCGGGGTCCTTCCCTGAGAGTCTCTACACAGAGCAGAGGCCCCATGTTCCAACAGAGCAGATACACAGTCCTCACTGCCCAACATGGCCTGCAGTGGGACGACAAAAGTTATGATGTGAGAGATAAAACAACACATCTGGAACGCCAAGGACTCTGTAAAGGGACATATCCCTCATTTACATTATTAAGTGCCATTAATAAAGTGAGAGGACATGTACCACACACACACACACACACACACACACACGCACAGCAAGTACACTTACAGCTCTGTGTAATGCAGTAAAGCCCTTTTTGTCTGCAGCATCAGCCTTTGCTCCTTTCTCCAACAGGATGTGGACACAGTCGGTGTGCCGTCCCAAAGCTGCCAGCATGAGAGCCGTCCTGCATACGACAAAAAAGACAACAATAGAAGAAGAATTGACTGCTGTGAGGATAATTTTCTGGTTGTGTCAGAATAGTAAAAATTGGTTGGATATTTGGTGGTAAAGTAACCTGCATTATAGCAGTTTTTTTTTAGTTTAGTTGCAAAAAAATGTAATTCAATAAAACGTATTCTATTCTACATGTCAGGTCTTTACCTAGTCAACCATTAAAAATATATAGTATAAAACATTACGTGACTCACTGTCCCTGTGTATCTGGACTGTCGATGATGTCGGCACTTTGTTCCCCGTTGACCAATAAAAGCAGACAGTCCATTTGGCCCTCAGCAGCTGCACAGGGGAAAACAGTAGATGGGAAATATCAAGTAAAACAAATATCAGTTTCACAGATTAATTACATAGATTATAAAGTTCTATATATTTTAAAATGAAAACTAAAAAACTTGTTAACCGTAAAACAATATGGTTTATTCTCATAACAATGTTCATATCAACACCAAATTTACACTGTAGATTTGTAGAAATCCTATCTTATAAGGCTTTCCTTAAACATCCCAGGATCCAGCGCACACACATACACACACCACACCACACCCACACACACACACACCTGCAGCATGGAGAGCCGTCCACTTGCGCTTGTGCTCCTTCAGTGTGTAAGAGGCTTGATGCTTCAGCAGCACCTCCACACATGGGGCAAAACCTCTCTGAGCAGCCAGGTGGAGGGCAGTTCTGCCTTCAATGTCCCGCACATCCAGACTCACCAATGTCTCACAAAGCAACCGCAGTGCCTCACGGTGACCATAATACGCCTGTAACAGCAGAATGCATAATAGCAGTAGAGTCAAACGCTTGTAAATATGCGGTCTTCAAGTTAAAAAGTCACATCTTTTTCCAGTGTATTCACTGTAATCATGTGCCACTCACAGCTAAGTGCAAAGGACTGACTGGAATATTACTTTCAACCTCTTCTAGACAGTTGAACGAAATCTCCAGGAGCTGCAAGTTTGAGAGAAGAAAAAAGACAAAAAAGAACACTTCAATTGGGTCTAGTCTGCAATGGATTAACAAGAAGAAAAAAATCAAAACCTAAGATACCACTGACCAGTTCCAGATGCTGTTTGTTCCCATAAGCTGCTGCATAGTGGACGGCACTGTAACCGTTACTGTTCTTCAGAGTTGGGTTCGCCCCACTGTCAAGCAAGAAGTCTAAACACCTGAACACACAGAGCACAACATTATAATCTTGTCTGGGTTTTATTCTTCTTACAGCAAGTAATCAAAGAGACCCATTATATGAAGTGTTTTACAAACATCCACTTCCCGATGTCTTTGGGAAATGCATTAAGGGTTCCGTTAAATGAAACATGGCTTTTCTGTGTATTGCTATTGTGTGTGTTGCCATTTGTTTTTAAATATCAAGTACACCAAAGCAAAATTTATTTTTAATGCGTTTTTACATAAAAAATAAAACACTTTTTCTGTAAAGTGTCCAAAGTCTTACAAATGTTTGCATCATCTTACATAATAAAAGTCAGATTTTCACCTTTTCTTGGACCAATTTGGTCTCATAGCTGCACAGATTTGATTGTGACTTTTTTTTCTGACCTCTGATTTTGCTCTTAACTACTTTTTAAAAGAACGGAAAAGGTTCACTTCGCTCTGTTGACACCTATTTCATACACATATTTCAACAATACCTCTAGATGTTATTTACTGACTGATTATTGTGGATTCTGCACAGAAGAGCAGATCTATTGTATAAAGATAAAAGTTGATCTACTTTATGATTAAGAATGTGTTTAATATAATGTGAGACTTACAGAGAGGCTTCTTGTTCCTTTCCCTCACTGTGGTCAGGCTCAGAGTTTGTTTCCTCTCTGTGGAAAGAAAGGTGGACGCTTTTAAAACTGGCTTGAATGAATTCTGGATTTTTAACGAAAACCTATCCACAGGATGCTGTCCTTGCAGCTCTGAGTAAAACGAGCAAATTGAAATGGCAGTAAATGCTATCTCACCCACAAAAGGTGTGTGAAGCAGCAGCATAGTGCAGAGGGCTGCAGCCCGTCAGATCCAGCTCATTGACCTCCGCGCCGGCTCTCACCAGGGAGATGGTGCATTGGCTGTTACCGTTAGCTGCAGCATAGTGCAAAGGAGATCTGCGAGGTGCAACAGGAGACAGCTGTGATATCAGGTAACACCAGAGTTAAACTCTTAGCTCCAGCTATTCAGTGCTGCTTACCGTCCCAAATGATCTTTTACATCCAGTTCAGCAGCAGCACTATTTAACAGCAAGTTCAGACAGTCAACATTTCTGTCACAAAAGAAAAAAAGTTGTCAGTAGTGTTTCAAGTAATGACACCACACAGACACCAAACAGAGCTATTAGCAAACAAAATGTATAATACTTCCAAAATGTAAGAAAGAATTGATTGTGTCATTTATTGCTGCATTTTTCATACAGTATTAAATTGCATGTATTGTTTATATTAATATACTGCAATCATCCATAAGTTTAGAAAACATATCGACACTAAAAGAGCAAGACGAGATTTAAGCTATACAATGGATTTTATGGTGACCAAAATCCGCCCAAAAAATAAGCAGAAGACGTTCCTAAATTATTGTCAATATTTAGACATGGAAAATCATTCGTCAAACTGTCTAGATGATAGGCATTACATTGCAAAACGATTCCAATATCTTTAACTATGATCATAGTTAAAGATATTGTAGAATGCAGATTTTTAACAGTAAGTCGAACTATTCAGCTGTATGTAAATGCAGTGTATGTAAAGTAAAGATAAAGTAATACATATAACATTGTGTGTGTGTGTGTGTGTGTGTGTGTGTGTGTGTGTGTGTGTGTGTGTGTGTGTGTGTGTGTGTGTGTGTGTGTGTGTGTGTGTGTGTGTGTGTGAGTGAGTGTGTGTTAGCTCACCCTCCAGAAGCAGCTGCATGCAGGCAAGTCCTTCCGTGGTCGTCTAAGAAGTTTATATCATCCCCAGTTGACGGCACTTGAGACGGCATGATGTAAAAATGGCCTGAACGATACACAACCAACAATAACACTTTGTGAAGTGGAAACATTTTGGGGTGTGTCAGTAAAATTAAAATGCTAAAAGGGATAGGATAAATTGACTCAGACAGATTCTCACCATTGGACAGTAACTTTCGACAACAGTCTGGAAATCCGTAGAGCACCGCCAAATGCAGTGGAAGCATCCCATGAATCCCCTGTCTTTAGAGAGCATAACGAAGATAAGTTAGATGTTGTGCTTAGTGGGAAACAATTTCTTGTATGAAATTGGAGTTTGTTGGTTTGGATGTCGAAATATTGACAGTGACTGTGCAGCTTGATATTTTTTCTGTCGATATACTTCCTAGTCTGGAAGCAGAATATTATAGGATCATGTGGAATAATTGAGTCTGTGTGTATGTGTAATAATGCTTAATGCTTTTCTCTTGCAGCATAACTGCATCAAGAAAATAACACACACATAAAACAATCTCAGGTTTGGACAGATATACTGTACCTGGTCTTATCAGCACCGTTTGTCAGCAGAGTGCTGACCAGCAACTCTTGACCATATCTGGCAGCAACATGAAGAGGCGTGTTTCCAAACATATCAGCGCAGTCAATCTCCGCGCCTGTGTACAGAGGGAGAAGGAAACATGATGTGAATATGATGTGTTTCAGCTGAGTGAGGACATGCGCTGATATTTGAAGTCAGTTTAAGAGTATATCGTGAGGGTACATTTTCGTTTTTCAGAATCAATCATGTGTTAAGAGACGATGCTGGGGATAGTGTAAATATGCTACCATTTTGGATCAGAATCTGGGAGCCCGTGAACCGCCCGTGCATAGAAGCCATATGCAGAGGGCTCTTTCCTTCCTTATTCTGTTAAACAGAGGAAAAGGAAACATGTTAAGTTAAAAGAATGACATAAATCATCTGCACATTGTACATTTAATCCGCTGAACAATGACTACGATCCAGTTATACATCATTATTTCTTCTTTTTGTTCTTTTCAAATCCACAATTGCTCTAAAAACAGGCTCTTTACCTGCACGTTGACATCAGCACCATTGTTGATTAGCAGCTCGAGACACAGCACCCCGCTGGAGGACGCGGCAGACAGATGCAGCGGCGTGCTGCCATTGTAGTTGGGCTGATTGATGTTGGCACCACAGTTCACCAGCTCAGTGGCCACAGCGTCCTGCCCCGTGTGACAGGCCATGTGGAGCGCTGTGTTCCCAAAAATGTTAGGTTCATCAGTCTGAGGAGGAAAACAATTGATGTGTATAAAATGAAACATGGCTGGTGATTTGTAAGCATGAGAGTCTCTTGGCAGCCGAAGAAACACTGAAGATTATTCAGTGTCAAGAGTGAAGTGACTTTGCTGATGATGCCTGGAGGAATCTTTTAAAGAAAAGGAGAAAAAAAAGAAGTTTGAAAGATTTGGCTTGTGTAAAAGGTAATTTTTAAAACTAATATTAGCTTTAGTTGTGAATGTAGTAATGCATTTTGTGACCAGATGGTATCATCAGCAAAAAGCAGATTACTGATGATGAGGCAGCAACATGATTAGAGACATAGAGCAATATCAACATCAAACCAAGCCTGGAGCTCTGCAGGATACCATGTTATTGGTGCCTAATCTTACACCCAGGGCTTAATTTGAACACACCGGAACATGTTCCGGCACCTCCAACGTTGGATCCGGAACCTTTTTTATTGGATCCGGCACCTTGAGTGTCACTATGAAAAATTAATCACCTAATATTTAAAAATAAATTACTGTTTGTGTAGTGTTCAATGTTGTTATCTGTCTTGTTAGTCTTTATATTATTCCCCATTGAAGTTCCACAAAAATCTTGTGTTTGCATTTTCGATGCGTTTTGAGGTGTATTTTCAGGGTAAGACAGAGGGGAGAGAGGGATGGAGGGAGGGGAGGCAGAGGGGGGAGAGGGACAGAGGGAGGGGAGGCAGAGGGGGGAGAGGGACAGAGGGAGGGGAGACAGAGGGGGGAGAGGGACGGAGGGAGGGGAGGCACTTCAAGTGACACATGTGCTTATGCTGGTTGAGATTGCTGTTAGCCTCGTTTCACTCAGGGGAAAACTGTCAAAAAGACAACAAAGTTTGCTTAACTTGTTCAAATATGCTAGCCAGTCGGATCCCAAACAAGCATAAATCGTTTCTGCTGATCAAGAATGTGGAGACATTACATTTCGTACCCATGCAGTGCATGTTCTGACATTAAAATAAACATTGCCCTGATGTACACACAGCGTTGTTTAGGTTTTTTTAGTCAGAGAAGCTACGTAGGCAGTGTAATTTGTTTTGGTTCCGTTACCTCCAACCCCCGTTTTGAGTCGCCGGATCCACCCCCACTCTGCGCTCCGGGACCTCCCACTTTACAAATTAAGCACTGATCAAACCATGTTTGCAGCATGCTGTGTTTTGGGAGTGTAATGTTTCCTGACATCTTAATTCTGACTTTAAAGAATTAAGATGTCAGGAAACTAATTAGGTAAATTAAGAGTCACAGAACATACAGTACATAAAATACATGACAGCTGTAATAATTTTTACGATTTGAGTTTACTTATAGTGATGGGAGTGAGCTATGTTACCTCCACCACCAGTCTCAATAGATATTTGACCACGTCTAACTGTCCACTGGCAGCTGCAGCGTGGAGCGGAGTGTAACCACATTTGTCCTTGCACATCACATCAGCACCGTGAGACACCAGCAGCTTCACAACCTCCACATGGCCTGAAAGAAGAGCTTAACATTTACTACAAGTCTCTGCCATGCACGCACGTCACATTCCACCAATCTCTCCTGTATGAAACAATATCCACCAGATTTTTTTTTATCTTGTTAAGACACACTTTTTTTCTGTCAACAACCCCTCTAATTTAAATAGACTGAGGCTGTGTTGATAAGCCAAGCCAGTCATATATTCTTATAATAAATCAACAGCTGTTTGTCAAAAAAAATGTTTCTGTATGTGTCTCTTCTCATTTAAACTTTCAACTATATAATCAAATTCATAGCTTAACCAATCAAATAGCCAATGTGCAATGATGCCACAGCCATCCAGTAAGACAGAGGTGTACATTAGATTTGACAGCATGTTAGCCATATACATTCCCTGTAAACACAGGCTGACATTTAACTCTTGTTCCTCAGTGAAATAACCTGTTGCTTGTTAAAGAGTCTATTCTCCAAAAACAGAAAGAGATAAACAAGAGAAAGCTTTCATTCTGGGTAAAAAGTGACTATAAAAAGTGAATATATTTGTGTCTCTTAGGAGAATGACACCACTTACCAATGTATGCAGCCCAGTGGATTGCCTGCCTTTCCTTCTTATCTTTGGCACTCACATTGGCACCTTTGCTCAGGAGCAAGTTCACCAACTGCAGAAACATAATAAGTCGGTCAACCAGTGTGTCTATAACTATAGTCCAGGGGATTGTGTCATTTTGTCTTGACAACAGTCTAGGATACTTGAACAACTACTCTATTAGGGCTCTGGTTATAGGAGCAAATATCAGGTGAAACTAGGTTACTATATGAATCTATATCAAATGCTGCAACAACTGGCCAGAAACCAAAAAAATGTCCGCCAGTCATTCACTTTTCTAAAGCAAATGTAATTTCCAGCATTGTTATGTATTGAAATTATAACTGTCAAATCTATTACATTAGACATGGAAAAAGATCAGGAGGAAGACTTTGGTTAATACCATCAACTTTATGGTTTACCTCTTCATGGCCGCTGTGCGCTGCATGATGCAGTGGTGTCCTCCCTGATCTGTCGGCAACATCCAGGCCGCACACATGTGGTATCAGAGCTTGAGCGCAGCCTATGGCCCACTTTGCAGCTGCCATGTGTAAAGGTGTATGCAAGTACTTGTCCTGTGTGTTGACCTCCGCTCTGTGCTTTAGTAGCAACTCCACAGCTTTCTGGGAAAAACACACATAATTCAAACATTACAATATGGTGTTCAAGTCCTTAGAAAAGTCCTTCTCCCTCTGTATTTCCAAAAATAGGAACATACTTCATTTCGAGAGGCAGCTGCTCGATGTAAAGGGGTCAGCAAACACTGGTCCTTAGCGTTGACATTTGCACCTGTAATAGAATGCAAAAGCAACATTTTTGAGTATTTTGGGTGAATTTCAGACTGACTTACTAAAAAGGCTGATTTGTATGTAGTTGATGATCAGCCCTTTTTTTACTATGACGTATTTCAAAGTGAGAAAAATGTTTTTTCTACCTGAAGTAATAAGTAGGTCCATAGTGTGGACATCACCCAAATAAGCAGCAGCATGAAGGGGTGTGCTTTGTACTTGGTCCTGAGAGAAAAGAGAAACACATTTTCCTTCTTTTTATCAAACAGACATCAGACATTTTGCATCAAATGTGTCCAGAAAACATGCTTAGCAAACTGACAGTAACCAAACACATACGCAAGTTTGACTTTACAAGTAAAGAAAAGCTGTGCGGTAACCAAGAAAGCTACAACGAGTACAGCAGAGATATATAACTTAACCATTTGTAGAAGCTTCATCTTAACCCAAATTATGATTGCAAATTTGACACCACAACAAAAAAACAACATGAGTGCAGAGTTAACGTGGGATAATATTACCAGTGAATTGACATCTTCATTATGGTTCAACAAAAATGTCACTTCTTCTGCGTTCCGGCTGAATATAGCCTGGACCAATGGAGACTGAAAGAGAGATGAGACACAACAAAAGAAAATGTTAGAGAAGAGAACATTCCTGCACACTGTCAATCAGTACCACAGTCTGCACTTAGCCTATTATAAGGAACCTCGCACCATGGGACTGTGAGCTGTCAGGCCCACAGTCAGTGTGCATATGGCTATTTATACCATCATCATAAATTGAGATTCCACTATTTATAATAAAATGGACAGCAATCATGTGAGTGCATAAACAAACACTGACTAGCATAATGTGCATGGGCCTTCACAGTCACAAAAATAAATGTTAAAATTAGATAAAAATTAGGTGCAGTTCATTATGTTTTCCTAGATTTTTGGGTTGCAGAAAGCAACCAAAAACATAAAAGCGGTGATTACGCTTAGTTTCAACTAACAGCTTTCATCAGCAAAACCCACTGGGACCAAAACTAAGCATTTAACTGAAGAACAATAACACTTTCCTTGGGTGATTCATGCAAAACTCCTAGCACTTTTAGCGAATATTTAGAAAATTGAGGAATGACTCGCCAGGATTTGTCTTTCACAGATAATATTAAGCAAACGTAGGTAACGTTATACAAAAGAGAAATGTGGATCCATTTAAAGATTTAAATGTTTGTGTACCAGGGTTTGGACTTCATGTACCAGGAAGCCCATTTACTCTTATGATAGGGTCTAGGTGCATTACACAATTGAAACATCAAACTACACTAAATCTAATTTTGCAAAGCAAAGAAATTGTAACATCAACTAGCCTTGTAGCAAACTTTTGCTCGATATGTCGCTAACATGAATAGCCAGCTGTTTGCAGTGTTTGTGAGAAGTAAAGTTAATCTTAGTTATTTAACGTTAAGTTTTATTTACTACCTGGTCCTTGATATTTCTTAACTCCATGTCCCAATCACTCAGGAAGCTCCTTTATTGAGACTGAGTGTAAAGTTGACTACATGTCACTCTGTAGCAGCTAGTTAGCCTAGCTTTAGCTTAGTTAGCTGATATGTGATGTGTTACACCCAGGTTACACCACAGTTGCCGGAATATCGCGAGGGAAGGTAAAGAAACGTGATTTGGAGGCATATTCCATACTCCATAGTACACGTCCATAGAAATAAAATAACATTTTTCTTTTACTCTTTTTCTTCATGGACTGAAATCTTAAGGATTTTCACTTTAAGTAACTTAACTTTGGTATTTTCATTTTATACGACCATACACTTGTAAAAATAATTATTTATCAAGAGATGGACAAAAACACTGAAAATGTCATTAGTTTTTACTTGCAAGTAGAGTCAATTTGCAGCACTTACAGCAAAGCACAGAAAATATGACTAACGAGAAGCCCTCTACATCAGCTTATTTATGAGTGAAATACAGTCATAATACAGAGTCGATGTAGTCTCCTCTATCTGGTCAGGGCGTGCATGTTCTGCCCTCAGGCTCCAGACAAAGATAGTCAATGGCTCCATGGTATCTTGTTAGAGTGCCAGCAGTATAATATAGCATTCCATGCAAACAGTTTTAATATTAACAAGACAGAAAAATGTAAATCACAACTTTTCTAACAATACTTCTACTCTACAATTCAGAAGGAAATATTGTACTTTTTAATCTAATACATTTATCCGACAGTTTTAATATAAAAATAACAATAACAATAATAATAATATTATTAGTATCATTATAATACTGAAAAAGATACTAATAACGTTACTTACTTTACAAGTTAAGATTTTACATTCAAAACATACGAAGATCATGTAAAAATATAATGCATTTCAATACATTAAACTACCCAACGCTTTAAATAGTTTAAATGAGCTCCATCTGAACTACAGCAATAGAACTGCTAGCTACTTACGCATTAATATAACGTGGTTTGAGATGGTTAGAGCAAGACCGTCAGCACCGCCTGACAAGCTAAACCCAGGGCAAACTTAACAGCTCACCCATTGACCAATCAGAACAGTTGTGTTATAGCACATGCGCATTGAGTCTTAAACTTAGTTGATATGGAAAGATGATACGACTTTGACAGAATTTAGCTTGATAACGTGCTACTTAGCTAGCTACCTTTAGATTTACACATATTGGGTCAGTTTAAAAGCAGCTTTAATCGTCAAAACACAACCTGTAATTTAACCCTCCCATAAAGTATACCCAGGTAAGGGCTTTTTTTTATACTTTGGTAAGGGTCACGTTAGCAGATCCAACAGGACAGCTAACACACCATGGGAACTTGTTAGCTCTATCACACTGTAGCTAGATCGACAGTGTTGGCGCACCAGGGTGCTTTGGGTTTAAAGGTGATGAAGGCTGCTCTGGTTCACATACACCGTTAGTTAGCGGACAGGCTTGGTTTAATTTTTTAGCTAGGTTTTGGTTCAACTGCAGCCACATCACCATGTAGCTAACGTTAAGTTATCAGGACGAGAGGTCAAACGTTGAAGTTCAGGTTAGCTCTTTACTACTACTAACTTACTCTGGGAGTTTGTAAAATCAATTGACATTATCAGAGTAACTTGTTGTAGGGACCCTTGCTACTCGAAAACGTCCACTACGTGGCTGGGTGGATAATTTAACTATTTAAGACGCGTGCACTATGTGAGCCAATGCCAAACATCGCCAGTAAGCATTTATTTTAAAACTTAGGCCATTTTGCATACATAGAGTCCATTCATATGTGTAAACATCAAACAAAAACACATTAATTCCACTTTCCTTCTCGTAACATACTGCACGGTCAAAAAACTGTTTGCTCCCTTCTCTTCCCAACACCTGTGCCCAATTGGACATTGATTAAATCACCTCTGTCCCAGCCAAATGGACAGCGCCCTGGCTACCCCCGGTGGCGGGAGGATTAACAGCAACAAATAATAAACAAACCCAAATGGCTCTCACACTTGTATTATACAGGACAACATGCTGTTCTTAATACTACAAGTGTTGCTGGAGTTTTGACCCATTAATATTGCTTTCCTTAGCTACATGATATTGTGCTGGAATCCCCTCCTCTACTAGAGGAGGATATTTGACAGCCATACCCTTGCTAAATTAACTGAATTTGGTCCTCTGTCCATTTTTCAGGCAAGTTTAAGGTGTTAGTTGCTGAACTGTAACAGTGAATGGAATACACGGGAAACAAATATCTTATATATTATATATCTTCTATATCTCCTTCTAACAAATATCCGAGGTGTGTGCATGTTCTTCAAGTTTTTAGATTCCCTGGTTAGACAGAGCCAGAGATAACTCTTTCTTTTAACCTTTATAACAGCTGAAAGCTTATTGTGTTAAACATGGCAGTGTTGGCGTCAGAGATGGAGGGTTTTATATTTTTGTGGAGCTGCTGAGTTCTCATTTTAAAAAAATAGTAAGAATGTTTTTGTATTAATTCAGGAAGAAGTTCTAGTTTGTCATGTAGGATTCTTGTGTAACGTTTTGAATCAGTTTTCTTTGGCATAATTGTGTTGAGATTTGTGTTTTCTTTTGCATGGGGTATAAAAGCCTGCAAGGGCCATACTTTGATGGGTGTAACATTAGAGATACTTTGCCAGTTTGGGAGTTGTCATAGATTTGGTGATTGTAAAAGCTGTTCGGTGCAGATTAGGGTCTATCGTGTTTGTTGAGGCCAAGGCTTTTTGGAGAAGCTGGATGAATGGATGATCAAGTAATATGGTTTCTTATTAGGCTTACCAATTTTGAATTTACATGTACAACCTTGGCCAATCTAACTTTACAACATTTGGTTATAAGTCAAAATGAATCATGTAGTTGATGACATAAACATTAATTCCTGAACTTTATACTGAGTGCTGTCATTGAATAATGTGTGTGGATTCAGTTTTACCAAATTCTTAGCTGCTGCTGCTGGGAAAACATTGTCCGAGTCTAACTCTTTTATCACCACATAAACATGGTTGCCCATGGTGTTTGACAAGGTTAGTGCTACATCGTGAGTGATCGTGATCTGATCTAGTGAGATCACTTCCACCATCCTCCAAAAGGATGTTATTATTCTTTCATTTTATCTTCAGGTTAGTGAGTTTATGTTAGGAGGAAGTAAACCTGCTTCACAGGTTAAGATGAAATACTTCCTTGTGTTGAATCCTGCAACAAGGCTGACTGAATAAACTGTTATTAGAAGGGTGTGTTTAACAGGGATGTCATTTAGTACTTATGGTGGTGTGTGACACATGGTCGTTTGAGAGCTGTTTGGACTTGATTGAGTTTGGGAAAAATGATTGAATCAAACTGATGCACCTGAACCACCTGTCATCATCATGTATGTCTAAATGACAATGGTATTAAACTGTAGGATAATTTGTACTAGTTCAGGATCATAGCTGGCTTGGTTTTGATCATGTGTCTTTATGAGCCACAATAACTGTACACAATAATATCATATTTGAAATAGGGCTGGGCGATCTGGAGAAAATCAAATATCATATCATATTTTTGACCAAACACCTCGATATCGATACCACAACGATATTGTAAGAATGACAAAATATCTTCCACATTTAGATTTTAGATAACTAACCATCATAATGTGGATATAATGACTAAGTGGTTAAAGGCAAATAATAGAACAGCTAGAACAGTCTGGTAAGTTCAGACAATGACTTTACTTTACTGTAATGCAGCCTTTGAAACCAGGAAAAGACTAAACTTACCATGTAACGATATTACAATTCTTCAAAATCTAAGACGATATCTAGTCTCATATCACAATATCGATAGAATATTGAAATATTGCCCAGCCCTAATTTGAAACCTCATTTTGTACTATTTCTAGTGTGTTCATTTACTAACTGTGACTGCTGACTGCAGCCACATGAGGACACGAGTGCCTTAAGAGATGCAGAAAACTGAAGTGTCCCGACTCCCGCGGCCATGTGATATATAACTTTCTTTGGTATCTTTGTTTTGTGGAATGATCATTACATTTTATAACAAGTTTTTTGAAATTGAAGCAAAAAGCGTCAAGGGGGTAAAGATTTAATATTTCGCAGCTTGTCAATATAAGCGTTTTAGCTGACACTCTCTTACCTCAACTGAAAAATGTTCTGTTTAAACCTGAAAAAAAGGAGCACAGACGGTTACAAGTGATGTGGACAATTGATCATTTTTTGGCGTAGTAGAGTCATATAGTTCAATGTATTGTTGGAAAAAACAACAAGTTACCTTATTTTGATAGTCCTAGTAAAAAAAATCGGTCATTTCAAAATAACTTCTTGCCTTGTGGAAAGGTTGATTCATTTTGACATATGAGGTTTTAGGGGTTTTTGTGGTTCTTATACAAGAAACCGCTCATATTTTGCTGGTAACTGATAGTATTACTTAAATTCTAATTTTGTTAAATTAATTGTTGCTACTAAGCAAAGTACCGCAGGTACAAAGGACCTTGTGTTAAGTTGTAAACCAGACGAAGTGGCACTCTGATGGAAACCTTGACTGTTGGAAAGCTGCTCCGTCTGCTGCCCCAGCTCGTCTTATACCTCACATGGTCCCATAGTCATGTGGTTTTAGAGGAGGTACACTCTCCGTCTCACAGAACGTGGTGTTATAAAATGCAGTTCTCTGGCTGGACTGAGGTGTTGTATTTCATGTTTTGGGTAGTAAGTTCAGTTTAGTTAAGAAGTGAACCTGTGTGTGAGAGGAAGGATTCATGAGGTGGAAGTGAAACTCAAGACGCCAATGGTCAACTCAAGGTTTCCTGTTAATGCTTCTCTTTAATGTAGTGAGTGACCTCTCACATGCTGTTAATGTTGCTTAGTCATTTTCATGACTCGTGAATTCTATTGCTATTGATGGGGGAAAGTTTTGCACAGTCATGTCTTATGTTCAAGTTGTTTGTTCCTCATGTGAAAAGACCTGAAGTTTTTTTGACAATCCAACAAAGGAACACAAAACCAGTCATTTAAGCTTGTTAGTTTAGAGAGCAAAGCGTCACTTGCGTGATAATTACTGTTTTGCCCTCATGTCTTTCATGCACCTTCAGATTATGTAACTGTTGTTGTCTTATTCCAGGGAGGCTGATATTCATCCCTCAAGTTCCCAGGGATCCCTTAGCCTGCCCTGATGAAGGCCGAGCAAGACGGAGACCTCCTCGAAGGTAACTGCTTAAGATAACAGAAACATGACCATCACATTACAGACACACCTGCCATGTTCTCCAACGTTAAGCACTCTGGGCATTCGGCTCAGGCTGCAATACACATGTGTCTGTGTCAGTATGCATGTTGACGGAGCAGCTTAAAACAACATTTTGCCTTGGATGCATGTAACCAAAGCGCCATGGTCTAATAACTAAAGGAAGATTTATTTTTTTCATTCCTTGGAATTCTTTAAGAATCAAAATGCTTTTAATTTTCCTTTCCTTTATCACTGCTTGTGTGGTGCTGTGTGATTCGTTGAAGTGTAAAGGGCAGGTCCCTCTCTTTGCGGGTGATTTATAGAAATGTGATGTCGTTGTGACATCTAATGGAAAAAAAAAAAAGAAGTGATGGTTAAGGCATTGTCGTATAAAAGCCGAGTCACTGTTAGGGAACAGTGGACTTTGGGATCAGCAGTGAGTTGGAGATGAAGGGAGGAAAGAATGAAAAGTCCAAACTCAGTGAGTAGTACACATTGTTTACTGGTAGATTTTTAAGCTTGTAAATATTGAATAGTCTTTTGTTTGTAATCCTTTTTCTTTAATTGTGTTCTTATAACAGATGTTGATGGAGTCGTTGGTTTTAAGATTTGAATGATGTGGCCCAAATCACAGGTTATTACTGACTGAGCAAATGCATGTAAATTTAACTAAATCACTTATGTAGCAGTTTTGAAAGCGAGGTTGAATTGCTTTTTGCTTATCAGCAGTGAGGTTTTCACAATGTCTGCTTCTGGTCATTAAACTGGCTCAAATGGCTTAATCTTTAAGTGTATGCAGTAAAGCTCCTTCACAGACACGTCTCCGATACTCTGACTAAAATCTCACTGGTCTCTCTTTAGAAGGCAGCCTAATTTATAAAAGAAAATTCAGTTTAGCAAGATCCCACTTTCTTTCTTTTTATAACGTAAATTAAAAATTTAATTTTTTTTTTTAATGTCTTTTTTAACTTGAAGTGGAAAGTTTGGTTATGGATTTGTTGAAAAGCAGCAAAGGTTGCAGTTGCAAAAGTATTAGTCGTGTAGCACAGCAGATCTCTAGAAATGATTCTTCATTTCCATGATATCAATAGTTTTATAGGGCAAATTATGCTTTTGATTTGCATCTGGCTACTTCAGGTTCTCTTATTAAGTTGTCAATACATTGCAGGTGCCATAATATACAATAAGGTCACTCAAATCATGTTGCAGGGCCAACATTGTTGCAGTAATTGTGTCACATCCATGAAAATTTCAGCATTTGAATGGGTCCGTGAAAAGTTATCATAACTGATCAGAATGATGTTCCGAACTGCAAGTAGGAGCTCCAGGTAGAATTTTTCGTAATGGCGCCTGCCTTGAGAAACAGAAAGTGTGAAATTGATGGAAAGACGTGTTAGTGTTCCAGCAGTGGATCACTTTTTCTCTGTTTACGTTACTCTTCTCTCATCACTAATTTTAGTTTTTCTCCTCTTTGGTTTTGTTAGAAGACTCCCCTCAGGAGGATGGAGTCCAGACTAACCAGTACAGCTCCATCTCTCCTCCGGCCTCACCAGTGGCCCAGGATGAACCCTTCTCCACATATTTTGAAGACAAGGTGGCCATTCCGGAGAATGTCAGCCAGGTACTGTCTCACAGCCGCTGTTTTGTGTAAAATAAGCAGCAAAACTGAAGTTATAAATTGTGGTTCATTTGTAATCATGTACAGAATGTAGTAGCTGGGTTTATCAGTTTGAAAGATCAAGTATAATCCTTTTAACCCTTGTTGGACAGTTTATTAGAATGTGTTAGATTTGGGAATCAAAACACATTTTCTTTTGGAATTGAAACAATACTATATTAATCAAATTATAACATAGGTAATAACGATGAAATTCTGCCGTCCCTCTATTCAGGTGTTCAGTTTCCGTAAACTCTGGGCCTTCACCGGACCGGGGTTTCTGATGAGCATTGCTTACTTGGATCCAGGGAACATTGAGTCTGACCTGCAGTCTGGAGCTACAGCTGGCTTTAAGGTGATATACAGTATAAAAACCATGTTAATCTAGACATTCAAACAAAACATAGCTGTTCTGCAAGTTTACATTGCTGGGTAATGGGTGTGGGTTTAGGACAACATGTGAACCATTATACAGTGTCCTCTTGATTGGTATCATTTTAGCTTTTTTATTTTTTAACTCCATATTTGAGGAAGTGGTTCCACAGGTTTTTGTTGTTCTCTTCACACCGATACATATCAGACAATGCGGCTTGTTCTCTTAGTGTTAGTGTCTTAGAGGAGTGACACATAATAAGCTTGATCAAAATATTTCTCTAAGGAAAGGCATCTACTGCATAAAGGTGTTATTGTTATTTCCATCATAATTATTTCCATTGTATTATTAAAAAGAAATGGCAGTTTTGAATGTTAACATGAGCAAGAATTTACACAGTTAGCTATTATATAAATTTGGCAGTCTGCCCAAGTAAAACTTCCGTATAGGAAGTAGTCCATAGTAGGATAGTATTACAAAAGTAGGAAAATACTGATTGTATCCTTCTTTTTTTAAGCTCCTATGGGTGCTCCTTGGAGCCACTATCATTGGGCTGCTGTTGCAGAGGTTAGCTGCACGCCTCGGGGTCGTCACTGGGATGCACCTGGCTGAAGTCTGCAACCGCCAATATCCCACAGTGAGCATTCCCTACTCTCATTATACGTTAACTTCCCTTTTCTTGTTGTACATTACCTTTTTATGCGTGGGACTGTACTTGTGTAAAATCTCTTTTCTTTTTCAGGTTCCTCGGATCATCCTGTGGCTGATGGTGGAGCTGGCAATTATTGGCTCAGACATGCAGGAGGTCATTGGCTGTGCCATAGCTTTCAACCTTCTCTCTGTGGGCAGGTACCTTCTTCACTGCTTGTCCATGAAAAGTGACTGCAAACATTTTTAGAGATTTACAAAGAGTATATTTCTGATGATGGTGAGGACGGAGTTATTGTAGTTCTTCTCTTTCTCCTCCAGGATTCCGCTGTGGGTAGGAGTCCTCATCACCATCACAGACACATTTGTGTTCCTCTTTCTAGACAAATACGGTACGGATACGCCATCACTTACTTATCAATCAATGTATAAAGAAGCTGTGCATCTCAGCGTTGATACAGTTTGTATCTCCTTGTAGGCCTGAGGAAACTTGAAGCTTTCTTTGGCTTCCTCATCACCGTAATGGCTCTGAGCTTTGGTTACGAGGTAATAGGACCTTGCAATTTCCAATATAATTCAGAGTTTTTGCCAAGATGTTTATGACACCATGACATGTTTGACTCTGTTTTGCCTGTCTGTAGTACGTGCTGGTAAGTCCAGACCAAGGGGAGCTGCTGAAGGGGATGTTCCTGCCGTACTGTGCCGGCTGTGGGCCTCCGCAGTTGGAGCAGGCAGTGGGAATCGTAGGCGCCGTCATCATGCCCCACAACATCTACCTGCACTCAGCGCTGGTCAAGGTTAAAAAGCATATTAGAACTTGTCACTGACTCTAAGAGAACCTGAAGAACATTTTTACAAACACAGAAACCAGTGAAGACTTTTTTTTTTAAGATTCTAGAGTATTTCTAAATACATGTTTATGTCAAATTGACTCTTGCCAGTCATTTTTGATAAACTGATTAGCCATCCCATCCATATTTTGTATACAATTTACAGAAGTTACAGCATATTTGTCAATGTTTGACACAAAGTATACATTTTGACACACCGTATGAATAATACCCATAAGCTCAGCAGTATGAATGCAGTTTTAAAACATTTTTAAAGCAGACTTTTGGGTGTTTGATGAAATTTGAGAGTTTTTCTGTTTACTTCCTTATGTACCAGTCTCGGGACATCGATCGCAAAAATAAGAAAGAATTAAAGGAAGCCAACAAGTACTACTTCATCGAGTCAACTGTTGCTCTCTTCGTCTCCTTCCTCATCAACGTCTTTGTCGTAGCAGTCTTTGCTCAGGCCTTCTACGGGAAAACCAATATTGAAATGGTGGGTGTACAGTATTAAGAATCCATTCCTCTTTACTGAAGCCTGTGTCTTTCATATGGAAACACAGTGGAATAATTATTTTCTGATAAGTACTGCTGACACGCCGTGTCCAGAGCTTTAAGTTGTGGTTTATTATGTGCGTGTGTCCCTGGTTGCAGAATAAGGAGTGCAATGCAACCGGCAGCCCTCACTCAGGTCTCTTCCCTCTCAACAACGGCACACTGGAGGTGGACATCTACAAAGGGGTATGTTTGGTCATCACCACAACAACAATAAATCACAGTTGTATTGACGTAGGAGGACATATAACATCACTTACTGTTAGTACTTTCACTTCCTGTTGGTATATTTATTTTAGTACTTAGTACTAATTCTATACTATTTATACAATTAGTTATGTAGTATGGAAAAGAGACAACACATGTGCCTGTTAATCTTTTCATGGCAGACATTTGAGCTGTGTCCCAATTCCATGCTACATACTAATTGTGTGTAGTATATGTTATATGCTAATCTGTATTGTGCTGTTTTTTGCAGTTAGTATACAATAAATCAACATACCTAACCATTGTATACTAACAGGAAATTATGCAATATGTGCATGATTGGGGGTGCTGAGGTATTCTGGAAAATTAAGATAATTACCAAAGATGTTTTTACATTCAGATTTTTTTCAAATTAAATAAATGCTATTCAACTGCATTTCATGTGCAGCACAATAATGTAAGATATTCTGGTAAAATCAAGAGCCGGATGCTTGACTGTTTTTGGTAGTTTTACTCTACCATCAGAGCTACATAAATATGTCGATATGTACTGTATGAATATGTCGATGACATGAGACTTGTGTTCTCCTACTATTCTCTGCTCTGCTGCTCTCATGCTGTCTTCCTCTCTGTAAAAGACAAATGACAGACAATGAAAAAATAATTAATATTCCATACCGACTTTTACTCCTTGAACAGCGTTCCCCCCTCCCGCGTTTCGACCACTGATGATAGATAATTAATTTTTCTGTGGGTATGTCTGTTTGTTCAGGGAGTGGTCCTGGGCTGTGTCTTTGGGCCTGCAGCCCTCTACATCTGGGCGATAGGGATCCTGGCAGCTGGACAGAGTTCCACCATGACAGGCACTTACTCTGGGCAGTTTGTCATGGAGGTAAGAGTGCCTGTTGGTCATATACCTGGAAATGGGTAAACACTAAAACAAAGAAAAGTGTGTGTGCTCATGTTTTTTACTTTTGTGTTTGCAAAGGGTTTCCTGAACCTACGATGGTCCCGTTTTGCTCGGGTGTTGCTGACCCGCTCCGTCGCCATCATACCTACACTGCTGGTAGCCATTTTTCAGGATGTTGAGCATCTGACAGGGATGAACGACTTCCTCAACGTGCTTCAAAGCATGCAGGTCGGGAAGAATCATTTAAGAAAGTCCTCACAATTAAGTCTGTCAAAAAAATCTATAACATGAACCTTCTCTCACTCTGTACTATTGTGTTTTACACAATACTGTAAAAATATTCACTTTGACTTGACTTTCCATTCAACAGCTACCGTTTGCATTGATCCCAATTCTGACATTTACCAGTATGACATCCATAATGAACGACTTTGCAAACGGAATGTGAGTGAAATATATACGTTTCTTTATCATTCATTCCTGCCTTTTGTTTGAAGTGAAAGACGTGATCTCTTTTGGTTTGACAGCCAGTTGGTGAATTTCTTTCATTCTTTATCGACAAATCAAATGCAACTTGTTTGCTCAATGTGACCTGATTGACTCTGTTCCAGACAAGTTTATTATGAACTATGATGTTTATTGAGCGTTTCACCTTCTTCAGACATGTAGACTGATCATTTACAGTAATTTGATGCTGTTTATGAAAAAACACATCCAAAGTTGTTTTTAAACAGGCCAAGGTTACGCAAACTAGGAATTTCCTCAGTGTTACTGTCACAAGGACATATTTCCAGGAGACTGTTAGTTTGAGAAAAAACATTGTTTCTCAATGGTCTAAATAAACTGCCTGTTTCTTTAGGGTGTGGAAGATTTCCGGAGGCATCGTCATCCTCTTGGTTTGTGCAATCAACATGTACTTCGTGGTGGTTTACGTGACGGCGCTGAACAGTGTGCTGTTCTATGTTTTTGCTGCTCTGCTCTCCATAGCCTATCTGTGCTTTGTAGTCTACCTGGTGAGTATGATTACTGCAACACTACATTCATTTCTCAGACACTTTTTGACTTTAGTACATTTTGTAACCTTTTTTTAATGCAGACAATGATTCTGTGACGAAGTATAGTAGTATAAACTTGTTACTAAGTTTAAATTAATCTTATTTACTTTAGTCTGTCTCGCTCTTTAAGGTTGTTTTTTTTTTACACAAAGATGTGTTTATAGTACGTTGCCTACTGACTACTACTTAAATATCCAATATATAACTAACTTGTAGGAGTGTTTTTTCAATGAATACATGTCTAATCTTTATACTTGAATTTGTTTCAATTGTGAGAGCACATACACATACCCAAGCACACAAGCACAAACAAAAGCAATTTAAGTAAATTAAAATCAAACTTTATACTTAAGCAACATTGCCTAACATTGGTTTTTCTGCAATTTGGTGCCCCTTTAGTTTCAGAGGGCAATTTATACACCGATGTGGTAAATATGGACAGCTGTACACATGCATTTGTTACGATTACATTACTTGGGATCAAAAACTAGAGAGTCCACAACTTTGCTAACACAGCCAAACATCAAGCAAGTGCAACAACACAAGACATAGCTAAAATGACCCGCTGGTCCAACAGCAAGATGGCCGGCTCGGCGTCTGTCTTGCAGCCTTTTATTTCGCAAAGCTCTTACCATTCTCCCTGTTACAAGTCAGAGTAGCATCAAAATGATTTTGAAGCTGATATTAAGGGAAAATAGTTACATAATGTTGCTGTAATAAGGATACAGTAATCCAGGGTTAAAGGTGCTGTTAATCTGATTTTTAAACTCAACATGGCCATAACATAATTGCAAAAAGATAAATATAAAAACTGTTTTATTAATTGCGATGTATTGTTCAGTTTTCTAATGCATTAAATAGTATTTGTTTGCAGGATGATGATGGAGTAAACTTATGGCGTTTTTCCATTACATGGTACCTGCTCGACTCTACTCTACTCGACTCTGCTTGACTCGGCTGCGGTGCCCCGTTCTCCATTTTCCATTGCAGATTTAGTACCGCCTCAAGCCTGAGGCGAGCGTGGCTGAGCGCCATAGCATCAGAAGTCTGCAGGTTTTCACGTCAGCTTTTGGTATCGCCTCAGCTCGCTTGGAACCTCGACGGAGGTGATACTAAAAAAAAGTACCTGTTAGCAGGTACCAGGGACTTTTTTTCGTAATGGAAAACCAAAAAAGGCGAGTAGAGTCGAGGTGAGTCGAGCAGGTACCATGTAATGGAAACACGGCATTAGATTCTGAAGATTTTGAAAATGGACTGTGTTTAGTGTATTGAGGTCTTCTGTCTCACTGTTGTTTTAGTTTAAAAAAAAACAACAACATATTTCATGCATAAGTGTGACTTCTATCTCCTGTGTTGTTGTCTGCAGGCATGGCACTGTTTGGTTGCATTGGGGGTTTCCTGCCTGGACTTTGGCAGCAGGGTAAGCAATCGACCTGCTGTGTTGATAGAGGAGCAGTCTGAGTACGACTCCTAGAGCCGAACAGGACAGTAACCACCAGCATTCCTCCTTCCTCTTGGAGACACTGAGCCCTGTACACAACCAAGACTTTTTTAGATCATGTAGGATCTTGAAAGCACATTTTCTGCTAATGTCACATGTTTATTTTGTGTCGGGCTGGGTATCAGAATTTGGTGCTATTTAGGTACCCAATGAATCAAATTGATAGTAAACCAGCACAGAAAATTCAAGGCCAGTGTCTGATGATTACGAAGACTTTTAAGGAAATGTATAAACATCATTTCGCAAATCAATTCATGTTACAATCATCAAAGGCAATATCTATGTATATTCACCTCTTCTTGTAAAGCAGCATACTGTGACATGAGTGGTTTATACAACATGTAACTATATTGATTAATAACCCAATGATCTGTATCTTTAAACCAGATTTTCCATTTTTATAAAATGCTATCTACACTAAGAAATAGCAGCGCTGCTTGTATTTTCACCACATCTTTGTGAAAGACATTCCCGACAGATTTCACACACTCTGGTCGTCATTAGGAGAACGATATCAGGATATCAGTTAAAAGTTAGATTTTACATAGAAGTTCTAATGTTTTTAGACTTGAGACCACAAGTTGGGTTTAACTTGACATGTTCCTGCCTGTGGGAGAAGCAGAGCATGTCAGAGGAAACGCATAATATAGCTACAAAAAAATCCAGTTTTATTCAGCATCAAATAACCTTGAAAAGGCCCATTTGATTTGCGACAATTCAAATAATAATCAAACTATCAGTATGTTTAATAAAACAAAAAAAAAGTTTGACCACATAAATACAACATAACGTGCATTGCATGAAAGATCCAACGTTTGCAGTACAACAATAATGGCTGCTGTGTTTCTGCTGTGGAAGTTAGACTGAAGCCGTTTCTTTCATATTTTACCATTGTTTCCATTAAGTAAGAACTGACCTAACTATCTACCTAAAGTAGTGGTCTTTTTAATTTTTTTCTTCCTGGTTATTTCCCTTGTTCCCTAAGACATGTACTAATGCTAGCTGTACCATGCTCTCTGTCAGCCCTCTTACCTCCCAGTGTCCTGGTGGAAGGAGCCGATGCTCATTAATTATCAGTCTACCTCAACATCCTCATCTCATTTAGGTGTACCGTCTCTGTAGCAGTTTGATTCACTGGATTTTTGCATCTAACACTTCAGTAGCAATTCATATTTTTAAAAGAATATAACTGTCTGTTACGTTAAACCTACCAAAATCACCAAACGATATCCAGCCCCTTATTGTGTGAAAAATAACTTTTTGGTACGTGGTTTTGACATTGTGAGCTGATCCCTGTCTAACATGTCGAAGAAGCTAAAGTGGCAAGTTTTGGTATCATGCATAAATTATGCATGTACTTCATTTGTCGCATCCCAGTTGTCTCTTTGTTCTACACAAGTACAGAGTGGGCATCTGGTCAATACAACCAAGTCTGTGAATGAGGGATTTTTTTCCATGTCTGTTAGAGTTCACTCGGTCATTGCTGCCTGATGAAAACTATTATGTTAATGTGATCAAGACTGAACAGGTCCATAAAATTAGTTGACAGTTAACAGACTTCATTCAAACTAGTAACACTTTATATGACTGCAGCCTTGTCCTCTTTTAGTGCCTAAATAATCAGGATGCCAGTGACTCTGCTTAATCAACACACTGAAGTGAGCTTATCAGTGAATTACTGTAAAATTTACTGTGAAGGAAGATAAGTTTGTAGCACTGTGCAGTTAATGCAGATGTTGTTTCATCCCTTCTTGACTTGAGAGATTAGGTGTTGGATAAAGTATATTTGTTCTTTTGCTTTTCTTAAGTGAAACCATGATAACCCTCTACTCCACATTTTATTTAGTATTGTTTGTCTGTGGGTAAAAGCTTCATAGAAATGTATTGTGATATGTCCTATTGCGATACATATGGTTATAATTTGAAAACTTTGTGACTTATTTATACTGCTATGCAGAGAAGGAAAGGAATTTATGTGATGTGGTAGCTTCAAAATAATGCTGTAGTCATAATTGTTATTTTCATGACAAAGCTGTGTTTAAAGGAGAACTGAAAACAAAAGTCAAAACAAGTAAAGAGGAAGTCAAAATCACAAGTTTGTCTCGGAGAGATTTACAGTCTGTAATCTATCGTTAAACCCTCGAAAGCAGTGATTCTGTGAATTATATTTAAAAAATGCTACAGCTCCGAATAAAATAAGGTCAAAACAGATTAATTCAAATATAGAAAATGTTTACGCTAATTCTGGTGCATCTGTTAATTAGGCTACAGTGTGCCTAGCATTCTGCACTGATTCATTTAAGACTAACTTCAGAAATATTTTTGTTCTCCCTTCTCAACGTTGTTAGTTTATTTTTAAGTGTATGTCTGTTTCTTTCTACTAAGAATAAACTACTATTACTATTAACTGTAGTCCACTGGAAGCTTACAGGACAATTCTGGCGCAAAACGAACCTAGGGGTTAATAACAGATGTGTACCCACTCAATCGCTGTCTGGAACATGTTTTCATGCTAACCAAATGAGTTTTTAGCTTGAAAGACGCTAGCACGGACCGCTGATTAGCTTACAACGCTAGTATTCTGGGCACAGGGAAAGTTAAAAACAAATCGCTATTTATACCACTAAAAAGGCTCAAAATATCACCACACATCAACGGTAGCATAATGAGGGTCCCTACATGTTAACCGAAGCATTGAGAACTTTGTAAGTGTACAGACAGTTTATTAAAAAGATAGATTATAAAGACAGTCACGTTCTCGTATACAGGCGGCTGCTATCTTGGGAGCTACGGTCTTTCTAAAATCTTTTTAATAAACTGTCTGTACACTTACAATGTTCTCAATGCTTCGGTGTGAAGGCAGATTGTGCTGTAATCTACGGCGCCTGATAGTGGCGGGATAGATAGCGTTGTAAGCTAATCAGCGGTCCGCGCTAGCTTGTTTCAAGCTACAAACACATTCGATTAGCATGAAAACATGTCCCAGAGACCGATCAAGTGGGTACACATCTGTTATTAACCCCTAGGTTCTTTTTGTGCCGGAATTGTCCTTTAAAACACAGCCTGTTTCCCTAAAACAATATACATATTAAATAAAACAATGCAAAGAGAATTAAAACTTGTTTAGGTAAAATGAATTATTCATATTTTAATGTAGGACAAGTGCCATCATTTCCACTATCAGGCGCCGTAGATCACAGCACAATCCGCCTTCACACAGCTTTGTATCAGTCTAACATGGCTAAACACAAGTTTAGCAGCAGCAGTTTGATGTGGAAATTAATATGTGGACAACAGCACAACAGCTTTCCTGTTGGTCTAATCCAAGTTTTCAAGTAAGATGGACATATACTAATACGTTGGAAATGAACTGTGTAGCATACAGTTCATGTGATCACATTAACGATCTCAGGTTCTTTCAGAAGTTATCGGTTTTTAATGTTCGCCCTGTGGTGAATGAGGTACAGTTTCAGCACTCTGGTTCCGAGTTCTCAAAAGCGTTCATAAAGTTTCTCAAGGTTTTCAGGCTTCTGTGACTTCATACAGTGTCACATGAATACTTCACTGGCATAAAAAAAAAACATGGCAAAGGCACATTTAAACTGTTACAGAGAAACCTTCAATGCAGTAAAGTATACACTGAAGCTATCACTCATTTCTGATCTTGGGATTGAATGAATAAGTGTCTGTCCTTGCTACTGGATAAAGCACCCCATGTGTTCAAAATAAATGGGAAATAATGGATATGTGGTGTCTTCTGTCTGAATATCTAAAGAAGGATTCATGCATTGTGTGTTTTAACTGTTCTAAATAGAAAGACAATTATATTAAAAAGGTAATTAAAAAAAGGTCCATGTTCTGAAAAATGACTAGAGAATTATCTTAAACTGGAGGTTTTCTCATGAAAATAACAATGTTAAAATATGGTAATGGTTTCTGTTTTGTGGCAGTTTTGTGACAAAACGTAACTTGCCTTACTGTACATCCTGCTATAATGTAAAATATGCAAGATGTGTTGGACACACTCGGTTTAAAAATGAAACTGTATACATTCCTTTTTCCTGGATTAAAGGGTCAAAGGGCCAAATTGTTCTTTGTTTTTACTTTATATAGCCAGGGTTAATAGAACATTATGGTAGGCAATAGAAATGCTTTTTTGCAGGACTTTCCAGGATTAAATGAGGAAAGTTGGGTTTGGAAAGTATCACTTTGACCCAAGGTGAGCACCCTTAATTAATCTGTAAAACGATCAAATTCAAATTGTGAGCTGATTGGACCATATTCACAACTGATCAAAATCCAGCATCGATTGTGATCTTTTCCTCATATTAGTATTACATATTTAATTTTGCATATGTTTTCTAAATTGCAATACAGTAAACATTATTAGTTAACATCATTCTGGGTATCTGCTGTCTCTCGGTTTATATTGACTGAGAAAAGCTAGCCTAAATGTAGATGTATGTACATGTAAAATGAGCTGCAGTAACACTGATGCTTTCACGGGTCATAATAAGCACAATGTGTGTAGCTAGCAAGTAGTTGTGTGTTTTTTTTTCTGTCCAGGTAAACAGAGTAGGGTCAGAGTATGTTCTTAATTTTTATAATTTATAGTTTACACTTTTATTTTTGCTATGAAAATTCGAGAATCAGGTGTAATCAATTAGCCTGACAAGCCAGACCCACATTTGCTGCCGCTAGGGCGCGTCTAGATTTCTTGGCTAGTAATCAATATAAATTGTGGCAAAATCATATGAATTATTTTCTTCTTTTATAATTCAGGTTGTCCTCATGAATGATAAAATAATGCTAAGCTGATTCATGTGATGAGTTAACGTATACAACACTCTCCTCACCGATAAAATCTCCATCTCTTTTCTTTCTTTCAGATGCAACTGTCACAGCACACAGGCATTTTCTTAATGAGTGATATGGATACTGATAATCTGATTGAGAGATAGAAGGACTCATTGTGAGCGGATGTTGAACTGATGACCCGACAGAAGTGTGGGACCACTGAAGCTCGGCCAGTATGCGTTTGTCTTCACCTCTCTGTGCCTAACAGGTTTTTAAAGTGTCCTTACAGTACACATTGTGTGGTACACCAGCCAATGTCTAATCCAATGATTGATGTTTTCCATCGTAAAGGTCTCAGCAACCTCAGCTAAATAATGTTTATGCAAATAATGGTTAAATATGTCTAAAAGATTTAGGTTCCTGTGAGAGTAAACTACATCAGGTTTTTGACAAAACAAGTATATTAAGGTCCAATATATCATGTTTGCCAACCAGACACTACTGTGATGAGATTGTTGCTTTCCATTTAGTAATCACACAGTAATTAACTCACTATTCCACATCATTGAGATGCCAGTCTTGAGTTCAGAGACATGGTGGGTTGTTTTCAACCGGTGCTGCACTAAAGATGCTGTGGGCATCCAATATGGCCAACAGGCTGCAAAATTCATCAAATTCTTTTTTTATTTATTTTTTTTTTCTTTTGGTTTGGTTTAGCTGACATGACATAAAAAAATCTGATTTTGCCATTGTCACACATCTCCACAGAGTGAGAACAGGCTAAATATCTGATGTAAATGTTGTATGATTTATTCATAAAAAGGAAAAGTCGAACACCAACGCTGCGGCATGATAACAATTCTTTTATGCATTTGGTGGGGACTGAACAGCTTCCCTTTATTCTATTTTATATTCCAATAAAATCTAGTGATTTAAAGCATTTGTCTATATGTAACTATTAGACTAAATGTTTTTAAATAATATATTAAATATGACTATACCACTTGAGAAATATACACTATATTTGTGTGATTAGTCACAATTTTTCTGGTGTTTTATACTATATAAAAGAGTGACAGTTTTATGTCATTTTTTTATCTATTTTAGATTCTAGGAATTTCTGTTCTTGGAGATAAGGTCTGTACTGTACATATTTTTTTTGTATTTCCAAGTCTTTCAGGACTAGTCATGAACAATTGCTAATTGTAAATTATTAAATTATAGGCACCATGTGTACGATTTT
The DNA here is from genome assembly GCF_008315115.2 of Sander lucioperca. Lineage (NCBI taxonomy): Eukaryota > Metazoa > Chordata > Actinopteri > Perciformes > Percidae > Sander > Sander lucioperca. The sequence goes on from NC_050178.1 coordinate 31,964,464, forward strand.
CAAATTCTAATTTCAGTGGTCCTTGGTGGTATAGTATCTAAATAAGACACTGGCAGCAGACACTCAATTTAAGCTACATAATACATATGTTCAGCACATGTATACATTCCCAATAATTAATTTATGAATTTTAGTTCATACATTTGCAGTAGATGTTTCGTATAATTGATCAGTGAATGCAGTACTTGGTGTTTGATCCACTGAGTGTTTCACAGCCCGTTACAGGCATCTTATTCAATCAATGCTCGCACATCACAACATAATCATTTTGTATCTTCTATTATTTCTATTCTCATTTAAGCTTAGGTCAGTTTGTTTTTAGATTTGTTTATTTATGTGTAGTTAATATATTTTTTATAGATGCTACTTTGGCTTGTATGAAGTTTTAGTTGATGTTTAGTTTGGTTTAAAATGTTTTTATTTTGTTACATCAGCAGCTAGTCTTTATTAAGCCAAATTTGCGCCGGAGCATTTAATTTCTGAAATGAATATGGAAGAAAAAGTTAGAAATTGGCACTGTGGTGCAAATAAGTGAGACCAGAAAATTATATGAAATAATAATGCCAAACAACAATAGAATCTGTCATAAAAAAAAAAAGGTAAAAGGTATGATTGTGCACTGCTGGTGCTTTCCTTGACCAAATACTGCACTGCACTTGTATATTAGAATTGCTGTGCAGACAACCACAGTGCTTCGTGTATTCACCACTGTGCCTCATTTCTAGGATCTCTAGCACATTATTCAGTCAATAGGATTACAAGCCAATACAAGAATCTCACAATGTTGTAGGTGGAACAACACAACTGTAGTACAGTGAGCAAAACAATTAGAACATTGTAAGAATTTGTGTTGTAGGGTTGGGTATATAGAGGCTTACATTCAATTTTTTGAAAGTAATATATTTTCAAATTTGTTTTCTTTTAGCCAATGTGTTCTGCATTTGCCATCATACTTTCTGAAAGACTAATATTTTTCTTAGGAAATGTATTTGTATATTTTTCCCCACTACGAGTTACATAAAATGATTACCTTATGTGACTAATTCCAAGTTTGAAATGACATGTCATGCCAAATAAAAACCAAATATTTGTGCAAAAGACCTTTTTAGTAATTTCACTCCTGCAAAAAACACTCAATCACTCAAACACTCAACCCCATAAAAATTACCATTTTATGGGGTTTTTTAACATTAATATGAGTTCCCCCAGCCTGCCTATGGTCCCCCAGTGGCTAGAAATGGCGATAAGTGTAAACCGAGCCCTGGGTATCCTGCTCTGCTTTTGAGAAAATTAAAGCTCAGATGGGCCAATCTGGAATCTCCTCCTTATGAAGTCATAAGGGGGAAGGTTACCTCCCCTTTCTCTGCTTTGCCCGCCCAGAGAATTTGGCCCACCCATGAGAGAGAGAGAGAAACATCATGGCTTGCAAACAATCATAGACAGTTAAAGAAATGGACCAACAGATCCCGTTACTCTGGACGGAGACCAGTGAAGTATATTAGAAGCACTTTTCCGGTGAGGGCTGAGCGTTACTGTGCAGCCTCCAACTGAGCTTGAAGACGTAGATGTGACGTGAGCAATATGTCTGAAAGTTGTAAGTCTTCTGGTAGCTGTGCCAAGAGAAATCTCAATCATTCTCAATCTTGCAGAGACGGAGAGCGTAGGTATGTGTAAGGAGCTAACGGGCTAATTATTGCTAACTAAAATGCTAGTTAACATTAGTAATTAAACTTAAACAGCTAATGTAAGTCGAAACTGCCTGCGAGCTTCTCCTGTACTGTACGGTAATTTCTCTACTATGCGACAGTAAGTCGCGTGGTTATGACACAATCGTTAGCCTATTTTTACAAAAACGTCTGCTACGGAGCCATAACGTGAGGTACAAGGTAATGGAGTCTTTTATACATTGTCGTGTTTCTTTAGAAATAAACAATGGACAAATAGAGTCTTTAAACGCTTCAGATGTAAAGTTATTCGCTGTCAAAGTGACGTCAAAATGAATGGCAGTCAATGGGATGCTAACGGCGGGTGATGGCTTGTTAGTATCAAAATGGCGCCATAGGAGGTACGCGTTGTGGAGAGAAGCTTACCCCCTTGCAAACAAGCAAAGTGGCAGTTTGTCAAGGCCACACCCCCACCCTCCACCTTGCCCCCCCTCTCTCCTCCTCAAAAGCATTTAAAGCTACAGACACAGAAATGGCACATCCTAAGGAAAGCTCATTGTGGGACTGGCTCTAGTGGCTGTAATTCTGCACCAAGGCTGAATTTCGGGAAAGAGACTTCAGATACAGTATTAGGGGACCACTAAGGCCTATATAAAAGAGACTTCAGATACAGTATTAGGGGACCACTAAGGTCTATATAAAAGAGACTTCAGATACAGTATTAGGGGACCACTGAGGTCTATATAAAAGAGACTTCAGATACAGTATTAGGGGACCACTAAGGCCTATATAAAAGCATCCAAAAAGCAGCATGTCATAGGACCTTTTAAAGCATAAAAGTTGACATTGTAAGCTGTATAATGAAATAGTTTTAAATTATTGAGGACCATTGATGGCAACACAGCAGAAGGTTAATACTTAGCAGTTAGCAAATGATGTTAGGAGGACTCAACATTCACTCAACATATCTCTGTGCCGGAGAAGTGCATTTGGTCAAAGAATGTTAGTCACGCGTGACGCGTACATGACCTGGCTGTGTTATAATCCAGCTTCTAGTGAAATCTGTTGAAAACATGGCACTGCCCTCAGTTAAACCATATTTTTTATTGATAACTGTGTCATTTGTTGCATGGAAGTATTTTAAAGTGTCTGAGTATGTTGGGATTGTCGGAGACCATTTTCTGGTTTCTGGTAAATGTGATATTTCTGATTTGATTCAATTGTATAGTATGATACAGTATTGAGACCGTACTGAAAGTGTTTTTTCCTTTTAAATAATCTGCCATATCTGTTATATGTGTGAATATTGTTTTTTTTTCTTGTTGAATAAAAAAAGGAAAAATACTTAAAAAATCATTATTGTTTCCAAATCTATCTATTATTTCTTCTTTTAGTCAAAAAAATAAGACAAGAATTTATTACTGGGGTGTATATTGGATCTTATTCATAAAGATCTTATAGAAAAACACTGCAGAATGAATTACACTCAGCTGCTCCTTATTCTGTATCCCCGCTAACAGAATCTTCATGTTGCTATTTCTTTCTTACTAGAAATTAGTTTAGATAGCCTTCTGCTCATTTTCCCAAATGTGACTAAGTTGACCTAGGTATATAGGTTGTTATTGGCGACCTCTTAACATCTAGCCTGCTGAATTTTAAAAAATATATAGGTTCTGAAGACCAAACACCATGTTGCTCTTTTAAGACAGCATCTTTGCTTTTCCTACTATGACCGCTGGGGATTTCACCTACATCAGTGTCTGATTTGACAGCACCAATGTTATTGCTGAGGAGCAGTAGGCCTACATCGCACATTTTAGCCCCCGTATCACAAAACATGATAGCCTGCAGGGGTTTGATAGGGCTCCCAGCGATTAACGTTACTTCATGAGTAGTGACTGACTTTCAAAACTGACTTGCACCTATTTGAGCAGTTTGCTCCTTTTTGTTAAATCACTTTATAGCTAGTTTTTTCAAGGTTTCACACAAATATGCTATCCTTGTTTGTAGTAACGTTAGTAGGCTAATACATGGCTCTCAAGTCTCTCAAGCGCGCCGCTCTCACTATGGAACCGGCAGGAATCAAGCGCGTCTCCCCTGGAGTTCTTAGTTGAGCCGGCCACTTATCAGCCAATCAAAAAAAAGAAGAAAGGGGCCTACATAATAGCCAATCAGAAAATAGCACTATTGTATCTGGGTAAGATTTAACGCAACAACCGATGAAAAAAAGCATAGAGCAGCGTACAGACCATGGACTATACAGTCTATGGTACAGACACTTCCCTAAACGTTGTCTCATTCAGAGACCACAGTCCCAAACGGGGCTCTGAGTCTGTCAGACGGTCTGAGATCTACCGTAGGCCTATCAGCAGAGCAATCACGTAATGCACAGCAGATTATGGTGCAGGTAGATTATTTTCTGAAATATAGTGAATATTATAACTTTATTTTTATCAAAATATCTCCTCCAAATATCAGAGAACACAGATATATTTTGAGTGTGCACAAAGTTTTGAACATGAGCAGAAATCTTGCTCAAACTTAACAATATTACAGTCCAGGGGTTTATTAATAAATTAAAATGAATTAATGTATGTATAATTAATGTATCATTGAGGTGAATACTTGTCATATGCACATTTAAGGAGGTTACTTCATCAACAAAAGATGCAAAAGAGAAGGGAAGATTAAATGATGCTATGATATGAATAAATAGATGAAAGCAATACAGAATGCCTGAGAGCCTTATTGCAATATTTTCCATTATGTTTTTATATTTGGATTGTAATCTATGTTTCCCTTTACATAAAGATATTTCCGGCGGCTAGAATGTCACTCTTGCCTGTCTTCAAAACTTGAGAGGCCTGGTAATAGCTGTTGTTTATAGAGGCTGCTTTCTTCTAAAGTAACGTTAGAAGTTAACTGAACCAAGCATTTTACGAGAGGTAAAGGGAAAGTACTTTTACCCGCCATAAACCTACAAAATACCTTTGGAGTAACGTTTACTGTCATGGATGTAGGCTATAATAAGAGAATAGAACCGGTAACGTCAATTGTGCCGAGCATGGTGGCGACTCCGATAGGTTGCCTCAGTAACGAAACGGAAGGAACTAAGCCGTTGGCATCTTCCCGGCCACGCGAGGGCGCCGTCTGGAGCGCGGCTCCATCCTGTCCAGCAGCTCCGTTGCCTACGTCACCACATTCCACCGAATGCAATGGAACAGCGTGTAAAAGTGTAAAGGTGGTCTCAGAAAACACTGCCAGAAACTTGTAAGTTGAATGAAAATGTAACAAGATGTTCTCTGGTTCATGGTTGTCGGACATAAACATTGTTGTAGCTAGCAGTGGCTGAGAGGTTACCAGGGGCTAACTTCTTAAAGAGTCACTTGAATGTTTCTTTTGCCGGTTGATGTGTCAGCTTTTGTTGTGGTGAAATCTGTGTTTAGATGCAAGATGAGGGAAGCGGCCGTTCTGCTCACACCGTGTGTGGTTCTGTGTCTCCTTCTGAGCTTCAGCCAGGCAGCCAGACAAGGACAGGACATCAGATGTGGAGGTATGTACGTCTGTATGTTGCCTCGCTCACTCTCTGTTCAGGACAGAAAAGTCCTAATGCGTGGGTGCTCTCCTTCTGCTCACCGCAGCTTGCAGGGCTCTGGTAGATGAGATGGAGTGGGCCATCTCCCAAATAGATCCAAAGAAAATGATCCAGACGGGATCCTTCAGGATCAACCCGGACGGCAGCCAATCCATCAGAGAGGTAAGGCTGCAGCACAGCCACGTAGTAATGTGTCAAACCCACTCTATAGGCTGCACCACTTTACTAGTAGTGCTGCACATGTTTGTTTGATTTAAGCAGTGTTTGGCTTATCAACTGTTTCTCACTGGGATGAGAGACTACTAACTTAACTAAATAGACGTAGACAACGATTGGACAACTATTTTGATACCTTGTGATTTTCTCTGGTTCCAGCTTCTCAAATTTCTTTGTCTTACAGTCATGTGAAAAAATTAGGACACCCATGCTAAAGTTGACTAAAAAGAGGAATAAAAAAAATCATCTTTTGGAAATTGATCTTAATGCCTTAATTTAAAAAAGGAGGAAAAATCCAATCTTTAAGGACACCAATTTTCTTTGTGAATGAATAATGTACCGTACATAAATAAACGTTCTTCCTTAAAATACAGGGGGCATAAGTCAGTACACCCCTATGTTAAATTCCCATAGAGGCAGGCATATTTTTATTTTCAAAGGCCAGTTATTTCATGGATCCAGGATACTATGCATCCTGATAACGTTCCCTTGGCCTTTGGAATAAAAATAGCCCCACATCATCACATCCCCTTCACCATACCTAGAGATTGGCATGGTTTTATGTCAGTTAGCCTAATAACTGGTTTGATTTGCATTGAGAGATGATCTTATGGAAAGTAGCCCATGCCAATCTCTAGGTATGGTGAAGGGTATGTGATGATGTGGGGCTATTTTAATTCCAAAGGCCAAGGGAACTTTATCAGGATGCATAGTATCCTGGATCCATGAAATAACTGGCCTTTGAAAATAAAAATCAGCCTGCCTCTATGGGAATTTAACATAGGGGGGTACTTACTTATGCCCCCTGTAAGGAAGAACATTTATTTATTTACGATACATTATTCATTCACAAAGAAAATTGATGTCCTTAAAGATTGGATTTTCCTCATTTTTTTAATTAAGGCATTAAGATCAGTTTCCAAAAGATGATTTTTTTTATTCCTCTTTTTAGTCAACTTTAGCATGGGTGTCCTAATTTTTTCACATGACTGTATATGATGATAAACTGAATATGTTTGGATTTGGGACTATATTGCTCGGACAACACAAGACACCTGATGGCATCCCCCTGTACTCTGGGATATTGTCATAAGTGTTAGGTGAGAGTAGAGAAACAAACAATCGGGCAAGTAAACTCATTGTCACCTTACTGTTTACTGAGCAACCAAACTGGACTGCAAAATAAAGTGTTGTTACTTCATTTATTATTACTACATTTGTAGAGAAACCTCACATCTTCTTAAATTCTTCTTCTTAAAGAGTTTTTCATGACCTTTGATGCCAACAGGTTCCTCTGGCTCGTTCAGAGGCAAACCTCCTTGAGCTGATGGAGAATGTGTGTGAGAGGATGGGGGACTACGGCGAGCGCACAGATTCTTCGACAAACAGGAAGTCCTATATTAGGATAAAATCTCGGAGCGGTGAGGCCATGGACCTCTCAGAGGCCACGCTGGATTCAAGAGTTACAGGCAGTTTAAAATTTGCAGTGAGTACAAAATTCCGTTAAATGCACCATCATGTTTTAATGGTCTTTCATTTCTATGTTTTTATTGTTAATGTTGATAATATATAAGAATACTTTTCTTGCAACCCACACCCCAAAATCTTGTGACTTATGCTGTGAATCGTGCAGCTCGTAACAGTTTTTTTAAAAAAACTTTCTTTCTCCAGTGTGAAACAATTGTTGAGCAGCATGAAGATGAAGTCATTGAGTTCTTCGCTCACGAGACAGATAATGTCAAAGACAAACTCTGTAGCAAGAGGACAGGTATGTTTTTTTTACTTAACTTATTTTTTTATCCTTAGTTTTATGCCCTATTACATATTTCTGTTATGTTGTTTCACTGCAGCGCCAGCGGCTGTATTTTAATTCATTGTTTTCCTGTCCTGTGTTCTCTGCAGACCTCTGTGACCACGCTCTGAAAATGCCGCACGACGAACTTTGATATCATCCCGCCATGGCTGCCGTATCTCCTCAGCTGAAATGGAGACGTTGGGTGATGCTTTCAGTTGTCTCTTATCACCGGTTTACGCCATGGCAGTGGTGGAAGATGTATACACATTTATATGTAAGATAATAGAAAATCAACCTGAAAATAAGAGTGTTATTTCTGTGATCTGTGACAATTTAAGGATCAGTTTGCCATTTTTTAGCCGTATCTCTTTGGACCATCTTGTCACTTCTTTATATACTGTAAGTTATTATACTTTTAAATAATCTGTGTTTCATGTGGAGGCTCTTGTCTTGCCTTCAAATGCTCTTCATCAGATAAAACTGAAACTGTGAAACTGCAAAAAATAAGTTATACTTCCCAGTATGTATTGGATTATTTACAGGATTAATTGTGTATATAGATTAAGCATTGTAATTTAAGACACAAGTACACAGAGATCAGGTTGCAATTTGGTCAAGTGGTCCCTAAGTCAATATTAATTTACATTGATAAAGTCCTTACTAAAGCCAGGAAAAAGTGCATTGGTGTTTTTTATTCAGCCATACTGCCCGCTCATCAATGAACGTGTCATTTGATGCCAAATTATATTTTCAGTTCTAGCTTTAGTTTTTAATACTTACCAGTTTTTATGGAACTGTCCAAGCTCACAGCATCACATGAATAACTTGTTTTGGTTGAATAGTCCATTAGAAAAAAAACTGAAAAGTTCTAGACACATTATGTAAGGTGATAAATTAAGATGATTTGAGTGGCTAGCTAGCCAAATGACAAAATGTGCATTTATTTATAAGTAAAATTCTAACTTATGAAAAACTTCAACCAGTAGTGGTTGAAGTTTTTCAGAAGTTTCAGAAGTTTATTCCCTAATTTTCTTTTTTGAGTTTGCTGCAACTTTCATCTGATTTTCAATTTGTGTGTAATTAGGACTTTAAGCTTCTTAGTAGCCAATTCATTTTAAAACACACCCAAGGATGAAATGTATGGGTTTATGTTAACTGTAATTACTTCTGAAAAGGTCTACTTTCCCTCCGTGCTGCCCTTCTAATCCAGGGCAGAAAAATATATTTTTACAGAACAAATAAAAAAACGTATAAAATAGTTTATAGCTTCAGGAGCAGGCAAAGGATACCCCTTCTTTCCATTAATCACTACAGAAATCAGTTGCAATGTTGAATTATGATATTTAAAACATTTTGTTATTACTTTGAAGCATCAAGACTAAAGTTCTGTTTTCTTCAGCCTAGTAAAACTGAACTCCAGTGTAAGCCCACTGGAGTGTGCTGTAGTCCATAAGATGATTGTTGAGTTAAAGAATCATACTCCGTTAGAAAGTCGTCATGCTGTACTGTCAATGTAGATTAAAAGTATTTTATATATATATATATATATATATATATATATATTTTTTTTTTTTTTTTTTAAATTAACTTGCTGTCTCATTTGAACATTCTGATATTTCCTTTATTTATATATATATATATATATATATATATATGTATATGTATATGTGTGTGTGTTTTGTATTTAATCAATGGAAATATATTTGACACAAGTTTACCTTCTAATTTCTAAACTATCATAAATCGGTTAATTCACTAAAATATTTCTCTTACTCCATAGATTGATTTAAATGGCTGCCTCTTGTTGCCTGTACTGATAGCATCCAAATTATTATAAAAAGCAAAAGTTCTTAACAGTCTGATAATAATCATTTAAGATCAGCCACAATGTTTTCACATACTGTAGGTGTGGTTGCATGTTTACATAACTTTTTCAATGTATCGTTGGACAAATTTCTTTGAGAATTATTTTTATCATTGTTTTAATGCATAAATGGAAGGAACTGACATTATATTTCACTGAAATTGTATTTTCATATGATTTCACGTGACAAATCAATAAATAAATTGATTGAGATGAGAGGACACATATAGCCAATACTTTACTACGTAATATTTGTATTTAAAATAATGGACTGCTGACAAACATGAAAATGCTGAAATGTAGGACTTTTCTCAACATTTATATTATCACTAGAAAAAAATAAGTTTTTTAGACTCCTTCTGGTTGACAAGGTACATTTAGTAGCTGTTCTGGAGCTTTCAGCTGTATCATGCAATCTTCCTCAGCAGATGGAGTATGTACATTTTTAAATTTCCATTTTTCTTAAGGACTTATTGTCGTTTTATCTACTTATAATAAAAAACTATGGCTTGAGTTTAGCCAGCAATATCACCACACCATGAATCACTCCAACTAATCAAATATTTTATTACATCAACTTTAATAATTTCACAGCCACATATCTCCCTTAAACACTCTACTCTCTAGAAAAAGCAGATACATAGATTTAAAGAAAAAGTATGTAAGATACTGCTTTACAAGAATAAATTTGTCAAACAGATGGTTTGGATATTTTAGATTTCCCTAATGTCAAATTCCTACATTTCTATAACAATAGTAAATGCATCATCACTACCCATCAAAAATAAAAGGTCTAAGATTACACTAAAACTAAAACATACATTAAAAATCTGCTACAAAATGTTATTGAGGAAATGACTTTCAATCCTTATCAGGCACAATACAAATGTAGATGGTACAGAGTTGTTAGAATTTCAACTCAACATCAGACTAGCGTTCCTTGTTTATCCAATTATTTTAAAGACATACTTTCAATCATCCCTTCATCGGAGACCTCTGAGGGCACGGAAACTACCTCCTCCTTTTCTTCTTGCTCTGTTTCTGTCATTTCCACTGCCTGCATTGTTATATTCGCCACCTCAACCAGGCACTCCTCCCTCTGACTAGACATATTTGTGACGCTCTCGTCTCCATCATTATCTCCCTCTTCCTTAGCTGCAGTCTCATCTTTTACTTTAGCAGAGAAACATCGCTCCCCCTCAGCCTTGCTCTCCGTCCCGGCATCAGGTGGCGATTCCTCGACCTCGTCCTCATCTGCTACAATAACGGTGTCCCCAGAGCCTTGGCTGCAGGTGCTGCTGCATGACAGTGTGTCTTCTTCAGCATGTAAAGGCTCTTCGTGGCACGGATCCGCCTGGATTTGTCCCACCTCTACATCCCCAACACTTCCTTCTGCTGAAACTTCCTGTTGCCCTGCTCCATCAAAAACTATCCTCTCAGAAGGCATGCCCACTATCACATCCAAGTCCTCCACTACACTCTCTGGATCCCACAGCTCACTCACTTCCTCCTCCTCATTCTCAGAGTCAGGCGCTGTATGTTTCCTAATGCGATTAACTGCATCCCACAGGGACTTGGGATACTGGGGCTCTTCTTTGAGGGTTAAGTCATGGTCAACACTTCCACTTGAAGAGCTGGAAGGCAGCTCTGTGGGTGAATCCATGCAAAAGGGATATGAGAACTGAAGGGATTCTTCACAAGAGTCCAGATGAAGAGGAGGGGGGACAGTTTCTGGGATGCCAGCAGCTGGAGCAGAATCAGGATTTAGAGCTGGGGGACAGACTGAGTCCATTTCCAAAAGAGTGACGAACTCTGCATCTGACTCGTTTGATGTGTGTCGCCGAGAAGAAAGCTTGGAGGGTGAGAGCACATCTGGTGATTGAGACACCTCGCAGTCTGACTCTGAAGTTGAGGGAGGAGAAGAGTTAGAGGGCTCAGTCTGTGGTTCAATGTCCTGCAAAATGTTGATCTGTATTTGAGTTTGAGAGTCTGTAGGGTTTTCTGTGGATAGTGTCTGTTCCATAAGACCTGTAGGCTCCTCATCAGCTTCTTTTTGTGATTGCTCCTCAGTCATATCACTCTCTTCTGAAGTTGATTCTGAAGTTGAGGGAGGAGAAGAGTTAGAGGGCTCAGTCTGTGGTTCAATGTCCTGCAAAATGTTGATCTGTATTTGAGTTTGAGAGTCTGTAGGGTTTTCTGTGGATAGTGTCTGTTCCATAAGACCTGTAGGCTCCTCATCAGCTTCTTTTTGTGATTGCTCCTCAGTCATATCACTCTCTTCTGAAGTTGATTCTGAAGTTGAGGGAGGAGAAGAGTTAGAGGGCTCAGTCTGTGGTTCAATGTCCTGCAAAATGTTGATCTGTATTTGAGTTTGAGAGTCTGTAGGGTTTTCTGTGGATAGTGTCTGTTCCATAAGACCTGTAGGCTCCTCATCAGCTTCTTTTTGTGATTGCTCCTCAGTCATATCACTCTCTTCTGAAGTTGATTCTGAAGTTGAGGGAGGAGAAGAGTTAGAGGGCTCAGTCTGTGGTTCAATGTCCTGCAAAATGTTGATCTGTATTTGAGTTTGAGAGTCTGTAGGGTTTTCTGTGGATAGTGTCTGTTCCATAAGACCTGTAGGCTCCTCATCAGCTTCTTTTTGTGATTGCTCCTCAGTCATACAACTCTCTTCTGAAGTTGAGGGAGGAGAAGAGTTAGAGGGCTTAGTCTGTGGTTCAATGTCCTGCAAAATGTTGATCTGTATTTGAGTTTGAGAGTCTGTAGCGTTTTCTGTGGATAGTGTCTGTTCCATAAGACCTGTAGGCTCCTCATCAGCTTCTTTTTGTGATTGCTCCTCAGTCATATCACTCTCTTTTAGAAAAGCAACCTCTTCTTGGCTATTATCAAATTGTTGCTGCAAAATGTTGACCTCTGTTTGAGTTTGACTGTCAGTCACGTATTGTTGGGATATTGTCTGTTCCAAAAGACCTGTAGGATCATCGACTTCTTTTGGTAGCTGCTCTTCAGTCATATGACTCTCTTTAACACTAGTAACATCCTCTGCTAGGACACGTTCAAGTTGTTGCTGCAGAATATCAACCTCTATGGCATTTTCTTTGGATATTTTAAGAATCTGTTCCATAGTATGGCCTGTAGGATCCTTATCGGCTTCTTCTGTTTGTTGCTCATCAGTGACATTGCTCTCATTCACACAAGAATCATCATCTGGTTGGCCACTTTCAAATTGTTGCTGTAATAACAGCTCCTCTGTCATATCTTTGGCAAGGTCCTCAAAGGGGTCACTGATCTCATTGTTTATTAGCTGTGATGTGTCATCCTCTTTTACCTGGTCCTCAACACTGAATACAGCGTCTGCAGTTTGATCTATTAAATCAAGAGGAGACAGGCTTGGGAAATGGTCTGTATGGGGAATGGAGCTTGGGGAAAAGTCATTAGATCTAGGAGGAAGAGGTGATGGGGTGTAAGGCAGAGATGAGGTTTCAGGGTGAAGAGCTAGGTTTTCTGCGGAATTGAGGGCAGTCAACTCAGGATCAGGACCTTCCTCTATGTTTGATTCTGAAATATGCATGAGAGGGGTAAGATCAGAGGATGAGAGCATAAGAGAAAGAGTAGGGTTCGGCTCTTCACAGTCTGGGGAGGGTGAAAGCGAAGAAGAATAAGAGAGGTTGCTGGGTGGACTGAGACACTTACAGGGATGGTGAGAGGAAGTATCATTTTCAATAGGATGATTTTCTTCCTGCTCAGTTGTACCCTCTTCACTAGCGGGTTTAAGCAGAGGATCCTTAGTCATTTCAATTTCAGGTGAAGGTTTGATGTCAGTTTCGAGTTGGGAGTCATTCTCTTCAGACAGATTAGACACCTGAACCTGAAGTCCTGCAAAATCCTCAGCACCTTCATTTGTCGCCTGATCTTTGGAATCATCATTCTCTTGCAAACACACAGCCTCCTCAGTTTGGCCAACCTCTAACTGGTTCTGTGACTGTTCCTCTTCTTTTGTGTCCTCTGGGATTTGTTCAACTGCATCATCAGCGTTGTTATCTTTAACTGGAGATGGTTCAACCTCCTGGTCCTCCACACACGAGTCAAGAAGCAACGCTGCATCTTCAGGTTGCTGCTTAGTAATGCAGTCATCTAGAGGGATTCCTAGGATCCTTTCAGCGCGCTCCTCCAACGTTTCCCTTTCAGAAACTGAAGATGAGGACATGCAGAAGGAAGAGATTTTACTTTCTCCCTCAGGTGCTTTTTTCTCTATGAGATCTGAGTGTAGTTTGGTTTCAGACCTTCCATTAATTTGGAAGGGGTTGCTTTCTGAGTTTTGGTCAGTTGTCGCATCCTGATTCAGCTGACTGTTTGATTGGACACATTCAGGAGAGACGGTTGATTGAATATCAAGTGGACTGTGTTCGGTGTGTAAATAGTGAACATGCTCTTTCTTGGGTGATGGAATCCGCTCCATTTTAACAACAACACAGGTTGTGTCGATAACCAGTAGAACCTTACTGTCTTCAGAGTCTGTGTCTGTCTCGTTGTCCAGTCTCCTTACTTCAACATCAATTGGATTAACTTTACTCAAGTCCTCTTGCTTGTGCACACCATCTGATTCTCTTTCCTCACTGTTTGCTTTCAAACATTTGGATGAACTCTTAGTTTCAGCCCTGCTTGTGATACTAGGCTCCCTCCACAAAGGGTATTTAACTGACACAGGTTGCACTGACTCAGCAACTTGTCTCCCACATGTAGAATCAGCATAATTTGTATTTAATTTTTCTGGGACGACACCATCTGTCTCTGCTTTGTTCAATATATTATCCTCAAGCATCTCACTTTCTACGCAGGTTGGTGTCTCCTTCTGTTTGGCTTTGACATTTCTCGCATCAGAAGTATTTGACTGCTCTGTGGGTGTTGGCTCTCTGCCGTCTACTTCATCTACAAGTTTGTGTGTTTGATTACTGCCAATACTGTCCCTTAGACCTTTAGAAACGCCTCCTAATTCTGTGTTTTGAATGTTTGTTTGCGAGGTACAAAGTGGCAAAGATGGGGTTTCTGTGGTGCCTGCTATGCGAGACACCAAGCAGAATATGGTCATCCCACCTGTCTTTCTGTTTAACCTGAACTTCCTTCCTTCAATGACTTTTGAGGATGGTTCCTCATTTGTCTTTTTATTCTCAACTGCTTGTAACACTTGTGGTTGTTGAAGAGACAACATACCCTCATACTGTAGGTGTGTTTCCTGGATACTAAAAGGACTGCTTGCATGTAAAGCATCTGATTCCTGTCGTCTGTGCTCTGGGAAGCTTCTTTGAATCCCATCTGATTTTGTAAGCTCCTCCTTCTCTCCTTTTTTGTGATCCTGCAGATCTACAGAGACATCGTGCTTTCTGGGTGTGGGCTGAGACCAGTAGGCTTGTCTCTTACCTTCTTGCTCCCAACTGGTGTCACAGTGATGCAATACAGGTGAACCTTTGTGTGAGCTGTCATAGGGAGGAGGAGCAATATAGCCAGGAGGTTGGCTGAACATCCTCCGTTGGTAGCCGGTCTTTTCTTTGATGTCCAACATGTGGCTTGTGTCTGTGGCAGGAGTTTGTGATGAATAATAGGTTGGCCCTTGCTGTCTGCCCCCTCTATCCCACAGTCCTGATTCTCTGATGTTTGCGGATTGTCTGACTTGTTGCAGTGCTACCACTCGAGGATCTGTCCCACTCCTGCTGTCCCTCTCTGGAGCCCTGCTGCTCTCCAACAGCCCCTTAGAAGCTCCCCTCAACTCTGCCTCTATACGTCTCCTCCTTGGAAGTGAATGGCTGTATCGAGCTGCCCAAGCCTCCAGCTCTCGATAGCTGCTGTCGCTCCTCTTAGCAGAAACGTCCCTGCTGTAGCGAACAGGACCACAGGGCTCCCACCTCCTCTGCCATGCCTCCCTCAGAAATCCTCTGTCGTATTCCCTCGCTGCTCGCTGAGCTGCTATCCACTCTCTGTCTCTGGCTTCATGCGGCTGATAGTCTCCCAGGTCCTGGTGCTGCTGAACGTGACGGTCTAGAATAAAAGGGAAGTGAGAAGAAGTAGGGGCAGTCAGCTCTTGGTCCATCCAGTTGGTGTACTCCTGTGGTGCCCCTCCTGTTCTTGATCCTGGTACAGTCCAGTAACTGGACTCCCTGCCTTGATCCTGCTGCTCACCATAGTACAGTGGATAATGGGGTACCTGATGTCTGTCATGGTAGCTGTGGGTGAAATGGTGGAAAATGTGTAAGTAAATAATTTCAGCAATAATAACATGTTGCTAAAAATCGTGCAGTTTCTCATGATTATAACAGCAGTGTGGAACAGCAATCTATAGAACCTAGGACTACTGTGCAGTAACTGTTTAAGCTTGTCAAGTAGAGAACAAATCAAATTTAAGTTGGTCAAACAAGCATAGAAAAAAACTAACTCTATCATCCAACGATCATACACTGATTGAAAAAGTAATCACAGCACTGAACTCACTTATGTGTACAATTTCGCCCAGGAACAGTACCAAATTTGGAGTATAGAGGGGACTGCCCCTGATTCTCGGGCCAGAACTCCATCTGTTGCTCTGATACACAGATCTGAAACATGGAAAAAAGGAACATATATTGAACTGTTTCAGTATGTTCTTGGAGTGCCTAAAATCGAAAGATTTAAAAACAGACTGACAAATATTTATGTTTTAATGTTGAATATAACACGATATACTAAATAAAAAACTAAAATAAAAGTTTTACCTTCAATGTAGATATTGTTACATAAATGGAGAGATAAGGCACACACATACAACACATACCTTTAATTGCTGTTTTCAGATTATTGTCCTTGCTGCTCATGAGGTGATATGAGATCTAATGAAGTCCAAACAGGACAACTTGTTTTGAAAGGACAGTGGTATTCAGTCCCCCTCCCACTACACACACACACACACACACACACACACACACACACACACACACACACACACACACACACACACTCCCCTGTCACTGTAGCCCATCCTCCTCTCATCCAGTGAACATGCCCAGTTTCAAATACCACTGAGGAATTTTTTTATCAGGTTTTTAGAAATTGACATCTTTAGCTGCATTATTCCTCATTAAACGGTTTTATTAGACGGTCAACTATAACATTTCCTAATTGGGTGGTTTCCCATTGGCTCAAATGGCACTCTGGTCAACATCACCACTTCTTCAATGCACAGTTTTCATAACATTTTTACAAAGAATTATGAATGACAACGAAATCCTTGATCGGCACTTTGCATCACACTCGTGTGGGAGGTGCTCGCCGCGATGGCGAGCAGACTCTGCATGGAGATAGGGATCTGTTGTTTTGTTGGCTGAACTGTAGCGGAGGGAGAGACAGGCAGCGGACGTGTTGTCTCCCTTTCTTTGAAACTCTCCAGCGTAACAAACAGGCTTTCCTTCTCTGAACAGAAAGTCTGTACATCAGCAGAGAGCAGGAGAGAGGGGATGAAGTACGTACAGACAGCAGGCTGCAGGGAGGGCAATCTGTTGATGTTGACAGAATAGTTAGGGATGGGATGAACTTTGTTTTGGGTTTTATTTATTTCAATAAAAAAATATTAAAAAAGATGGCCCCTCCCCCATCATACACATATATATTTATTATTATCACTGTTTTGAATGCATAAATTGAAGAAACTGACAGATTACATTTAAAGATTTTTTTTCTGGGGGCATTTTTAGGCCTTTATTTGACAGGACAGATAAAGACATGAAGGGGGGGGAATGATATGCAGCAAAGGGCCACAGGTCGGAGTTGAACCTGGGCCCGCTGCATTGAGGAGTAAACCTCTGTATATGGGTACCCACTCTACCAACTGAGCTATCCGGGCACCCAACTGACAGATTACATTTAACTGAAATTGTATTTTTATATGTCACGTGACAAATAAATAAATTGGTTGATTGATTAATAGATAATGAAGATGTTTAATGAAACTCCATCAAATTGTGTGAATTAAATTTAAAGCCCCTGAAAAGTATTTTTAATTTAATAATAGCTTGATTTTTTTTTAGTGCCTTTCAAGGGACCCAAGGATGCTTTGCATGAAGGCAAAACAAGTAACAAACAGAATGAACCAAACAAAATAAATGAATGGATTTAGTGGTGGCAAAGTTTGCCGGGAATAACAGGATTTAGGCAGGATCCGTAGGCTGTAGTGAACAGGTGGGTTTTAAGTAGTTGTTTTAATCTCTCCATTGATATGTCATTGCGGATTTTTGCCAGGAGAGAGTTTCAGAGGCTAAGGGCTGCCAGACTCTGTCCCCGATCCCAAAGATGTCATCACATTTTTATCCAAATGTGCCTGCACCCTGATTGGTGCGTGCATGATGTCACCTTTTTTCAAGAAAATGTGGTATTCAGGACCAAGTCACTCATAGTAAGCAGCTAATTGAGAAACTTGGTTTTCAGGCCCTTTAAACCCTTTTCAAGACATGCACTGATAACATTGTCAAGCTTGTGTCTGAAACTACATTGTGCCTGATAATGACAACATGGAGTCAACATGAAGATATAGACAAGTAATAAAAGGCAGAACCTGAAATCTCGAGTCAGGTGATCATGAGCAGACCTGCACCGCAGCCTGAAGCTGTAACGGCAGAGCTGATCCCCATCTCAGTGAAAACAAGTCGAGACATGAGAGGCTGAGAACTGACACAAACACGAGTATAAAAGTTGTTAAACATAAAATCACAATTAGAACTTGCATTTATTTTTCCATGGTTACTGGTCCCAAACTGTAATGTGCTCTCAGCAAGTGCTTTGATGCAAGAGAGAAATAACAAAAAGATATGTACCATTTCTAATGAGTTCCATTAGAATTCTAGTTTTGAGTGTTTTTCCCTTGTGTTATGGACTACCTAAGGTGGCAGCCATCCACTTAAGTAATAGGTAAGGGGACACATTGTGGGCAAAAAAACACATAAAAAGAAGAAAATGTGATTATTTTAGATAGACAAATCTCACAACTAAAATCTATTTAAAAAAACAAAATCCAAAATCACACTTTAGACACATTTTGAAGACAATTGTGAAATCATTAGAATACTTGAGGATGTATTACACATTTTATTTTTTCCACATGTAATATCATTAAATCATGTATCGTGAAAGATTAACAGTATTACAGATTTCTCAAGTAACTGTCCATAAATAATAGTGATAAATAAATTAAAGTAGCACTTCATGTTGGAGCTATTAGTTATATTTAATAGTTAAATATTTACTCATTTATTTTGTTGCGGTTTTGTTTTTATTATACAGTTGAATGTGTTTGATTAGTCATCAGTATCATTATTGCAGTTACTTTGAGTACCTGTTAGTGCTTTTGTTTTGGAGGTACTAGGCAGTCTAAACCACCAGGGGAAGTTTACATATTTGGGTAAGCATGGATAATACCAGATAGACACCAGGGAGTGCTCAGGGTTTTTGTACCAGGGCAAGAGAGATGCCATTGTTCTTTGTTTGTTTGCTTGCCAAAAATTGTGAAATGTACCTCACAAATACTCCATGCTTGCCTGGACAATGTTTTTACTCCCTGTGTAAAATGTATTCCTTCGGTGCCTCAGTGGCAAGTTTTTGTCCAAACCAATGGTCAACTACGTAGACAAGAAGTATTTATTCAACAACATTCCAGTATTTGGTGCATCTCAAACGTCCATATGAACTCAACTCTGACATGACTTCTGACATTAAACCTAGCACAATTTCTTAAAAATCTTTAGATTTATAGAATTGATTGACTAAAACATTTAATACAGGGGGAACCCAATGAGAGCAAGCTCTCTTCAGTGTTGACAAGGGTACAAATAAGTGTAACAAGTTGTAGTTGCATTATAAAACACAAAATTGCAGCTTAAAGTTAAAAATGATCTGAAACTCAAATTGCAGTCACTTGATAGAAGGCTGACATCAACATTGGATTATCCAAGATGACAGCTGTGCATTTTGTAAAACACAGCTTTCACTGTTTGTTTTTTTTCAAAAATTTTTTTAAAAGGCACCCAAAAAACAGTCATAACTGGTCTTAGTGCAGTAACTAATCCAAGTCCCATGCCTGTAGCAGGTTGTCACTGCTCTTTCCTCAAAGATGCCCTGTAGATGTTAATGTTTTGATTGCCATCATAGTGAACAAGCTCCACATTAAATCTTCTTGGCAGACATTCCTCATAGAAACCTGGAGTCTTATGCTCTTTTCGCATTTTGGATGAGAGATATACCACGGCTCCATTCTTGCACAAATGGGCTAGTGTCTCCACTAGCAGTGGGTAAGTCTCTGGGAGGTAAATTATATCTGCACAGAGCACCAGATCCCAGTCAGAAGAGAAGTTCATGTGGTCCTCACCCCAGGACAAAGGGAGAACGGTGGGAAGGCTGGTAGGCCAACCACTGGATGGCATGTTAGCAGAGATGTTAACCTGAAGTTGGGGGAGAGCCAAAGGAAGGTCTGTGAGGGTCACGACTGCACCTGTAAAGATACGAAAATGTTATTTCAATATGTTGTTGATGAAACTCTCAACTCAAGAGGCTTTAAACGATGCAATTATATATTATTTACAGATGGGTGCACCATATAGAACAGGTACTGTAACAATATAAAAAAATGTTTGACAAGCAGCGTCTCTTGTGAAAGCAACTGAGAGTTGCATATATAGTGGACTGTAAAGGTGGTTGAGTTAACTGACTGAGCTAAATGACAGTAGCCGAGATGGAAAAGTGGCTGTCTGGTGGTACAACGGCATAAGCCCATCCGCCGCTATAATGCATGCATCCATGCGCTATACTATAGTGGCATACCATCAGCCACTTTTCGATTTCGGCGTCACTCCCAAATAAAGGGAGCAAAGAGCCTGGCATAATAAAATAACCTTCCATGTACATACACAACCAGTCAGGAAAGGTTCATATAAATGCAACCCAAACATTAACGTGAATGTATTCCTCCGCAATACAGAAACAAATTGAAGGGAACAACAACAACAACATACCGAGGCGTGCTGCCAAGATACCAACCACACCAGTCCCTGCTCCCAGCTCTATGATGCGCTTTCCTCTCAACTCCACCGACTGCTCATCGAAGTAACGACACAAGTGTAGCGCCTGTGTACACACACAAATACACACCTTTATCGTCAATCAAAGCTCACGCTGATTTAGCTGATATATTTTCACAACATCAACATTAACCAAGTTGGCTCTTACAGCTTCCCAGACCGGGGCAGCCACGCCGAGGTTGGCACCAAACACCTGTCTTATCTTTAGCTCTTGGCCGACTAAAGTATATATGGTGTCTTGAGAAAATGTTTCCGCAAACAGACAGTCATCAACAGGGAACGGATCGTCTTCATCTCCTGCACAAGTCATGTTTGGTAAATACAATCGCTTCACTTGATATAAAGTCAGCTACGTTAACGAGTATGAGCACCAGCCACAGCCAGACTGTTGGTCGCCTTTCAGGTCAAGTAACATTCACTAGCTAACTGTAGCTTTGTGGGGAATGTAAAAAAACTTATACGAGGTCGTCGCGAAATTAGTAGAAATGGAGACTAGTTAATTAGCCATTTTCACCGTTGTTATTAGGCGGTTCGCTTTAAGCTATCTATGTAACGCTGTCTTTAAGCTAGTTCGCTAACGTTAGCTAACCAGTGTTACAGTATATGACAAAGTGTTAACAGCTGAATTAGATGGTGTTGTGTTTCGGCTTTTTAATTTTAGCCTGCACTTCCAGAGAGGGTGCTGTGAATTATGCTGCTCATACATTTGATCAGAATGTATTATTTTTCTATTAACTGAAACTTTAGTTACAGCTTTCTCAGTGTTGTCAATGTAAGTTTATGTGAGGCTTTTGATTTGAAATGTGACACAAACACACTTAGTTTCCGGGTTAGAGGACCTATCAAAGAAAAGTAAATGATTTTGCTAAAGGAGCACTTTGCACCACACAAGTTAACAGTGTGCAGTGTTGAATATGTTTGAATATGTTACCTTAAAATATTTGTAAAGGAGTGATATGATGCTCTGATGACATTTAATACTTGAACTTTGTACATCCCATATTGATGTTATTTGAGGGAGAAAACTACTACTGTTACTGTGACTTTATGTCTGTGTAATTAATCGTAATTGTTAATCGTGATTACGATTTCGGCTCTTAATGATCACAAAAACAAAATACATTTTTTGCACATTACATTTTGCAAGTAAACTCTTATTTTGTCTCTTATTTTAAAAAGGGAAAAGTATTAATCACAGTTCAAGGTGTTTGTTTCACTGTTTTTAAGTTCAATAATTGCAACATCTTTCCAAAAGTCAATGAGTAATTGTGTTCAATAATCATGATTTCAAAAGTCAGTGAGTAATTGTGTTAAATAATCATGATTTCAATATTGACCAAAAATAATCGTGATTGTGATTTTTTTTCCATAATCGAGCAGCCCTAACTTCAGGTGTCTCCTTACTTTCAAATCAGTGACAATCAGAGCAAGAGTAACACCCATCAATTTTTGCATCTCAAAACAAATGTATTCTCTTTATTTTCATAGCCAGCATTATTTAGCAACTCAACCCTGTCTGATGTCAAAACAATACCTTGATCTCATGTTGACTCACTTATGAGTTAGGCCTGCAAATAACGATCATTTTCATGGTCAATCTGCTAATTTTTACTTGATTAATCGTTTGGTGTATAAGACATTGAAAATAGTAAAAATGGGAATCACAATAGTCCAATGGAATGTCCTCAAATTGCTTATTTTGTCCAAAGTCAGAAACTGAACAATATTTAATTCACGATGCTATAGACGAGCAGCAAATCCTCACATTTGAGAAGCAGAAACCAGGAAATACTTGGCAGTTTTGCTTGAAAAGTGATTTGCATGACTAATCAATTAGCAAAATAGTATAGTCAATTACTCAATCTTTTTGGCTGTATGCATCAATGGTGCAATTCAAACACACAAAACACCATCATGTTCCAGGTTTATTTAAAAAAAACAAAAACAAGTTGCCGTCTCCTCACCCGTTTTGTTTGGAAATCAAAACTTCGGTAGAGTACCACTAAGACATAACCATTTTTCACACACAACTTCACATCAAGACAAAGATGATTTAATAGGTGTATAAAGTGTAGAGTCCAGTACAGATATGTTAAATAAAGCTCTTCATCATTCCCGCTAATCAGTCTTTATAGAACACAAGGACATGTAAAGAAATTCCAACAGAGCCAAGCCAACTAAAATGAAATGTGTCCAGTCTGAAAAGAAAATTATAACGTTGTCTTCATAGGTCTGCTTGTGTTGGACTACATTGCAGGTTTCTCAGTGGAGTGGACATTAACTGTTGGGTTTAGACTACAGATACACTTTACTCAATATACAATAATTCTGCCTGACACAGAACAACTCTGAATCTCTTGATTATTTAAAGTTATTAAAAATAAATAATTATTTTCATCATACAGATGACAGTAGTACTACATCCATAACTCAACCACCCTACACCTTAGGCCTCAATATGTGCAAACTGCAAGTGTTTAAAAAAGGTAGCACTTTAAGCAAGGACCATTTAAAAACATTAACGATTAAGTGTTCTAAAATAAGCACTTCATGATGAGTGCAGCAGGTGTGATGCAGGTATGATTTTAGAATTACAGGATAAATTGGAGGAAGCTCATGGCTGTCGACATCTTCCTCAGGCCAACAATGGAGTAACAATGATCTCGTATGATTTTTAAATTGTGGAGTAAAAGGATAAAAAACAGGTGGTCCTTTAACCAAAGGAATATGTTTGGTACCGTATTACTATTCTAATCATATCTGGAGCTGTCCAAATACAAAACATTTTCCTTTAGTCTTCCAACGTAAAATACTGAGCCTGGGCATAAATGTAATGTTGAAATGAAAATTAATTTGCAGTGAAATGATATCTACTGCATATTTCTCTTTCACAAACATTCGTTCTTGTCACATCTTCCTTACAGAAACAACATTTTTGCAATGATTCTGGAAAGAAATGATGCTTTGTCACACAACAAACGTCACAATTCATGCTTCGAGTTCAAGCAGAAAACACTCTGCTTTAGCATTTAAACATTGGTAGTCCATTTTTATACAACACAAACTGTGTTTCTTTTGTTAAGATACACATGTCAACATAGTCGGGTTCGACAAACCTCCGTCACAGAGTCTTGGCGATTTGGGTGCGAGTCACTTGATAAAATAGCCACGGCTCAGACAGATTGTTGATTGTTTCTTTCATTAAAATCAACCACAAATATCTCCACACAGCCCAAAGTGCACCTGTAAAGGGACGAGGAATTCTTCTTGACGTTTTTGGTGGGAATGAAAGGCAGTCAGCTTTGTTTTCAGTAGAACCGAGACCAACAAGTCCAAGTCCACACAGATGCACCACAAACACCCACACAGAAAACAAAAGCCAGAGGAATGCATAATTAAAACTTTGTTCCAAAAAGAATAATAATTAGAACGATGACTATGATGAAGAGGATCAAAATGACCAGCATCTTTCTGTTCTTCTTCTGATACTGTTCCGCCTGCAAAGAAAATTAAAATCAGTGTCTTATCATCATCATCATGCAACAAATTGAGTTTATACAGATTTAAGAACTGTGTAATACTGTAAATAGTTAATAATATCATAATTGTGTCATTAGCCTGCTGTAAGTTTCCTTTTTTGATTTGTGGTTGTTTACATTTATTATTAGCTTCCAAACAAAATTGTTATGCATCTAAAAAAAATAGCCCATGAAATAAATCTTGAATTAACAGCAACCTGGACTGTGTGTGTGTGTGCGTGCGTGCGTGCGTGCATGCGTGCGTGCACGCAGGTGGGGTTGTACAGCAGCTTGTGCCGATCCCTGAAGTGGTATGTTGCTCGTTCCTCCGGCACATACCGGTCCCTAACGGCAGGGGCCGCTTGAAAGTGGTAGGCCACTGTCAGTCTGTCACACACAGTACCGTGCCCTGATGCATATACAAAAGGACCTATTTTTTTGACAAATACTGCCGTAAAATGTATATTTATATGTAAATGTATTTATTGACAATATAACGCAACATATCAGAATTAGAGGTTTATTGTCATCTTCCCTTACTTATAGCACCATAAATAAAGGAATGTATAATTTTTTCTCGTCTGTTCTGTTGTTGGGATATGTGTGATGCTTTTAAAATGACAGTGAAGTAATTTCATATCTCCTTGCCGATTGTACCCTGAAGCTGAGCTAGCATAAGCTAACATTGCTATTGCTAATGTTAGCCTAGCCATCGTAGTGGTCTGACTAATCGATAACAGAAATGTAGAGCCAACTGAGTGTATTATTTGTTGTTGCATGTTTAATAGTACCTTTTGTAACTGTTTCATTCCTTCTTCTGTTTTCACACAAGACTGCTCCACATTGAAGTCAATTCTGTCAAGAACGGTGCCCTAGAGGGAGAAGAGGGGATTTTGTTATCAGAGGAAAATAATTTTAGTTGTAAATTCTTTATTTTAAACAAAGGTAATCTTGTATGTTAGCAGTGTTGTTAACAGTTTGGTGTAGCACTGCCACTGACTTCTCCTTGAAGCAGTTGATACAAATCCAAATTGTCAATATGTCAGGATGCTTTACATTTTGGAAGTCATTAGTGCAACTCACTGACAACCCGAGGCTTGTACGTGGAGGGCAGTAACATTTTTCTTTGGTACCCCAGTGACTGGACTCATGCCATAGTTACTAATTCGGTCTATTAAGTCATTCTATGTATAAGTGGATCAGGACTGTTTCAAATACCTGTTCCACCACCATTCCAGCCAAGTCCCGGAAAATCTCATTCAGATCTGAGATGGACTGCACTATTTGTCGGATTTCCCGCTCTCGTTCTTCCACCATAACTGTGTTCTGTTCAACCAGCATCAACTGGTCGTCTGTGAACCCCTGAAACAAGAGAGAGAATAAAAGTCGGTGATTTTATAGTAACACAATTATCACTCCAAATGCAACAACGCATGTAGCCACAGCCTTAGCAGACACTACTCAGGCCAAATGTAGATCAATTTTCCTTTGTCAAAATTGAAAAGAAAAGAAAACACAGATTCACTATGCCACTCAGTAGATTTTAGCATACGCCCCTATGGCAAAGGCAAAAAGACATCGATCTGCACGCCAATGTTGCACAAGTCTCTAGGTTTTGACATAAATGCAGATATAAATGTAATAAAAATAGTTTTTATCGATTTTCAAATATTGCACCTGTTAATACAGAAATATTCTGTAGCCCATTTTGCCGTCAATACTGCCGACTTGTCTTTGCTGTAATCAAAATCAGACATAGAAAAATCCACACAGCCGCCACGCAACTGACACGTCACGCAGCCAGTGTGCAGCCGGCCTTATAATGGATGTTTTTCTTAGTTTTTTTTTCTTATCTCATGTTTATATTTTAAAGTGTCTCTGCTTTTATTGTACTGTATACAGGACGCCTGAGCCAAAGAAAATGGTGGTGGAACTAAAAAGCACCTTGTCATATACAGCTAAATCTTCATCCTCTTCCATTAAGGGTCCAGAGTCAAAAAAGTGCTTTGATCTCTCCTCACGATTCTTCATACCTGAAATATAAACCAATGACGTGATGCTTAGGTGGCATGAAAAACAAACAACTTGAGAATAAAAGAGATATAACATGGGATAAAACCTTGGTAATGGTTACAAATATGTGAGAAACCACAGTGAGAAATTAGAACACAGAAAACCAGTCCCAGCTTTACTGCAGTCCTTACGCTTTAGATAGCCGGACTGTGTGTGCCTGAAATTGGTGGACAGATCCTGCAGGCTCTGTGCTATGGACGAGACCACGTTTCGCAGTAGCTTCTCCTCCTGCTCGGTACAGTGGCCACAACGAGACTGCAGGCCTGTCACAGCGCGCTGGCATCGGTGAAACATCTGCAATAAACACAAAATTAGTGAGCAAGGAGAAACAAACTCCATGTTTCATTTCAAACTCTTCAACATGACATGTTGTCAAATGTGTTCATATCCACTCCCTCAAACAATCAGAGGCCACACAGTCAATACTATATCATGTTCTTATTACTTTGTGCTCAAGTAAAAATATCTCCAAATTAAAAGGTGTGTATGTTTTTTTTTTAAGATTATTTTTTGGGCTTTTCCGCCTTTAATTGACAGGACAGCTAAGTGAGAAAGGGGAGAGAGAGGGGGAAGACATGCAGGAAATCGTCACAGGTCGGACTCGAACCCTGGACCTCTGCGTCGAGGCATAAGCCTCTCAGTATATGTGCGCCTGCTCTACCCACTGAGCCAACCCGGACACAGTGTGTACGGTTTTTATCTATAAATTGAGCATTAACTCTATTACTACACTAATACATTACTGTACCTGTGTAATCTCCTGAGTAGTGATTTCTATGGCATGCTCTTCCTCACTACTGTCATCAAGTGTGGGTCGATTCATGTGCTTGTCATGAAGTAAGGCCAGATCTTTCATTTTCTGCCGAACCCGTGTGATTTCATACTGGATCTGTAAAGAAATGCTTAAAGGTTAAAAGCCATGTGACTTTACTTTGTACACAAGTTATTGGGGTCATACAGAACATTTCAACAATTTAAGATTACAGGATTCCAGATGCATGCATGTGTGAGCTTTCAGTCTTATAATTAGGGATACTGTATTTTTATGGGTCAGCCTTTTACAGATAGGTTTCTATATTCCTATTCCAAGTTTGTTTCACCTCATTAACCCACTCTACCCATTTGGGGGGCAGTTTCTTGGTGACTCCAATGGCCGCTTCAGGATCCAGACTAATTCCTGACACCAGGGCCATTCGATCATCAGCCAACTTAAAAACAAAAACAACAAATTATTCTATAAAAACATTGTCAACATTTCATGTGTCTTAAGTAAATCTACCACTAAGGAAAAACAACAGTACCTCATCAAGCTCCTAATGTGATTGGCAGATAGCAGATTGGTCCCATCCAATAGGGAACAAGGAAAAGGAGAGAAAGACAGAAGCAACAGAAAGTGAGCCCCAGAAAAATCAGTGAATACCAAAAAAGCTCAACAATTAATTAATTTGAAATGAGAATGATAATTACTGTACAGCAGAGGTACATAAGGTCTAGCTGTTGAAATGAAATCTAATCATTTGTTTGTCCCGAGTTTTTTGTTTGTATGTGCATTGCAACAGTGTCAAAACTGGAGTTTGGATGCAAAAATAAAATCACACTTATCTAGAAACAACTTTCAGAATAATTCCATTTTAGACAAATCATATGTAAGAAACAGTGAGAATAAAGAGAAAGAAAAAAAGGTTGAGCCTCAAGATCACCTGAGCTGGCTGAGTTTAACAAAAAGAACTAACAACTTAATTTTAATTTAAAACGAGCGCAAGTTAATATGTAATAGGGAATTCAAAAGACACTGTGCTTGCTTTGGATAATTATGTCTCATGTGTCATGTCTTGTTTGAACTGACAAAGACCCTGCTGCCTTCTGGCAAAGTCAGTTATTTTAAAACAGCTTCAGTAAGCGGAGTGTGCGTCTTCCCATGGCAAACAAAGTAGTTTTCGTTGCTATAGAACATAATTGCACTACTGTAAAATTAAAAACTGACATTAATGGAGAGTACAGATACATTTAAATCAACACAGTTTTACAACATATACGATTAAAGTCTGATGCAGGAACAATAGAAACAAACATACACTGAACAGTCTGTGCATCACAAGATATACGTATTACTATAAACAGAATTTTTCATGTAACCTTTTACATCTCCATTTTGACAGTGCAATAACTGTCCAAAAAGGAGTCGAAGGAGGTCTAGTTAAAGAGTAGATCTTGGTAAGAAGATCTTGAGACCACCGTCTGCAAACGCAGATGCTCTTAAAAATACTCTATTCAATGATCCATAGAGAGCTTCACCACACTTCTTAAAATTAACTTTTTAGAAGGTTACTAACCGCTAAGGACCTACTAAGCAACATTATGGAGACCTGTTGGGCAAAAACTACTAAAGCTAATTTCTATTTAATATGTGAAATGATGATGTACAGAGAGCTGAAGAGCCCACAGGTTCAGAAGCATCAATCAATGAGCCTGGAAGGGCTATCTATCCATAACCAAATTGCTGGGCTGGTTCCATTTTAACTCCATCACCTGCTGATGGGGCTCTAGTAGAAATGTAGGTGAATGACTGAGTAATGAATCAGTAACGGCTTTTGCTCTCTATAGTAGAAATTACAGATAATGTTTAAGCAGTGAATCTGGCAAACAGGAACAGACAGGAGAAGTCAGTGTCCACCCTGTTCAGTAGCTGAAATTCAGCAGAATATTTTGGGAAATGCATCCTCAACTGATGTGATATCCTTCAGTGCCTCTGGGTGTACAGGCTAATAAATCCACCTCTATGTGCGCTTAACTGGTTAAAATGTTCACAACTGAGTGTGAATGGTCGCACACACCCTGCACCTGCTTGCTGTTCTTTGTAGCCTGCAACTGGCCTCCTCTACTGGAGACGTTAGGTCAACTCCAGCACAAACACAGGAGAGCTGTACACTGTTCATGCTCAAGCTTCAAAAAGAGTGTCCGGGAATGTGAGGAAACTTTGTGGACTACCTTGTGCTTTACAAAACTGCAATGGAATTGACAGTGCACAGGTAGATAATGACAGGATTTTTATAAAAAGGGTCATTCCTTTAAAAATGACTGAATGTGAATTAACTTGTAGGCCCTACATTTTTGCACCGATCCCATATGCTGGATCTGTATCAGCCCTGACACTGTGCCTTAGCATGTGGATTGGGTATTTGGTCAAATGTGCCTGATCAACATTAAATACAGTTTCTTTATTGTCATGGCAAAATTCACCTTTCTTTCTTTTTTTTTTTTTTTTTAAATAATGGCTTCACACTCAACTCAAGTATTATTAGTATGTCTGAACGATTCGCAGTAGTTTTCAGGATACAGCAATATCCCTTGCCTAGGTTTATGACACACATGTTTATGAGTACAGAAGAACACCAGCATTGTACTGGAACAAGTTAGTACAGGTTACAGGCAGAATTTAATCTAGACTAGATTCAATTACTGTGTACTTGCCACAGCACACTTTTTACTAGAGAGGACCACTATGTGGAAATGCTTTAACTTTCACAAAAACACACTCAATCTACACTATTTTATTTTACAAACGTACCCTTTTATCTTAGAAATGAGGGAATACTTACTAATATTTAGATAATTGTATTCCCATTGTTTACTGTAGACATTTAGCTATTACGAGCTGAAAAATAAAATATGCCTGCACACCCCTTTTCATCCTCCTCCATCATCCCACTGAGTCACATAAATCAATCAGTCTTGAGGTGAATGCGTAGAAATCTTCCTGAGTAATGATTAGCAGCTACTAACACACTGTTGTATCTAGCTAACACAGCTCAGTGACTGGCTGGCTATATGCAAACACACACGGTAAAATGTCAAAACGATGCAGACCACTCACCGCAGCATTGCTACGTGTACTCAGACGGGGGTCGTATGTACTCACTTGCTCAGCCAATATCTGCCGGTTTTGGATTGCATTGTTCCGCATTAACAAGAAGGCATCGGTCAGACGCCTAGTGGCCATGACTGCCTTGTTTGATATCTAAATTAACACTGGACAAAATGCGGATCAGGCGATGATTATTATACTATGTCCACTGGCGCTGACCCACTGCTAACACACCGCTAGCTTTAGCTTTAGCTTTGCCTGCGATGAACAATGAGGTAAACTCGCGATACAGCGCCTATAGTGGACAGCAAACGACCTTAATTGTATTTATCTTTCAGGCATTTCTAATGCTTAAGTTAAAAATGAGGAACATGACCGACTGTTACTTCTCAAAATTCTGGATTACGTTAGATTAGTAACGTTATTTCGCTTTAGGCAGCTACGGAAGTAGGGAAACGTAAACACCTGCGCAAAAGCAAATGCTTCTTCTTCTACTACTCATTTTCTGCGGCTGCCAATTGTAACTGGAGTCCGTTTGCGCCGCCTACCGCCGCGGCGAGGCGACAGCAGTATATGTTGTTAACATAGACTGTTAATATTAATTAATAATATACAGTCTATGGTTGTTACACATTCACCCACACATCGCGATTGTACGTTTCAGTGAAGTAGTAGGAAACGTCTTGTATTCAGTAGCCTAGTTATACTTTCAAAATTACAAATAGTTGGATATTTATAGAGTCCTGATTTTTCAATAAGGAATAAGAAATTAGGCTATGTAATTTGGGAAGTTTTAGCAAAGAACCATATAAGAGTATCAGTTATTATGCCAAGCAGAATATTTCCTATATCTTTAAGCATCAAAGTTAAAAAAAAAAATGTAAGTTTAATTTTTTCAAGTTTAATTTCTTTCATTTCCATTGTTCTACCATAACATGTAGGCCTGTGGCCTACACATATTCTATTGCTCTTTTAGTTGGGCACAGGTATTTTGGAGCAATGAGCATGGTAGCCTACAGTGTCACTGCCTTGGAAAACCTTTGACCTGCCAACCGGGCCTCCAATTTCAGTTTGTGGGATTTTAACTTCAGTGCTTTCATTTACACTCACTGCTTCAGCGCATCTTATCTATGCTTCATGGACCTCACCCTCCCATAAACAAAATGAGCTCACAGTTTGATTTTATGTCCCTCTGTAATAGGCCTGCTCATGTATCTAGTGTCAGTGAATGTGTCGGCAAAATGTCAGTTTATTTTGAATTGTAAGGAACAGTCTGTGAGCTTTTCTGCAAAGACCGGACAACAGAATTAAGTGTGTGGGTTTTTTCAGAGCCAATTTATGCGTTCACATTTTATATTTAATTCATCTACATCTGCTCATTCATTCACTTTGTTAACGCTGGGAACTAGAGAGCCTAAACCTCACTCTGAGTATGAGGCTTAAAGCCGCAGTATTTAGAAAATGTGTTTGGCACCCACAATCAAACAGGTGCGCGTGCCTGTGCGTGGCTACTGCGTTTGTGTATGCGTTCACGCGCGAGGCGGTGCCACTCACTGTAATTATGTCGCTGAGAGCTCCTCCTCCACCCATTTCTTAATCCTTTATATCCGCTAATACCGCGTCAAACATTTACCCACTAAAGCCCCAGCTGCCGTCAACCAACACAGGCTATCAAAGTTCCTGTTGTGAAGCTCCGAGTTTGGGACAGCTTTTTATTTACCTCCGCTGACGTCTGAGGAGAGAGAAAGGTAAGGAGCCTTTGGAGTTCAGTTTCGGTCATCTTCCTGTGTGGATGACTGAACACCTATGCAGCACTAGAGAGCATAGTAAAGTAAAAAGTCGTGCCTGTCACTCACTCAGTCAGGTACCCTGGCTTTAAATTATAATAGGCTACTGCCTGATAGACACCCATTTTAAAAATTGGTCTTAATTGAATTTGTGATTTGCTTCGCCAGTTGTACAGTAGCCTACGTTGCTGATTAAGCTTGTTCGGTATTACAAAACGTTTATTGTGGGATAGGAAACTTGTGCAGATAAAACAGGTTGATAAATGTAGCAGCACAGTTAATATCTCTACAGGCATTTGTGTTTAAGTCATGATGACACTGAATTATCCATCGTAGGAGCCGAGGCTGAAATTCTGCAACATACAGCCTCTTATGCAGTGGCGGATCTAGAAAACTTTACACAGGGTCTAGGGAGGGTAGCATGGGAAGACGGTAGGTGGGAATCCCCATATGAGTGGCAAATAGAATTATCTAATTTATTAAAAGTTTCTATTACAGCATTTGTTTTACCTTTTTGTGATTATTATCACTGATAATAATACATTTGTAAATCTTTACATATGTAATCCTATACAACAGAAAATAGCCAATAATTGAAAAACATGTAATTTTACTTTGGCCACATGCCATGTTATGCTACTGTACTGCAATGTGGAAGGAGAATAAAAACATACCATGTCAACCTGTTTTCACTCCGAACTCGTAAAATACGGACGTTTGGACAGTGGCTGTCAGCGTATGAAGCGATGCAAAAAGCGCCCTTCAGCATGTTTGTAAAACGCACTGGGGAGAGCAGTAGCTACACGGGGTTTGAAGATGATGTAGCACTAAGAGCGACTACGGTAGCGAGTAGTATGAAAGCCCGAAAATCCGCGTAGGGAGGTTGGTTGGGGTGGTGGATGCGTCAAACAACCCAGGACTTTCACCCAGGATACCGGGGATCATGTCATGATGATGATCATGGGATTCCTAAACCCGACCGTCGCTTTCTTCTTTTACTAAACCCAACCGTCCCGTTATTGTTTTCCTGAACCCAACCGTCCCGTTCTTCTTTTCCTAAACCCAACCGTCCCGTTCTTCTTTTCCTAAACCCAACCGTCCTGTTATTGTTTTCCTGAACCCAACCGTCCCGGCCTGCAAGAGTCAAGATGTGAAAAGCTCTGGTTATCCTTGTATTACATTATAGGCCTACTGTAGGGCCATGTAGCTAATAAGTATAACAAATATAAAATCAAAAAAGATGTATCACATGCACACAACAGTTATGTTTAGACTACTTAATCCTATTGTAGCCTAGGGCCTACTTGTTATTTTCCCAGTTTGACAGTAAAGGATGTACCCTGGTTTAATTTGTACAGCCTCTTTGTCTTGATATGTGAGAATAAGGTGATTTTATAGTAACGTTACTGCTTAGCTAATCAAGTAAAAATGATCGGTCTCCTAGTGATCTCCTCACTGTGTAGTGTGTTGTAACGTAACGCCGCCGAAACGGCGATCCTCTCTAAACGTTATGGATTCAAACATTCCATTTTTAAAATATTTAGTATTAAGCTGTTCTTATCTTTACTAAAATCAAAACTAATCAGTAGGCAAAATGCACTTACAAATCATAAGGGAGCGGTTTCACTTTTGGCTAACGTTAATTAATGGACGCGCTGCTATTGCTGATGCTGAATCACCTTTAGCATACATTACATTTATTACATATTAAACTTTAAGTTAAATTGGTGTGTTTAAACTCTATCAGGGGAAACTGACTTCACCTTCAGATGCTCTGGGACATCTTAAGGCGCTGACACACCAACCCGATTATCAGCCGTCGGACAGTCTGGCGAGGTCGGTGACCTGAGTCTGTTTGGTGTGTTTCGTGCCGTCGTCAGTAGGAGGAGCCGTCTGCGTTCATTTGGGCTGATTTGACTTGTTGAATCGGCTAGTGGGCAGTCGGACTCAATGACCAATTACCGGAAATGACGAGCGGGATGAGCCTGACGAACGCCTCTCACAATCTGACGAAAATCTTTTAAACTGACCTTTGTTGATCTGAAATGAAGACAGATTCAGCAACATCATGGCCTATTTCTCGCTTAAAATGTTTTCAGACACACATTTCGGAGAACTATTTTCGTAAAATACAAGATCGTATTCCGAACGAGCTGCCATTATGGTCTGGCTTTGAAAATTCGGGAGCAGCCAGACCCACGTGACATGTTCGTCCAATCAGCTGCCGGTTTTCAATTTTTGGGCGACAATACAGATTAGCGCTGACTGCTGTTATGGAGACGTATTACATATCGTGCTCAAGTTGGCATCGCTTCAGTGTGTTCCGAGGGACTTTTTTGACCAACTTGTGGTGACTGATCAGTCCGACTGCCTTTTCTGCCGACGGTCGGTCGTCGGGTTGGTGTGTCAGAGCCTTCAGTCGCTCCAGTCTTTGCCGGGATGCAGGGCCACCGCAGCAGACTCACTGTGTGTGAGCCAGACTGTGTAAAAGCCGCTCTGCACGTTTGAGACAGGGACGTAGCTAAGTATTTGAGGGCCAGGGGAACTAAGATTACATTCATATTTATTCACTTTTGGTCAATTTATTGTTTAATTAAATGCTTTGAGAAGCTTGTGGACATAGTGGCGGTTTGTTTTTACAAGTACAGTTTTAGAACACCAAAGTTAGTAGATCCGCCCCTGCTCTTATGTTATTACTTATAACTCCCTGTTGGCAAAATCTCATCTTGTCAGAGCTTGTCACAAACCTTTGACTCATTTCCATGTTTCTAAAGGTGTCAACTAAAAGCTGCATGATTACATTGTGTGTGGTGATTCCTCGGATTCCTCAGCTAGAAGGGAAGCCCCAGACTGTCTAAATATCTGGAACCAGAAACTGTGGTTGAGCAGTGGGTCCTAAAAAGGGGAGTGTTTGACTCACTACTAGCATTTGAATTTAAAGAATGAAGGAAAACCAGTTTATGTTCGTGCACACACCCTTTGCTGCATGTCATTTCCCCTCCATCTCCCCTTCCAAGCTTAAGCTGTTCTGTCAGAAATAAAGGCCTAAAATGCCCAAAAAAATAATCTTTAAAAAAATGTAAAATTAAAATTAAAAAATAAAAGATAAATAAGAACATGTACATTTCAGCACAGGCAAGAAAACCAACAAAAACAAAGTCCCCAGCAAACATATCTTCCAAAATTATTGTAAATGATTCAAATAAGGATTCCCCTTTTCTTGTCCTACCCCCTTTTTCTATTTTTGTACTTTCGTTAAATACAAAACAATTTTAT
Organism: Sander lucioperca; assembly: GCF_008315115.2. NCBI lineage: Eukaryota > Metazoa > Chordata > Actinopteri > Perciformes > Percidae > Sander > Sander lucioperca. Next base: position 31,999,204 of record NC_050178.1, read on the forward strand.
GCTTTACTTATTTATATATGTATACATACACATACATGTACAGTATATCTTCCCACCTACACGCACATATAGACATGCCTACACATAGACACACATGCATACACACATACATACAGTTAACGCTTCATCCTGTTGTTGTTCCCCTTACTGTCATCGTCTTCTCTATGCTCAGTCAGCTGATCGGCATGGCCTCCTCTGACGATACAGAGGGGTCCCTGACTCCTGTGGATTTTATCCAGCTGCAGCATTACATGGAATGTAAGTTTTACATTTTCACTTAACTTTTTTTCAACAATTATTATTAGTACATGTCAATACTGTACCAGCCGATGAGATGGTTTTCTCCTGATTTCTTGCTGGGGAGCTGTGGAGTGGGGACAAACAAAAACACAATCTCTCTTTTGGGAAATCAGTACATCAATAAAGTCAAAATATGTATTATTATGTACAACTGCCTTTATATCCACTTATGACTGAATATGTGTATATAAAGAATAATGATTTGCAGAGGTGGAATGCAACTACTTATGCGAACTCAAGTATGCTGTACTTTTCCATTTTATGTTACTTTACACTTCTATTCCACTACATTTCTGAGGGAAATATTGTACTTTTTACGGCACATTTATCTGACAGCCAAAAGTTACTTTGCAGATTAAGATTTTAAATACAACACATGTAATCAGATCATAAAATCACAAACACATTGTTACACTGTTACAGATTAAACCTCCCATATTTACATAATGTAATTGAAATAAGTTCCAGCTAGACCAACTAAAACAGTAGAACACTACTTCACGTTAATGCATCAGTAACAATTGTCACATCATTTACTGTAATGTATAACAATCACAGCTCTTTTACTTTTGATATTTCAAGTATATTTTGCTACGTCTGTAATTTTTGAATACAAGACTTTTACCTGTAATAGTATTTTTTGCAGTGGTGGAATGTAACTAAGTACATTGACTCAAGTACTGTACTTACTACAAACTTGAGGTACTTTTTATTTCATACCACTTTTTACCTGTACTCTACTACAATTAATTAAGTTTTAGTTTCTAGTTACTTTAAAAAGTATGATTTTTGCATACAAAACATATTAAGAGCTTACAAAATATGAAGTTTTGGTACAAATGAAACTCAACAGTATATACGTACATATATATATATATATATATATATATATATATAGTACAGCTGGTGTGCTATTGGCTGACTGCTATTTTTACATCGTGATGTTAGTACGTTTACTTAAGAGAAAAGATCTGAATACATTCCCCACTGTAGAGGGAAAACAAAGTTAAGAAGAGAGTGTAACTTTGAAGACAAGCTCACACACTTAAATCAATCAGAATACTTATTCTTCAGTTCATGTCCAGCAAAGGAGAGTAAATGGGAGGAAAATGCTGAAACATCTATGCATGTAACCCCTGTGTGCTAAATAGATAGAAACTGAGAGACTGGATTTAAAAGCACATTCTGATTGATTTGGGTGTGCAGACTTTTCTTATACCCTTATGGATCACTGACTTACTTTAATGTGTTTCCAGCTCCTCGCAAACTTGAGAATCTCTCCTTTGGGAGATCAGTTTTCAGAGAAAGTGAAAGCAGCAGTAATCAATAAGTGTCGGACATCTAATAAATAACTGAGGAAGTTACTCAACACAAAATTGCTCCACATAGATCCTCTGAGGATCATTCAGCATCAACACAAAAACACAAACAACAATTCCAGGCTGTAAGTGCATGCTTTTCCGCTGGAGTTCGAGCTAATACAGAACTGCATAGACCTGTTGACAGGAAACAAAAAGTGGTACGGGGCTAAAAACCTTCTGCTATACACTCAGAGGCTTTGAAAGAAATGAAATGAGTGTGTACTTTAGGCTTTTAGTGTTGAGGGGGAGGGGGGGGGGGTAATGGATGAAAGGATAATTACACCCGCCCCTCTCTGGACCTCAGAAAGAACATCTGTTTTACCTCTGACAGCATGTCCCAGATTTAATGTAGGATACACACAGTACGTCCATGTCCACAATTAGTGATTATCTCACATTTGTTTCCAGTTATAGCATTTAGGAGCCATGTAGTCATTATGCTCTCAATTTTTAACAACTTTTAATTCTTTTAATCAACTTTAGATTTTCTTATTATTCATGTACGGAACAGACAGATAGCACAGATTCATATCAGAAAAATGTTAATGGCATTAATTATAATTATTTTTCTCCTGTCCTTTTTGATTTGTTAATTCACTCACTTTTTGACATTTCCGATGTTCTCTATGCAGACAGCAGTTTGAGGGTGAAAGATGTGATGAAGGAGTTTCACCCTGGGGGTCGGCTGGCCCAGCACAGCAATGGAGAGGTAAGTCATGATACTTTATTTTACAGGGTGGTAATTTCCCATTTTTTTCCTTAAAGTGCTCATATTATGCTCATTTTCAGGTTCATAATTGTATTTAGAGGTTATATCAGAATAGGTTTATGTGGTTTAATTTTCAAAAAACATCATATTTTTGTTGTACTGCACATTGCTGCAGCTCCTCTTTTCACCCTGTGTGTTGAGCTCTCTGTTTTAGCTACAGAGTGAGACATCTCACTTCTGTTCCATCTTTGTTGGGAGTCGCACATGCGCAGTATCTAGATAAGGACTACTAGCCAGTCAGAACAGAGTATGAGGGAGTGCCACGCAGCAGCTAGGCGAGCATTATAACGTGTGTTACAAAGTGACGCACGTTTGTCTCTGAAGTAAAGGCTGGACTACAATAGAGCTGTTTGGAGCAGTTTGTGAACAGTGTTTTCTGTTGGAGATGGTAAGTCCCTTTGGGGTGGACTTTGGGCTTTTTCACTTTGTAAACCGATAACATGCACAAAAAAGATATATAACACAATAAAGGAAAGGGAAAAACCAAAAAGCATAATATGAGCACTTTAATACATTTTGTAGGAAGTTTCCCAAAAATAACTATTTAATTTGGTATTAACTATAGAGAAAACAGGATTCAATTAATATTGATTTTATATTTATTTAATATTGGAAATTATATTCTACATATATGTCGATTTGTCTGCTTGACTGTAGATAAATTCACATTTTTGTGCTCTTGGTTGTGCTAACCGTTATATGACATTTATTAATTTGAAGTGAATCAATTGAACATTGTCTTTTTTTCCTGTTATTATTAAATAGTCTTCTCTCAGAAATTGTTAGAGAATTGTTTAGAAATTACAGTTGTAATAAATGTTAACACATTGCAGTGCTTCACAGTGCGTCGATGCAGTGGGTTTCTGTCTCTTTCTCAAGACCTACCTAGAAGTGGATGACTTCCCTGCAGATTTCTGCCAACGCCTTTTTCGGTATTTTCAACATGTGGAGCATGGGTCCACAAAGAGCCCTCTGCCCAAAGGAGGTAAATCATTTTGAAAGCACGATCTTTTTTTACATGACAGCATGGAGCCGATGCTAAGAGGAAAAGCTTTACAGTCATGCTAAGCTCTGAGCGTGGTTGTGAATGCACCACATAACATACTGAAAATAATCAAAGAAAGAAAGAATGCCACAAAGAGTATTTCTTTTTGGACACTTTGTCCAAAGCCCACTTGTTTTATTGTCTCTTTTTTATGTTGTAGTGCTGCGTCATTTGAATGAAGCCGTAGCGTGGAGTAGCTTTGGAGATTAGTGCACCTGTTCCAATAACCAACCTTTTATAAAATATTTGCTTTTATAGTTTTATTCCTGCAGTTCTACATTTTCATCTGGAACTGAAAAAAAACCCTTTTGTTTTAGACCTCAGGACTGAAATAAAGGTTTCCAGTTTGGTCCAAAGGTTCCGTATTTTTTTATCTTCAGGTGGGGTCTTTCTTCGTGATGTGTCCTGTTACTTCTCAGTGCTGGAGGAAGGACAGCCACGGGAGAAGCTTGAATGTTGGTTTCATCTTTCTTTTGAACTTGTTGTGACATGTTTATTATAGTGCGAATGCATTTAATGTAATTTTTTACCAGTGATAAATAATTAAGATTAATGATTTGCAAGGCGAAAGGTGAAAAAACAATGGTTGGATCACTGACTGACTTTGTTTTGTTTCTAGTTACTTTCAAACTTTATGATAAAGACTGCAACAAACTCCTGGACAGCTCAGTAAGTTACTCAGAATCACTGACAAGTTGTACTAACTGCTCTGTGTTTATGATGCGTGTCTAAATTAACAAAATATTTGGAATGCTTTTTTATTTACTTACAAGAGTTGACACGTGTACATTTCTTGTTTGCAATTAGTTCTGCAAAATGTAATGTTGGTCTTGGACCCCTTAACTAAACACATAGGACCCTCCTGAACAGTCAAGTTATTGGGGGTTCTCAATAAGTAAGCTGATTATTCTCTCTATATATGTAAGTTGAAGGAGCAGCACAGAAAATGCCCTTGACAGTGAACATCCAGCTTATGTGTATCTTGTTGGTGTGACGGCTGGCAACATGGATACAATATGAGCCTACAAATTAGCCCAAACAGTAAATAAAGGCTTATTAATACATTCAACCTCTACAGTGCTGCTCCTCCGCTGCATATTTGAAAAGCCTTATTTAAGTCTTAACAGTCCAATAATCCTAAACCAGTCCATTTGAAAAATCAATATCCTTATTTATACGAACCTTATATCATCACTAAACAAACATGTAATAATTAAATAATAAGACCCAACTGCAATTTGACTACATTTAACTTACAGGAATTTGAATTTTGTGAAGTTGTATACTTACTTAGATTTAGTGGCTGGTTTTGGATGTACAGCACACGGCAAAGGTGTCGGGCGTTAGACGGTATTTTGCACATTGATTAAGATGAATATGGTTACTGTGACTATAAACCCTGTCTCTCCATCAGGAGGTGGATCGTATAATCACCCAGATGATGCGAGCTGCTGATTACCTGGGCTGGGACGTGACTGAACTCAGACCAGTATGAGTCTCATTTTTATGTTTTTCATTTTAAAGCTGATTTGTGTGGGATTTGTGACAAGTAGGAGGATTTGTTTTACATCAAAATAACAGCTTAATTACAGCAGCTGATAGATGTAAAAGGACGTTTACTAAGCAGGAGTTAGACAATAAATAACAAGCAGCTGTTTTTGTATTTGGACAGGTGCTCAAAGACATGATGACAGCGATCGATGTGGATGACAGTGGGACTGTCACTCTGGAGGAATGGGTGAAGGGAGGCATGAACAATGTGCCTTTACTTGTTCTGCTTGGACTGAAGGTGACAGAACAAAAACATTTGACGCCACATACAACACTTAGGTTTCCCCACAACATTCCCTGTTTTGTTAATGTTGCTAGGAATAAGCAAACTCCAAATGGTAACTTTTTTTGGTCAATTTTAGTATAGAATCGCATTTGCCAGACCTTCTATCACAGCGCTGCGGAGGAGGGTCTGGCTAGTCCACACAGCATTCTGGGATGGGAGAAACACGTGCTCTGGTTTATTGGCATTTCTTTAAACCAATCACAATCGCCATGAGCCGGATGGAGCCCCGGTGCCGCTGCAAAATAGCCTCTGGAAGGAATTTGTTTTGGTGGAACGTGTACGCTCAAAAGTTGTTTTAGTCGTGCAACAGAAAACTCAGATTGTACAGATAGTCTGCTAGCTGTCTTGATTTACCCTGCAGAGATCTGAGGAGCAGTTAACCATAGTCCTCATAAATCCGGCGGAAAAAAAGAAGGACATACGGCTGAATTTCCGACGGAACCGGAGCAATCCCGGAAGTGGAACGTCGTGGATATAGACTAATTTTAGTTTGATCAACTATGGTTCCTGTTTTCTTTTATTTAGTCTCTTTATCTTCCCCTCACTCGCAGATGACAGAGAGGGATGGACAGCATATTTGGAGGATGAAGCACTTTAACAGGCCGACCTACTGCAACGTGTGTCAGAGCATGCTGCTTGGCCTCGGGAAGCAGGGACTCTGCTGCACCTGTAAGCGCTCACAGCCATCATCAGGGGGCAGCCACACACCTCACACACAGTACAAATGAAGTGGAGGAGTCACACCTTTTCTAGTCCACTTGTACTGTTTATTATTTGTCTTATCAGTATATATCTTTTGCTATAGAATCCTATAAGTTTTAGTGGAGGGAGCTTTATATTGATCTCAGTCACCTCTGTAATATTTGTTCTTCTTCCTCAGGTTGCAAGTACACCGTCCACAGTCAGTGTGCCAACAAGAATCCCGAACCCTGTGCTCGTACTTTTGTTAAATCTAAACTGAAGATTGGTGTAAGGACACACACAACAACCCCACTTACTTTGGAATTATTTTAGTTTTCAAACTTACAGTTAGATTTACAGGAGCATTTGAGTTGTAAGTTAAAGGATAAGTCCAGTGATAATCTATATTTTTGTTATTGTCTACAAATCGTATGAAAACCAATCAAAAAACAAAACCAGCAACGCATTAGATTGTCTCTCAATATGTTTTCCAACTTCCCTACTCAGTCTGTGGCATCCGGCCCTGATCCAATTTGTTTCTACTGTTAAACGAACACAAATATATAGTTTCATTGAAAAAAAAAAAAAAAAAAAAAGAAGTAATTCCCTAAAACAGTTTGGCAAACAGTTTGCAAATGTCACACAAAAAGTAGTAAATAGTGCATTTGTTGGGGACTATTTTCAGCTGCAGATTGATATACATTTGGTGCTCTAGTGAATATTTCCGACAGCAGAACAGTGTATGTGGGATTGACTCAAAATAAACTACAGTAAATCGTAATGAAGGAACATGTCAACCAGTGCAACGGTGTGTTTTTGGGCAACAATGAAGCTTTACTTCTATGGAAATGAAATCAGGCTGAGGATATACAGACAGTACTTTCTGATTAATTCATGTTGGTTTTGGTCATTTCATGATATCTTTTAAAGTCGTTTGTCTTTTTTTTAAACCAAATCTGTAAAAAAAAAAAAAAGCTAGGAAATGGACTTTGAGTTTTTGTTGTTGTTGTTGTCAAACTACTGTTGTCAAGGTCAATAATGAACTGAAGGCTCACATTTGTCATGTGAATATATCCCTGTCAGTTCTCTTTTTACTGACCGAAAACCAAATGGCAGCAACAGTAAACACATTACTGACAGGGAACACCAAAGTGCATTAGTCGGTAATAATCCATGTTTTTTAAGTGCAGATTACAGCCAGCACAGTCTGCTCTGCCCATCTGCTAAATGTCCTGATTTTGCTCAAACGTGGACAATGATGTGTTCACTGTCTTTTTCCGGTGTAGTGTCGCAACCACAACTCACGATCTGTGATGGATCACAACAGTGAACTGGCCAAGTTTCGTCAGCTGATTCCGGAGGTTTGATGTGCATGTGTGCTTTATATTTGATCTGTTGATGCACGTCTACCTGTCAATGGTTATCCAAAAATTCAGAAATCTAAATTTAACTTCCACAGCTGCTCTAAGAAGGGTGTGATCTGTTTGGATTATTTTAAATTCAACTATAACATAATTTTTCCTGCAGTCATTCAGAGCTTGGGTTGGGTTTGGCACCACTGTAGTGAACATGAACGTTGGTCCTGGAGCAGAAATTGGATATCATCTAAAGACTTGCCTAGACATTATGAGTAGAACATTAGGTGCAAATTATTCTGGGTAATTAGAAATGGACAAGAGAGTAACAGTCATGGTCTTGCAATCGCTTCCATTAATCAAACTGTTCATCTTATTAAAAACAAGATAAGTAATAGTAGTGAATTACACCTTTTCCTCAACCTCTCCTTTTCTACTCCTGTGTCTCAGGTAGCAGCTCACGACTGGATCGGAGCTGACTGTAACTCCTCCAAGTGTCAGGTTTGCCACAAGAAGATCAAAACTGTAGCGGGGAAGCGTTGTGTGTGGTGCCAGGAGATGGTGAGGAGTGTGTGTGTGTGTTTGGACATTAATGAATGAATTAGGGAGGATCTCTTTTTTTCTGTGTTCACTGAGTCTTGTCTCTTTTTAAGCGTCATGATGAGTGTCTTTTCTCTGGCTTGTCGTCCTGTGATTGTGGGCCACTTAGAGATCATATACTGCCTCCGTGGGCCATATACGCTGTCTCAAAGGTAATATGAACAGCACCATATATTTGGCTTTAGCAGATTTAGATTTTTAGGATTATTGTCAGTTAATTGTCTGTCTGTTGTTTAATTGTCCCATTTTTCCTGCAGGAGGAGGACACTAGCTTGTTAAACGTCACCCCTGATGGCCACATCCTGCAGGTCTGCTGTTGTCACATATTCCTACACACTCTCATTCAGATTTTAATGTTAACAAAGAATGTGCCAGTGTCTTTGTAATCTGATTGGTTCTGTTCAGTGTGTTGGACGAAGTCCTGGACAAGTACGCCTGTCATGATTATGTCTGCTTCAGCTGAGACAAGCCCACCCATCCAGTATTTAAAGTACCTAACACTCAACTCCTGTCATAAGCTTAAAATCATGTTGGTTTCATTATATTCCAAAGGTAACATTAGTAAAAACTACCAAAACTTACTCCTGCAGCATATTCCACTTCTCAAAATATATCTAAATACACTGCTTCACTGTGTCAGTTGAATATTCCTAAAATCTAAAAATATCTACCATGGCAATTACTACATATCATCATAATGTTTGAATATTAAAGAAAGTGCGAGACAGGACACAAAGAAGTTATGGTGCATGGTGGTCATGTATAAACCAAGGCTATTTTCCTTGAAAACCCCAAAATCTTCATTATTCGACAGCAGCAGAAGTTTGGATGATGCTGCCTCAAAAGTTATTATATACAATCTGTACAGTAACCTGACTCACAGCATGTGTCCGCATATCCTTACGTATCATGTACAGTATGTGTTTTTCAGATGAGATACATATAATCCATCGGATCTTAATCTGTCATGTATTCTTCTTCAGATTGTCCCAATTCCAGACACCCACCCTCTGCTGGTGTTTGTGAACCCAAAAAGTGGAGGAAAGCAGGGTCAACGGTAAGCAATTTAAAGTCTTGATATGTTTGTGTAACTTTATTTCACTCCTAGTGTAAAATAAATCTACAGTGTATTCATTTTTTATGTCACTTAGAATATCAATGTGGTCCCTGTCACTTCCTGGACGTGTCAATTTGTGCGTGTGCATCTCAATGTTTTTCACAGAGTGCTCAGAAAGTTTCAGTACCTGCTGAACCCACGTCAAGTGTACAACCTTTCCAACGGAGGTCCTGCACCAGGGTACAGTAAACTTTCACCACTATACCTGCACACAATAGGCAATTTTTAACACCCCTACCCCGTTCTAACTATATAGCTTAGAGAATATTATAGATCCGAGACGAAAGTGACAGAAGGGTGGGACTCAGAGAAAAAAGTCGCGATTACAAATAGCACCCACAGACAGCATAGTAAGGCTACTGATATTTCAGATATTTCACCTACTGACTGTACACATTTGACTTTCTCCACATTAATGTTGTCTTTGTTCCTCAGACTACACTTCTTCCGCAACCTGCGTGAGTACAGGATCTTGGTGTGTGGAGGAGATGGCACCGTTGGGTGGCTACTGGATGCTATAGGTACTGTGGCTCCTTTTGTGGGTTTCCGAGAGGTAATTAAGATAACCATCCCTAAGGCTAAATAATGTATCTGTGATTTCAGACAAAGAAAACCTGCAGGTGCATCCTCCAGTAGCTGTCCTGCCTCTGGGCACCGGGAATGACCTGGCTCGCTGTCTTCGCTGGGGAGGAGGTAAAACCATCAGCACGTTAACTCTACACCATCACTGAGGTATTTGCACCGACTTTGGAGCCATGGGTTGACTTCTTCTGCTTCTTCTGTAATCCTGCGAAAGGCTACGATGGGTCAGACTTGAGAGAGATCCTGAAGGAGATCGAAGCTAGCCAGTTGGTTCTCATGGACCGCTGGAGCATCCAGGTGATACCAGACGACCCCCAAGAGGCAGGAGACCCTGTGCCCTTCCAGATCATTAACAACTACTTCTCTATTGGAGTGGTGAGTCACTGCCTCAGCTGGAAAGAATGATAACATCACATATGATTATAGATGGATTTCTTTAACCCAAAAAACTAAATGCAAAAAAAACATTTCTTACAATTTCTTATTGACGTACACAGAAACGTGAATACATTATTCAAAATATGACTTTGACAGGATGCCTCTATCGCTCATCGCTTCCACTCCATGAGAGAGAAACACCCCCAGAGATTCAACAGCAGGTAAGGATTCACGCTAACTGTGTGAACAAAGAGTATTTTCTGATGAAAAGTGTAACAGAGCTCTTTTTTTTTTAAATCAATGAAGGTGAAGTTGTTGTTTTCGGTTGTTTTTAAGAATGAAGAACAAACTTTGGTATTTTGAGTTTGCCACTACTGAGACCATCTCTGCGTCTTGCAAGAAGCTGAAGGAGTGTCTAACGATTGAGGTTAGAATATCTGATATAGTCATGTAGCTGTTGTGCCCAAAGTAATTATTTGTAATTCACATTACGCTTTTGTTCAGTTGCGTAAACAACTTGTTGTTTTTTTTGCCTTCACCAGTGCTGTGGGAGGACCCTGGACCTGAGCAGCATGTCTCTGGAGGGCATAGCTGTCCTCAACATACCCAGCATGCACGGAGGCTCCAACCTTTGGGGCGAGTCCAAGAAGCCTGATAGTGTGCCAGAGGTGAAGCACAGTGAGGTTATCACTGACCCTGACCTTTTAAAAACAATCTCTCAAGGTCTGTACTTTCATAAATCACCACATTTGTTTGTGTCCGAATATTGTCAGTAAGCCCTCCCTGCCTCCTTGCGTGTGAATCCCGTCAAGCTGGTTGTTTTTAAAGCTGATTTAATCTTTTAGACACTTTGAACTTGATCTGTGTGTGTGTGTTACGTTACTCCGCAGATATGAGTGATGAGCGTTTGGAAGTGGTGGGGCTGGAAGGAGCCATAGAGATGGGACAGATCTACAGTGGACTGAAGAGAGCCGGGCACAGACTGGCACAGACTTACCAAATTACCATCAGGTTGTTTACTTTTACCTACAGGTGGATCATGACAATAATAACAAGAATAAGACAACAACAACAAGAAGGATGTACTGTATGTAGTTATTGTTTTGGATTGCATTTTATTGTCAGGTGTTCCTGGTATTTTATTTCTCTCTATGCAGTCTGATGCAAACAGACACACATTTGACACAATGTTCAGGTACAGTATAAATAGTACAGTATATTTAAATCTCACTTTCTCTCCTCCCTGTGTGCAGGACAATCAAAGCCCTGCCCATGCAAATTGATGGGGAGCCCTGGATGCAGCCTCCATGTACTGTAAGTGTTATTAACCACTTTAATTCAGTGCCAAGAGTCAAGACCATAGAAAGAGAATGTTATTTCTATGGTCAAGACTCATATTAGGTTTGTTAAAGCCAGTGGTTACAGCATTGTAGTGTACAACATAGTTCAATTCATCCATAGATTTATTTGGTTACTGTGGCAGAGACACGTTGCCACTACAGCACAAAGTTAGTATTCACCCTGATTATGTTTATCTATGTGAGCTGCTTGAAGCCTAGTTTAATCTGTGAGGGATCAGGGTGTTTGAGGGTTCTCTTTTTTGTACATTATATTACATTCATTTTATCCAAAGTGACTTACAGTTATCGCACCAATACACTGTGTGCAATTTGCTTATGTGGACAGGGGAAGCTTAAGGATCGATCCACTAACCTTGTGATTCATAGCAAACTACTAACTGAGTCTCCGTCACCCAGTTATTCACAGTTCATAGTGTCTTGATATTAAAAACTATGTCATTGCAATACAATTCGACAGCACCACAAACTGCACATGAACTGAACATTATAACCTTTATACAGTAAGTCTGGCTCAACGGATGTACATAGCTGGGATAAAGCCTGACATCCATGTGATTGTACCTCCCCCTTCTGCTATCTACTTTGCAAAGGCATCGTTGTGACAGGACGGTTGTGATTAGTTTAAAACAAGAACAAGCCAGGGCGTTTTTTTCACCTATCCCAAAATATATACAGTAAGTGGTGTAGCCAGACCATATTCCAGCGCTGGTACAGCCCTGTGAGGATAGGTACTAGCGATGCCAGACTATAACCTTCATGAAGAAGGGAGGATTTATGCAGGACTGTTATATTAGACTGCATTCGTTTTATTTAGGTGTACCTAATAAACTGGCAACTGAGTGTTTGGAGCCCTTGCACCCTGTTATACTCACTGATCATGCAGGTGACGTCATTTATAGTGAGGTAGAATTCAGTGCTCAGGGCTGAGGGTGGATATTGGAACTTGGCCAAAAAGAGCGGAAATAATAATATGTGTCTTCAAAGTAAAAGTACATTTTGTAAATTGTTGGATAAATGGAACAATCTTAATTTAATTGAATTACAGACAGAATATTTGTTTCACTAGACAATTTGGAAGGTTTGTTTTCTTCTATTTTATCAAGGTTTTTTAAGGCATCTTATACATTTCGCTGAGCTGATCAGATAAAATGCATCACTTTAAAGGAATTTGAATACAAATAATTAAATTGTCATTCGCCAAAATTGTTTTATTTATTTATTATAGATCCACATAACTCACAAGAACCAAGCTAACATGCTGATGGCTGCACCAACAAAACCAACCGGCTTCTTTAACCTCAAGTAGATTAACGCTTCCACTACATCCTCCAATCTGCTGAGGGTCACAACAGAACATCTATATTATCTTGAATGATGCAGGATGAGTATTTGAAGGGGCGCTATGCAGTTTTGGCAATTTCTTCGCTGTTTTCTCACTTTTTGCTTGCAAGTTTCTCTATAGAGCTCCACCTACAGCTTCAGAATAGATATTTGGCAACACTGTCGTAAAAACTCGTTGGCGACTCTCCCCCCCCTCCCATCTTCTCCCTCTGGTCATGTGCATTTGTTTTCAAAGAAGCCGGTGAATGCACGGAGCCATGTCCACTGAGGTTTTTCTCGAAATGTTACCCTTCTCTCCCTGGTCTGTAACATTATTCTTTTTTCCTACAATGGCCTTAGAACGCTATCGGAGCAGAAGCAACTTGCGTTTGCCAACATCAAGCTGCCAAGAAACTCTGTGGCAGATAAAGTTTCTGATCAAAGATACTTACTTAAGTGCAACAGCAAGAACGCCAGGTCAGCATCGGATTTGCAGGCTTCTGTTTGTCTCAGTTCTCGCCATTCTGAAACGCAGGTCCGATGTTCACTCGTGTCTGACTCCTCGCTCAGTCAGTCTGCCGTTTCCTCTTTCTCTGTTTCTCCGACAATGCTTTCCTAGCTTTCTGCTTCTTTTTTGCCAGCTCAACCATGACGATAGTGTGAAAAACTCCATCGCTACCTTGTGCTTATAACTAGCCGGTTCCTGGATGGGAGCGTGCAGCAGGGGGTATGTGTGCAGTGCCGTGAAGCCATTTGTTAAATTGCGAGACCTGATATCACGCGATACTTCCTGACGCTGAAGCTGGCAGCTCACCGGCCCAAAGTTGCAAGGGTGTTTTTTCCGCTCACAGTCGCTAGGGGGAAGCGAGACCGCCACCATTCAACCCGAAAAAAGTCATATAACCATTCCAATGACTCCGAAGCTGTTCAGTTAAGGTAAATTAAGCTAAAAAAAACTGCATAGTTCCCCTTTAAAAGAGAGCGTCCATCGCTGAGTGTGTAACTGTGTGTTTCTATTATTAAGTATTATTGTGTATGTCTTTTGCACTTTAATCCCTGATATAATTCTAAATAATTTCAAAGTACAGACAGTTTGCACTCAGGCAGAGACCACACTGACCAAATCAAAAGTGCAAATTGCACTACTCAGTCTGATCACTGCTATTGTGTGCCAACTTAAATGCAATGCATCCTTTTGTTTTCTGTAAATAAAAGAGCAGAGCATGTTCTACAGTAGACTGATACAGAATATATTTGCTTATTGTATGTCGTGAGAGCTTTTTTGTGCTTAATCAAATTTACAGGAGTGTCTTGTAGAGTTTAATCTGTACTTCCTAATGCAGCTGGTGATAAACTTGCTTTGTTCTGCCTTCAGAAGCTCACAGCAGCTCACCTTTGTCCAACAACACTATCCTACCTGTCTGATCTTGTGTCTTTCATTGTCAGTTTTCATCCAACTAAAAGATAAATATATAATGTAATAATTTCAGCGTTTTTTTTTACTGTCTCTTAGATAGGTGGAGAATTTTTTGAGAAACACTTGACTGAATATAAATGTGGCTACATAAAGATTTGATCCACAGTTATAACTGAGTCCTGAAAGTGCTGGGCAGAGGGGGGTTGATAGAGATTTCCCAAATTTTCCAAGTTCAGTGTAAAAAAACGCATTCCATTGAATTTAATACATTAAGCTGCACTGGACAAGAGTTGCGTTAGTTTTCTAGATGTTGTCCTGTAACTTTGCTGACAATTTATGTCTTTGCATCATCTTTGTAACAAGATTCTCCCATTGCTTATGTACGGTGGCCGACAGGGGCAGACGCCCTGCAACTTAAGAAAACACACGCAAATAGACAAAACACAAGCAAATTAAGAAAACAACTTCATTAATTTGACAACATATGTGCAGCATTCAGCAAACGCACTGCAAATACACACAACACAACCAAATAGATAAACGCACTGCAAATATGAAACGATGCAAAAAGAAAAGCATGCAAACCCAGAAAACAAATGCAACAAAAAAAAACGCAGCATCCAGATTACACAACGGAAGTTCTCCAGACCTCTAGAGCCACTAGTGGAACAGCTTGATTTTCGACCGTTATTAACCAATATTAAATTATTATTATTATTATTATTAATAACATAATATATTATTAATATACAGTCTATGCTCCCGTCTCATGCCCTCCCGGCTGGTGCCGTCCCCGAGCTTCGGCTTTTCAAAATAAAAGCTCACGTCTGGTCCGCTATGTGTTTGTACTTGAACTAAACAGTACGGCAATCATGCTAATGAATACAAGAACTTTTCCAGCAGATGTCTTACTTACAACACATTGGAGTTAGCAAAGCAGTTTTGTGTTAATATGTGCGAGCGGGATTTATTCAGTTTGATAAATCCCACGGTAAATTGGCTGGTTTACTAACAGGGAGGGACTATAAATCCTGTCTGTTTTTTGTATTTCAAGAGCGAATTGCTCCACAATATGAATACAGATTAATCACTTATTTTACACCCACCAAACGAGAGAAAACAGATCTCAAACATAGATTTAATATTTACAGTCTCTCTCTTCCCCGTGGGGTCGAAAATCAAGCTGTTCCACTAGCTGCTCCCTCTAGAGGTCTGGAGAACTTCCGTTGTGTAATCTGGATGCAGCGTTTTTTTGTTGCATTTGTTTTCTGGGTTTGTGTGCTTTTCTTTTTGCATCGTTTCATATTTGCAGTGCGTTTATGTATTTGGTTGTGTTGTGTGTATTTGCAGTGCGTTTATGTATTTGGTTGTGTTGTGTGTATTTGCAGTGCGTTTATGTATTTGGTTTGTGTGTATTTGCAGTGCGTTTGTATTTGGTTGTGTGTGTATTTGCAGTGCGTTTATGTTTTGGTTTGTTGTGTATTTGCAGTGCGTTTGCTGAATGCTGCGCATGTGTTGTCAAATTAATGAAGTTGTTTTTCTTTTTGCATCGATTCTTTTGTCGGGGTTTGCATGCTTTTCTTTTTGCATCGTTTTTTATTTGCAGTGCGTTTATGTATTTGGTTGTGTTGTGGTATTTGCAGTGCGTTTGCTGAATGCTGCACATATGTTGTCAAATTAATGAAGTTGTTTTCTTAATTTGCTTGTGTTTTGTCTATTTGCGTGTGTTTTCTCAAGTTGCAGGGCGTTTGCCCCTGTCGGCCACCGTTCTTATGCTTCTTAAAACAGTCAAACAATACAGATATACCTTCAGAAATCTAATGAAGTCAGATATTGTCCACCTAATAATCTATTTTGTGACTGGCGAAAATGCTGATGTTAAGATTGTGTTTCAGTGATGTGCATTATGTGTCTTCAACCTTCTGGAGTCTTATGTTGGATTTTCCGTGTACGTATATGTAACATACTTGCATTATTATTATTATTATTGTATTATCTTGTCTTATTGTCAAATTGTGTAGTTGTTCTTTGCATGTGTTTCGACAATATTGCATATTCAGTTTCAGTGAGGCTCATACAGCACTGAATTGTTCTCAGAAAGAATTACAATCTGTTGCACCCACTACAAGTCACTTTGTTATATACTTTCTGACCTATTTATATTTGTGGAGATATCGCTGTTAGTTGCAGCTGAATAATACGCTCTCAAAGGTTTGGTTACACTGGAATAATGGAGACTTTTACCATAAGGTGCTAGTGTTTATTATAAGGATACAGAAAACAAATTTTCATTGAAATCTTAAACTTTTTAAGGCAGCATATTCAAATGTTAACATGGCCATATGAATTGCATACAGCTTACACTGTAAAGTAGAAAAATACAAAGAATTTGCCTGTAAAAACATATTTAACACATGTAGTGCACTCCTAATGCTTATCTGCCATAAAAAAAGTTTATCAGCACTTAACAATGCTTATATTTCAAAGTACTGACTTGTGTATTTATTTGAAGTATTGTGTGTATGCAGTGTTACTCTGCATGCAGCCCACTTATTGAAATTCTAAATCTAAGTTGTTTAAATCTCCCTAATGCCAAAGCATGACAACATACAGTTTGGAGTATTCATTTTAAAAGTAAAAAAAAATCGAAATAAATCTAACTTAAAAAAGAAAATCTTGCATTTAGTTGACACTTTTCAGGAGGAAACATGAGTGATTGCAGTAATAAAATTTCATATTGAGTCAAAAGTCTCTGTCTGCTGTTTTTGAGCGTTCAATTATATGCTGTAGATGTTAACTTTACATTAATTTGATTTGATTAATGAGTCCATATTTTTTGATCATGTGGTATGAGGGAAAGCTCCACATGAGTTACTAAATGCAGCTTTTAGGCCTACATGGACGAGAAGTCTTTGGACATTTGTCCACAATCCCATGTCAATTGGACAAACTCCATCTGCTGATGAAGATGATATGATTTAAGAACAGCTAATGGACCTTGAGATAAATGTAAATAAGCTTACTATGGAGATCCAAAGTGTTAAATATCAAACAAATAAAACATTATGAAATGAATAATCATATGAACTAAAAGAAAAAAAACATATAGGCCTATGTGACGTAACAGATTTTAATGCAGGTAACTTGTAGCCTATATAATTCCAGCAGTTTTTATTACAGAATTTCCTTTTAAATACAAACTGCTTGGGTCTCCATACATTTTAAAAAGTATAAAATCATCAATTAAGTGTTTTTGATGAATATACATGTGTGCTCGTTGGACCTTTTCCTCCAAGTTCAGTTGAAAGATGGGAGAGGGTAGGGAATTTCCTTTTTTATGAAAAAACCCTACAGGTGCTTCCTGGTCTGTCGGATTCACACACACCTCCTTGTTGTAAACGTGTATAACATCTACATTTCCAGTCATAAAACGTATGCACCTCCAAACTACGCCTATTTTTAGCATTTTTCATCCAGTAATAGCCCCACGTGAACGCCGCTGTCGGTTTATTTTTAGAACGCACACTCCCCCGGCTCTTGCGTCAATGGAATCCCGTGTGCGTCATACGGAAGAACGTCTGTGTCGAACACGACCCTGATTGGCTCACGACCCGGAAAGTTCCACCGCCCTGTTCACCATATTTGGGCATTGACCCGCCTTTTTTGTCAACGCAGCCAAAATAAAACAAGAGTGTATGGAGCCTCCTGCGTTGGTCTGACCCAGTATGTGTGTGTGAGAGTGTGTGTGAATGAGTGTGTGTGCTGACAGCAGCTGACAGCAGCTGACAAAGGTGACATTCAGTTTCACTCGTTTGGAATAAATGAAAAGCTTTAAAATCCGGAAATTTACATGAACCAGGTAAGTGAAAGTGAACTGTTTATTTGCATGTATTGAGGCTATTTATTCAGAGGGGCACATTCATGCTGATATTAAATGCCTACCTGTATGCTTAATTATAACTACTTCCATAATAATATAAGCTTATAGAACAAGACTGACTGGACTACCCTTATACTCAAATAATGTTTAAAGATATGTGCCTCAGCCTCCCTCTTTGGGTAGCAATCACAGCTACAGCAAGTTTGTTAGTTAGGCTACACCTAGCTAAAACTAATGCAGTCTAATACAACATCCCTGCAACAAATCCTTCCTTCATAGTTAGAATGTTCAGTTTTGTTAAAACCATTTTAGAGATGTGTTAATTCAACTAGACTACCTTTTGGGTGGCAACATATTACAAACAAAACCATACCAGCAGAACAAACTACAGCCTCCAAAATGACCATGAAGTTGAATCAACGCCACTTTGAACAGTTTCAACCAAAACTGAGCATTAGTTTTAGCTAGGTGTACCTAATAAAGTTGAGCATCTGAGTGTAATGTTATTATTATGGAAAGAGCAATTCTTGTTACATGATAAAACGTTGTTAAAATAGAGTATATTTTGTCATTGGTGACTCCTGCTAGTAATACTACTACTGCTGCTACTGTACTGTTCAGTAGTTTCCTAAGAGTTTTATCAGCTGTCTCGTCTACATTCTCAAGTTAATAGGTCAGAGCGTATGTCAGTATCTTGTTGAATTAACATGATTTTACATGTAAGTTTTATGTGTGGGTCTATTACTGTTGCTATACGAGAAGATGTAACAGGTAGGGTATATTTATAGGGCATCAAATACATATTGGACACTTGAGCAGCATGGTCTCCCCATAAGTCAAGCTTAAGTTTACGAATAAAATTTAACAATCAAGTTTAAGTTTGAACATTTTTTGAAGAGTGACCAGGTGTGCTTCACTTTTGTATTGAAAACTTTACAGAGTGAGGAAGTACGCACTTGTTGGTACACGCCCATTCTCATGCACACACACACGCACACACACACACACACACACACACACACACACACACGTCTACCTTTCCCATTTAAGCTGGCATGCTGGCATTCAGCCCACCCTGAAATATCTGCAACACTCCCTAGTACAGTCCCTATGAAAGAGGGTTGCCCTGCCGCTGAAGGAGGTTTTCAAAGCATAACAGCAAGTAACACTATATCTGAGTGCCCAACTGGACCACCCTGTGCATTTTCTAAAGAGGACGGATTGGCCCTGTATCTATAAAAATGTCATGTAGGGGAAATGAGACCGTGTGCGTTCAAGGTGTAAATGTAGGCTACTGTTTGGATGGTTACAGAGTGGGGACTAAAAACTGCTGACCTAGATGATTTATGCATGATCTATTTTACTGGGATGTCTGAACTTTATTGCATGTATAACAACATGTTCAGACAGACACCTCCTTATCAGCCCTAGTTATCCCCACTGATTTAACTTACTTTTATTTGGAAAACAAAGTAAGCATAAAAAGTCACACTTTTCAGTACAACTTTGGAACTTGAATGTGTGACAATCGTCTTCAACACTTTTTCATACATAGAAACCTTTTTTGAGTTATAAAAAAAACTGTCTTCGATTTAATGACACATACATGTAAACAATATTTTATGGACCAACATTGGAGTTTTCATCAGTAGTAATTTTTGCTGTGCTCTGTCCTAGCGATGCCCTGTGTGCAAACCCTGTATGCATCCCTGCCGCATGACACCTACTTCAGCTCTGAGTTCTTGAATCCTGACCTCAGTGCCAAACTGGTGATGGACATCAGTGGCCAAAAGGACCAGCTGTCTACATCTTCATTGCCCAGCATCAACACCTTAGTGGGAAATGGCTATGTGGGAGAGTTTGATGCTTATTCCTGCAAGATGTCCACTGCTCCTCCCGCCTCTACAGTTTCATTTAGCCATGCCGCGGTAGCTGAAAGCTCCTGCTCTCAGATGCAGAGCCAAGCCTTCAAACTGGATGATCTTCAGGTGTATGGCTGTTACCCAGGTTCCTTTGCACTGAGCTGCCTTGATGAAACGTCATGTGGCTCTGACTACTATGGCAGCCCAATTTATGCCGCTGCTTCTCCTCCATCATCTGGCTTTCAGGCCCAGTCTGCACCTGTCTGGGATTCCCCTTTCAGCCCCTACCCCTCAGCCCCCCCCTCCTCTGTGGCTGATAAGGCCTCTATGGCCCAACAGCTCTCCTTTTTCACATTTAGCCCTGCACCAGAGCAGCAATCTCCCCTGGGGCAGCATCAGGATGCTCAGCCGGGCCACGACGACCCTTTCTTCATGCCTCCTCAGCAGCATGTCTCTCCACTTCATTGTCCCCCCGTTTCCCTGGAGCATGTACCCCTGGAAAGCCCCAGGATAGTGGAGGGGGCCATGATGTCTCCAAAAACCCAGAACCCAGGATCCAGTGAGGGCCGCTGTGCAGTTTGTGGTGACAATGCATCCTGTCAGCACTATGGAGTCCGCACCTGTGAGGGTTGTAAAGGTTTCTTCAAGGTAAATAGCTAGACAGCATTTTGCAGGTTTATTCTACTGAATAGAGCCGTCTGATAATTTGGCTGGGACGACATATCGGCTGATTATAGCTTTTTGCATATATCAGCGTATATGTTGAGCGATAAGCAACAATAAGATGCATTACAGAAGCGCCAAAGATATGTTTGAGGTAGTTTAGAAACAGTGACACCATACAAAATTTGTCCACCAGAGAGCATTGACAAGTTTATTTTTTCAACTGTACAATGTAGCGCTAAGTACATATCTTGGTCACAAGACATATTTAAGGCATCATTATTAAAAGTCTTTCCTTATGTTAGCATGCGTTTGTGTAAAAAAAGTAATTATTGGATTTTTTGAACTCTCAAATATTGATATCGGTATCAGCCTCAAAAATCCAGTATTGGTCGGACTATATTACTGAGTTACATAAGATAGTATGCAGATGTCTTTTTGCCTTTGTCATTTACATTGTTATGTGTGCAGCATTACAAATCCATATTAATGTAATTTTTCTTTTTTTTCAGCGAACTGTACAGAAAAATGCAAAGTATGTGTGCCTTGCCAATAGAGACTGTCCTGTGGACAAGAGGAGGAGAAACCGCTGCCAGTTCTGCCGTTTCCAGAAATGTCTTGCAGTGGGAATGGTCAAAGAAGGTAATGCAATGTCAGACTCACTTTCAGTGACTAATGTATGACGACGAGAAACCGTTGTTTGTAATGACAGACGTATGAAACCAGAGCCTTATAGTGCCATCTGCAGAAAAAGAGAAATTGAAACTGATACAGCCGTTGTTTTTTAAATTGCGGGGTGCAGCGACGACCATGTAAGAGTCACAAACATGTGCTTCAAGTGTTCCTCTTTTTTGTCCCTCTCTTAGTTGTTCGCACAGACAGCCTTAAAGGTCGCCGGGGTCGTCTTCCCTCCAAACCCAAGACTGTGGCCGAGTCTTCATCCACAACCCACAGTGTAAACACCATAGCCTCTCTTGTCAGGGCTCATTTAGACTCAAACCCAACCATTGGAAAGCTCGACTACTCCAAGGTAAATCTCAAGAATTGCAGCGTGTTCAGAGCTCTTTTGTACCAATCAGATCGCTTACAATGACCTCAACACTAGGGTTGGGTACCGAAACCTATGCAACCGGTAGGAATCGGACCGGATTAGAACGCAAATTTCGGTTCCTCATTTCAGTTCCACTTAATGTGTCGACTGAAATATTTTCCCTCTGTCGCTCCGAAACGGACATAAAAATATCACACTTTCTCTGTAGTCTACCGTTAGCTAGCTACTGTAAATACAGCTACCGTTAATATATTGTTAAATTTAAATAATTTTCAATTTAAAAAAAAACTCTATAAAAGAGCCTTTCTTTGATGTCATTTTTCAGTTTTTCAAGCATCGGTTTAGGAATCGGAAACGTTTTAAAAGTACCAATTCGGCATCGGAATCGTAAAAATCCAAACGATACCCAACCCTACTCAACACAGGATGTAGAATGAAAGCGTAGACAGTGAACAGCTCAGGGATGGTATCTGCAGTTCTTTTCAGTAGCATTAACCCTTCTCTTCTCTTCCTCCTCAGTATGAGGAGACAGTGGACAACCTGAAAGAAAAGGAGGATGCCGGTGATATTCAGCAGTTTTATGATTTGCTGACCGGTGCTTTGGATGTAATAAGGAACTGGGCTGAAACCATCCCAGGATTCACAGAATTCTGCACAGAGGACCAGGAGCTGCTCCTTGAATCAGGCTTTGTTGAACTCTTCATTCTGCGACTCGCATACAGGTCAGCTTCTTTTACAGTAAAAAAAAAAAAAAGAAGCCACATTAACTAATATTTTACTAGACTAATGTGCACCTTTTCAATATGCTGACTCTACTATTGGTTTGAAACTGTGCAGGTCAAATCCTGAGAAGAACAAGCTGATCTTCTGTAACGGTTTGGTCCTCCACCGACTGCAGTGCATTCGCAGTTTTGGTGACTGGATTGACTCCATCATGGATTTCTCCCAGAGCCTTCACCGCATGAACTTAGATGTCTCCTTGTTTGCCTGCCTTGCAGCGTTAGTTATCATCACCGGTGAGAGCTTCTGTTTGCCTTTCATTACAGTGAATCTCACTGCATTTGAATTTCATGTTTATATTCAGGACTGTATTTCTCATGAGAACATATTCTGCATCTAGATCGCCATGGCCTCAAAGAGCCCAAACGGGTCGAGGACTTTCAGACTCATCTCATCACTTGTTTAAGGGAACACATGAGCGGAAACGGATCAGAACCAAGTCGCACCCAGTCCAGCTATCTTTCTCGTCTTCTGGGCAAACTCCCCGAACTGAGGACTCTGTGCACACAGGGCCTACAGCGCATCTTCTACCTGAAACTGGAGGACCTGGTTCCCCCTCCACCAATAGTAGAGAAAATCTTTATGGATACTCTGCCGTTCTGAAAAAAACACGAACATAAATGTGTTATTTGTAAAAGATGATAGACACAAAGAACCTAATGTGAGGTTTTATCATTGAACTCCACTGGTGAACCTCCTTCTATCACACTGACTTGTGTGCTGACAAATGTCTGGCATTGTTCAAGAGACCATTATTTTTCTAACATTAAGTTTAAAAACTGAATGTGTTACCTGTGTGAGTACCGCATAAAGATGTATTTCAGTTTAATGAAACTGTCACAGACAGAGCGGAAATAGTATTAACAGTTCAGGACACAGTTTATATATATGTTTGTGTGCATTTGTAAAATTACTTTATTGCTGTGCTGGATGTGTGAATGTTGTCCTGCTATGTAGCTATTAAGACATGGATATTTGGCTAGACGCAATCCCTGGTTACATACTCAGCTTTTCTTATAAACAAAAGAAACACACTAATCTCTTAAAAAGCATGCTTTGCTTTTTAATCCAAGCTGAGATAGTCCTACTTTTCAAAAGGTAAATTTTACTATTTTCTTTGTATCACAAAAGATAGTTTTAGTCCTAATCATGCTCCTGTGGAAGGTCTTGGACCAAAGTTTACTCTTATTTTGATACTGCCACTTAAAAACCTTATTGCCTTATGCTAACCAAAATGTTCTGCTATAACTCCATCTTGCCATTTTGCAACACCTTGTAAAGGCTGATGCTGGCAGGGTTCCTGTTGAACCGCATGTTCCTGTAACAACATACGTTGTACTTTTAAGAACAAAAATGGACTTGCTGAATGGAAATACAAAGTGCCTTTTATAAAGCCTCACTCCTCGAACCATAATAAGTAACACTAAGTGAGTTTTCATTCCAAATATCACATAGCCCTATTTATTACAGATGTGAAATTATCTTTTACACCATCAAAATTATTTTTGTATTTGATATGAAGTGCCTGAGGCATGCGATTGTCAATACACTTTGACAAAAACATACAGTACTTGACACACACTTCACACGGCTAAACGGGGAGGACATCAGGTGATGAGCCGTCCAGTTTAAAATTGAATTGAGTCAAAGCACATTTCAGAGTCTCCTTGTATCCACAATTACAACAATTACAACAATACAGTATACCCTGATATGTTTTTACCCAACACTGCTTGAAAATACACATGCACAAGCAGACATTTCATGTTTGGCATCAACTGGTTACTTGTCTTTGGCTGCAAATCTGTTACCCTACATGTGTTCGTAAAGCTCTTCTATTGTCTTCCACATTATTCTGAGTTGTGCAGTTGGATTTATTTTGTATTTTCATCTCAAAATGAGCTAAATAAATATCTTAAGGAATCACAGTGAAATGTGATGAAAAGATGAGCAGCTATGAGCACTTCAAACAGTGTTCAAACAATATGAAGAACACTCTCCTATTGTATGTGTTCTGTTTGTGACGTGTGTGGACTTTGAAAATACTGCCAGGGCTTTCATAAAATAGTGCAGAAGTGTTAAAAGACACCACTGGCTTTATTTAAATGTTAGGGAATGGAGTGATATATTTCCTGGATGCCTTGTGGCCTTCGCCATATTGAATATATCTTTAGTTTCTTCTGGTTTCTATTGGGGAAGATGAGTATTTACTGTAAGTGCCAATTTCTCTATATGTTTGTTATATGTTTGTTTCAGTTCATTATGGTATAAGGCTAGACGATAAGGCAGACGATATTCTAGATTTTGTTGTCAACAAATTAGTCTCGCTTTGCCAGACCCTCCTCCAAAGCACGCTGAAGGAGGGTCTGGCTACTACACATAGCATTCGGGGATGGGAGGAAAATGTGCCCTGGTATATTGGCATTTCTTTACACCAATCACAATCGTCTTGGGCGGTGCTAAGCACCGGAGAAAAGCTGCGGTGCTGCTGCAAAATAGGCTCCGAAGGAACTTGTTTTGGTGGAACGTGTATGTTCAAAAGTTATTTTAGTCATGCAACAGAAAACTCAGATTGGACAGATAGTCTAGCTAGCTGTCTGGATTTACCCTGCAGAGATCTGAGAAAAGGTTAACCATAGTCCTCATAAATCGACCAGAGTTTAAAATGCCAACACAAAGGAAACCCAAGGCAACGGATATCCGGCCTAAATGAGTGAAATCTGTCTTCTTCTTTCAATGTCTATGGTGAAATCCGGTGGATTTTCTGGCCGCAACGGAGCAATCCCTGAAGTGGAACGTTAAGGATATAGACTTTCAACAAATTGACCAAAAAAGACCAAAAAGACCAAAATCAACGTGTTATGTGTCCGTCTCTCAATACTTTCCAACTTCCCTACTCTGTCTCTGACTCTCAGCCCCAAGCCCACTGGTTCTTGCTGAAGAAGATGTAAATCTTTTTTTTAAAACAGGTCACTAATATATACTTTCATTTTTTAAAAAGGCTAAATAATTTCCTCAAACAGCGGGGCACTGTAGCTTTTAGCAAATGTTACTCCAACAAGTAAATTATTTGCAGCTATGGATTTGCAGCAGCAGAACTGTGTTTGTGGGACTGCAGTGCCCAGATTCATCGTAATGAATGAATATGTCACTCAGTGTAACAATGTGGCTCATTGATTTTGTACAAACATTCATTCCTCCCATAAGATTAATCCTCACGACTTTGGTGACCCCCTGCCCTTTCTTTTAGCGCCACCAGGAGGTTGACACTCTGACTGAAATGTCTTAACATCTATTGGGTGTATTGCCATGCAGTTTGGTACAGCATTCATGCTCACCCCCTTCAGAATGAATTGAAATTTTCATCTAGCGCCATCACCAGTTAAAAATTTGTATTTGTCCAATACTTTGCTAAATACCCAAAGAACTAAAGACGTTCCCATCAGCATGTGTTTAATGCTAATTAACAAATGTTTGCATGCTAACACGCTGAATTAATATGGTGAACATGGTAAACCAGCATGTTAGCATTGGCATTGTCATCATGCTAACATGCTGACACTGTGCACAGGCTACATAGGCAAAACGTGAGTAATATAAATTCATTGATGTTTTGGGTTTTTATATGATTTGTTGACAGGAAAAAAATCACCAGACCGATTCTTTAAGAAGAGTTTAGAAAATGCTTTCCAGTCAGATGGTGCAGTGCTAGAAACAAAGCTTAGGCGTTATTTAACACAGCACTCACTGTGCTGCAGCTTGTTACATATTAATGTTGTGATGAAAAGTGACCAAAAGTAGTCCATCTCATTTTCACTAAGTCTGTTGTTTTGTCACACATGGTGTTAATGTTGGCAACATCCCTGACCAAAGGGAAGATGACACCGTGCCACTCTCAGCCAGAGCAGACTGCAGCAGCACTGCATTCAGCCTCTCAACACCCGATCCTACTGTACACCACGTTCCGGTCATCTGGATTTTGGTGTTGGCAGATAGAGCGGAAAAAAAGGGACAAGAGGAGAAAAAAGGAGAAGGCAATATGAAAGCTAGCTTGCATTGAGGTGTTCATTATGTTACAAAATGGCAAGCATGCTGCCCAAGTCAGATGTAATGGGAACAGCAGACGAGTACAGTTTCATAAGAAAGATTTAGATGAATACGGCAGCTTTTTTTAAATCAGAACTATCTGCTGTGTTAATCCCTTTTGACTTTTCATACTTTATGGTCACGTATCCATGACAAGTCAGACACATTGCCTCTTCACAAACTCAAAATACATCCCCCTGTCTATTTTTGTCATGTTTGAACTCACAGTGTTTCTTCACACCATCTTTTTCCAAAAGTGGAAAAGTACTATCTGAAGCTGCCATTGGACCCTTAACTTTTGACCTGTGCCCTGACATGCAACACTCTGCATGGCTCACTTGTCATGGTGATTTGTTGCATGAACATGCTGAACCTCACTTGCTTCTGAACCACCTCCACAGTACAGGAATGGTTTGATAACATGTAATTTGTGAAATATTTGCTGTATTTTCTTTAGGGCAGATGTATTTTTTGGGCAGAATTTTTTTTGACAATTTTAGCTTTCTAACCAGAATGTAACTAAGTACATTTACTCAAGTACTGTACTGCTGTGGTATGTGGAGGCAATGTTCATGTTTTCGGTTTTCTTAGTGGGGCTGTAGCTCAATCAAGCCGCCCATGCATGTAGGGCAGCCTATATTGCACTGCACCGTGTTTTCGCCACTGGAAGTCACTTTATCACATTCTTTTGCACGTTGAGCCAACGCGGATGGCACTTTATCATGTTTTGTTTTTTTTTTACCATAGGGGCATCCAAGAGGGTTTTTTGCTGTGTTTTTTTCCAAACATGGGGGCACTAGGAGGTGCCAGTCCATTCAGTAGAAATATTTCACAGAAAAGGTGAAAACTTTGACTTTCTGGTGGCTCTAGAGGAAAAGTCAGGGGATCATTAACTTCATCCTCTGAGGATGATGAATGTGTGTAAAAAATTTAATGGCAATACATACAATAGTTGTTCAGATATTTTGGTATAAACGAAAGTGTTGGACCAACCAACTGACTGTTCGCCAATAAAACAATATGAATACAAATTCAGCAACTGCAAAATGTATTTCTCTCATAAAATATTTTCAAAAACACATTTCAGTGATCTATTTCTGTAAAATATGAGAAAGTTTCCCAACAAGCCGCCATGTTGGTCCATTTTGAAATATGGGAGCAGACATATCATGAGTGAAGTGTTCATACAATCAGGTGCGGCCATTGCGGTTGTGGGAGGATGTAGTGTTTCCTTTGCTTGTCAGTGGTCATTGAAGAGAAATTGATAACTGGTACGTGTCCACTGTGGTGTTTTTTTGACGGCAGTGATTGCCCCGCTTCCCAGCATTGGACGCTTGGTGGGCTTGCCACTAGCAGCCCAGCTAACTCGCTTTAATGACCACTGCCAAGTAAAGAAAACTGGCTACAGCCTCTTAAAACTGCAATGGTTGCATCTAATTGGACGAACACTTCTCTTGCTGGCTGTCTGCTCCCGTATTTCAAAACAGACCAACATGGTGGCTCGTTTGGAAAACTTTCTCTTATTTTACGAAAATAGTTGGGAAATCAGTCTTCATTTTGGACGACAATGATCAGTTTTAAAGATTTTCTTGTGTTTTCGAGAGGCGTTGAGTCGAGCTGGACACCCCTGATTTGCATAAAGTAGCCTGGACCTCAACTTTATGTAAATGAGGAGCAGGAACTCGACGCCCCACTTCTCGAAAATCACCACGACGCTACCAGAATGCATTGCCCAGCTGCTAGACAATGAATGAGAAGCGTGGAAATGACACTTGCCAGTGGATACGAAGGCTACCATTAGTGGTAAGCCAATCAAGCGTACAAACGCTAAAAAGCAGAGCGATCCCTCCCGTCAAAAAAATGCCACTGTGGACTCGTACCATTTAGCAAATAATACAGTCCGTGACGTAAATGTCGTCATCAGAGGGTATACGTGTAAGCTCTGTGCAGATGTCTGCATGCAGCCAATTTTCTGTGACATGTAGACACTTTGCAACAAGGTAGCGCAGTGATCGACTGCGCATTTCTGGAATGAGTCCTCCAAGCGGATAGTATAAACAGACCTAGTTTGATAGGTAGATATATATATATATATATATATATACATATATAGATATTGGCCTGTCACAAAGATGTGTGTGTGTGTGTGTGTGTGCATGAGCAGCTGATTGCTGGAGAGGATATTGTTCCAGCGGGAGGAAAGCTAATAGGTTTGTTTGTGAGGATGCTGCACCTGTCGTTTGTTGATGGATTGAGCTGTAAATAGCTTTGTGATGCTGTTTAGTGCTCGTTGGGGGCTTCTGTGTTTCCCTCTCTGTTTTCTTCTTCACTGTTCTTCCTCTTCTGTACGCTTTTATACACAGGTGCACATAACATTCTGCAGATTTTTATCCTATTTATTTTCCTGAACATATCCCTCACTATGCTTCAGAAAAAGACAACACTGAAGGTGTCTAAGAGAAGTTGGCATGATGATTTTGTTCCAGTGATCACAGAATCTCACATGTTCATCGAAACAAACATTCATTTGTACACATACTGTATATACATGCAACAGTACTTTTATGTATGTGGGTGTGCTGTTGAGTGTGGAAAACCCTCTGTGAGTGTATTTATAGCAGGCTATTGTTAAGCCCCTAGAAAAGTCTGTAATTGGATCTTGTCTTTGCAAGGGAGTCCGGTGATAAATGAGTTGGCAGACGTCATTGCTCATGCCATCACTGTGATAACTGTACGCCCCACATCACTGTCTTAAACTCTTAGTCTCCTCAGGATTAAATTCATAAGTGAATGGCGAGCTGGCTGAATTATCATTCTGAAGTGTAGGAAAGGAAAGGACGGTGGAAACCTAGTTACTCAATCTGTCTTACTGTCTTTGTTGTGTCCTTGGTTATTAACTGGTCTTTCAGTACTACACTTCAAAGACGGAAAACATGCTTCAAAGCTAGTAACCCTAAAATTATAATTATGCTGTTATTATGCTAGAGTTAAGATTACACCAGTAAACAGTTTGGCTTTGGTATACAATGTGTTCAAAGAGTTTAAATATCTTTTATTCTGTTTGCCTTGAGTTTTTTTCTTTTATTTATTACTGTATAAAATGAGAAAAAAGGTGTTTGGAGCAACACAGGTAAAAGAAAAAGACTGAAACATTGACTGCAAACAGATCACAGACAGTTTTATTTTACAAACAATAAACTTTATAACTCTACACATTTAAAACCTTAACTATAAAGATGTGAATACACTGCTGAAGAGGCACAGTTAGCAATACAAGTGTGTGTGTGTGTGTGTGTGTGTGTGTGTGTGTGTGTGTGTGTGTGTGTGTGTGTGTGTGTGTGTGTGTGTGCGTGCATATGTCAGCCGCAGAATATGAGAATGTTACAATTATAAAACAAGATTGACAGGACGGATAGTGTTGCACTGGCAGATGACAGTTCCAGGGTGCGTGCCTGAGAAGTTATTCACAGGCACCCACACACACAAACACACACAGAGCCCCGGCACAGGGATCAGGTGCAAAGGGATGGCGATAGAAGAAGGGGGCTGGTGGACAGGGTGTAGTGTGTGTGTGTGTGTGTGTGTGTGTGTGTGTGTGTGTGTGTGTGTGTGTGTGTGTGTGTGTGTGCGCGTGTGTGCGTGCATGCGTGTGTGTGTGTGTGTGTGTTGAGGGATGGGTTCAAGGTCAGAGGAAACACATGGTGCAAACCAGAAACTAGCATAGGCTGTTGGTATAAGGTACAACATATAGATTTAAATAACTGCATCAATCAATAGGTCACACTCTGACTGCTAAAAATATATTTACATAAAGCCTCTTTAACTGTAATGTGTATTGTAAACCTGATAGATTTATAACCATTACGAGAAATAACATTTCTTGAACAGTTTTGGACACTTCTCCTTGAGAGCTGTGGAAAGGATAAAGCATCACACATGAGGAAACATGAGGAGCTGTTAAAAATAGGAATTAACATATAGGCTTTCACACATTGTAAAGAAGGAGTATGAGGGTTATTTACTTTTGTACGATACATTTGTGGCAGCCTATTACTGTACCGGAGTGCAAGTTTTAACATGTCAACTTGTTTGTTTGCATGCATAACTATATGATCACATATACTCTTTGGTATGTATGTCATGTTGTGGGGGTGTGACAAAGAGCTAAACTGATGGACAGCAATGTACTTATAGTGGACTTAACGGAAAAACACAATGAAGTACAGTAAAAACATTTTTTTACCCTTTACTTATGGCAGTTAGAAGGTTACCCCAACAGAAAATCTGTTGTCCATCTGACAAAAACTGCTTTAGAGATATACATTCTACAAACACCTGGTATTACTGCCTTGTTAATGCTGTTTAATTGAAGAGCAAAAAGGGGAGAACCACAAACACTTTATATCACAGGCAGCATCAGCATTTCTTCTTACTGTGTAATTACAAGAATGAGAAATAATTGGTTTAGATTGGCTATGTACATTCATCTAAAATACCTAGTTGTTATTTTGTTGTTGTCCATAGTGTTTTTTTCTTTTACAGTAAATTTAAGTACCTGTAAGCAGGAGCGATTCTAGGATCCTACCTTTAGGGGTGCTCAGCCCCTAATGAGAATGTGACATGGATACAGTGCCTTGCAAAAGTGTTAACCCTCCCTGCTAAATCAGTAATTTCATTATCTGATCATCTCTGAGCTAGCTACTGAACAACAACGTCAGCTAACGTTTTTTTGACACTATTAAAGGAACACGGCGACTTATTGGGACTTTAGCTTATTCACCGTATCCCCCAGAGTTAGATAAGTTCATACATACCCTTCTCATCTCCGTGCGTGTTGTAACTCTGTCTGACGCACCCACCGCTAGCCTAGTTAGCACAGATCCTGGAGGTAACCGGCTCCAACTAGCCTACTGCTCCGAATAAGTGACAAAATAACACCAACATTTTCCTATTTACATGTTGTGATTTGTGTAGTCACAGGGTGTACAAATAACAAGGTCACATAAGACACAGCCATCTTCTAACCATATGTATACTGGGAACTATATTCTCAGAAGGCGAAGCACTGCTACTTCTGCTACTTGGGCGTAGTGATTTGCTTGCAGCACCTGAGAAGCCCCAAAATCGCCCATGCCTGTAAGAACCTGTAAGTATTTCATTGGTATTTGATTCATACAACAAAATGACACTGTAAGCCGCAAGCTGGATTATAAAGTGTTACCTTTACAATTACAATCAATGCAGCTCTGACTCAGCGTTACACTATACCAGGTCAGCAAGCAGATGCTATGTTTAACAACACAAGAAACGAACAATAAGAAAGCAAATATTGCATATTAGCAGTTGTTTATTCAGCCAAAAATTAGGCAATGGCACAATGGATCCTTTTGAGCAGAAGAGACTTGACAAAGACACAACTCAGTATCAGAGAAATAAAGGCTGCCCATCACTCTCACAGAGTTACATAACCAGCCTGAAGCAAAGGGAGCTAGCACCCCTCAGATCACAAGGTGGCTCTGAGCTTAGCTTTCAGGGGTTGACATTGAGGGCAAAAACTGCTGCTCCTTCTAAGTGGATGAATGGCCTTGAAGGCAGTCTGCCACCCACAAGACTCTGCTGACTTAATGCTGGTCTATTTTTAAATCAATATCGGGTACAGTCAACACATGACTGAACACCTAAAATGCCACACATGCACATACATTTAATACCCCCTATGGGAAACAGGACTCAACATGACTAAACATTTTCGTGGAGAACTCTTGTCACAGTAGCTCCGGATTGAATTATCTCAACAACTACTTCATGGATTAACATGAAATTTGGTGCTCACATTGGTAATCACATCCCCAGAATTAATAACTTTGGTGATCCCTTAACTTTTCTCGTGCCATCATCAGGTCAAAATTTTAATTTGTCCTGCAAAACTAATGACTGTACCAACCATTGTGAAGATCGTCAGTTGTGGATCTAAACCATTTCAAATGGAGGGGCCAGGCTGGGGCCACATGCAAATTTAGAAATAGTAAATATATTAAGCACAAGTGTTATATAGGCTATCACCAACCCTTCATAGATTTGGTTTTACAAAAGACTGACGATACACATATAACAAACACAACAATACTCATTCAGTGTTAAGCTAAATGTTATTTATTTATGCACATGAATAATATCCCCTCTTTGGGGATAAAGGTGGGGTTAAAAATGTATGAACATATTTACTACAGTTAGGGGGGCCAGAAGGAGGGGGGGAGGGGTTGAGTCTTAATATTACAGGGGCACTAGTGCCCAGCCTTGTCCCACTCATTGGAAATGAGTTGATGCAAAGCTAATTAATTATCAACTCCACAAAACTCTCTGTATTTCTCTATTTTCTTTTTTAAATATCTATTTCTTTCGCTATGTTTACAAAATGGTGTCATCCAGCAACATTCACTCGTGAGTGATGCGTTTTACGTCACCGCTGAGAAAGGAAACAACAGCGTTTAGCTTTAGAGCTGAAGAGGACTGCTTCAGTTCATAACAATGTTCTAGGTCAGGGTACTAAGTTCTAAACATACTATTTCGCATTTATATTGCATAAAAATTACAAGAAAATGACCTCTTCTGAAGAGTCCATGTTTTTTTTTAATCCTCTGTGTCCTCCTTGATTTTAAAGCTACATGTGTAAGAATTTCTCCCATCTAGTGGTGAAATTGTATATGACAACCGACTGAATATTACTTTCTAGCCCCTCCCATTCCGAGCGCGTTGTACGGTGGCCGTATTATTCCAAGAAGTAGGCTACGACTTTGTCCGTGAGTGTTCCTTCCAGTGTAATAATAGTTTTATGTTATTTTGGTACCATTTCATTGCTAAGAGCTATCAGGTTCCCAAACATATGCAAGCTAATGTTAGTAAAGTACTATCGTTATTCTGTATATTGTACGAGATTAATAGTGTAAGGCAATGTTTACAGTGTAGGAGAGAAGCAACAGAGATTTGTGTTTTTAATATATTTCTCTGAGCAGTATGAACAATGTCAATCTCTTAGAATCTCCATCGTTTACACGCAGCTGTTCTAGCTGTAGCTAGTCTGTGTTACAACTGCACATGATGTGAGTTGTCTGCCAGGGAAATCACGACACATATGATTACGTTTATGTTACAAGGTAGACAATCCTTTTTCATCATTGACGCGAGGAAAAGCATCCTAGACGTCGTTCTAGCGTTATGCACAACCATGCTATATTTAGCCAAGCAACTATAAAACTTGAATTTACACAAATAGGCTAAATTACCTGTCGAGAAGAAAGCAGGCAACTTCGGTGTCCCTTTTTAAAATCCTTGCTCCTCATGAGCTCTTTCCATCTTGGAAAAGTCACTCCAATATTAACTTTGGTCTTGTTGCTTTGCCTGTCGCATTGTTGTTTTAATTCTCTTTTTAACTTCCTTGGTGACTCCGTTTCATGTCCTTAAGAATAGGCATGATACTCCATCTTCAACAGGCTTTCAAATCTGCCGGCAGTCGCTAGTAATCTTCTCCCCCTCCTTGGCATTCGTCACCGTGCCACTGAGTGTAAAAGCGCGAAAGGCGGAGTTATGTCCCTCTTTGGCTAATGTATTTTAAAGATGGAGGCGCAACATAGCGGCCGTCTTTCGAGTGACTTGCTCGTATGTATTCTGAATGATTCTGAATGGCAGATTCTACGCTTACGAGAATAGTTTGATTAGTTGGTGGAAGTAATTACACATGAATGAGCACATATTTGTGAAAGAACAAAGGGGTTTTTGCTAAGAATCAACTCAAAAAATGACACAATGGAGCTTTAAGGGATTAATGCTACTACAGATGCACCGACAGTGTCATTACTTAGAATTCCTCATGGGGGTGACAGAAACTACACACTAGCTTTAACTGTCAAAATAAAATACTAATGTAATGTATACTTTATACTTTATTAATCCCGCAAGGGGAAATTACAATGTTTTCACTCTGCTGTTATTACACACATTACACACAGGCCTGAATTACACACACATGCTCAGTACCTATACATGCACTAATGGAGAGATGTC
The DNA here is from genome assembly GCF_008315115.2 of Sander lucioperca. NCBI lineage: Eukaryota > Metazoa > Chordata > Actinopteri > Perciformes > Percidae > Sander > Sander lucioperca. The sequence continues at coordinate 32,033,710 of NC_050178.1, forward strand.
AGAGTGAGGGAGCTGCCCATGGAAAGGCGCCCCGAGCAGTTGGGGTTTCGGTGCCTTGCTCAAGAGCACCTTGGCAGTGCCCAGGAGGTGAACTGGCACCTATCCAGCTACCAGTCCACCCCCATACTTGGTCCATATGGGGGACTTGAACCGGCAACCCTCCAGTTCCCAACCCAACTACTGACTGAGCTACTGCCAACCACCAGAATTATAAAAACAACAGAGAAAACAAGATAAAAACAAGATAAGAAGAAAGAAACAAGATGGCATGATAAAAACAACATAATAAAACAAGATAATAAATAGAAAAGGCCTTGCAGGGTATTATAGTTTTTTTGGTGATATGAACTGTCCGTGCTCATCCAATGTTACATCCTCACGACACAAACTTTCAATCCAAAGTCTTTTGTTGAGATATCTTTTGCATGTCCACAAAGCAATATTTCCATAGAAATACAATTATTTTATAGGCTATATAGAACTAAAATAATTCTAATAAAAATAAATAATAATGTTTTATAATAAATATAATAAAATCATTTTATTTCTATGGATATTTCTTTTCTTAGGATGGTAAAGGCATGACCCGCCCTAATCTGGAGTAGGCTAGTCAATCAGTGGCAGAGGAGGTTGGGTCATGCTTTCGTCATCCTTGGAAACGCAAATTTGCGGCCAGCATTAACCCGAGAAAAGGTTGTGCCTTTTAGTTTGAAGGAAACAGGAAGTATTGTTTTGGCAGGTTTGTTTTAATTTGACGTAGTTGAATTCGTGTTTTGGTTATGGCTGTATACGGTTTTGGTTCGGGATAATCTTATAGGCTACTTAAAGTAAGTACATTTTAATATTTTCATTTATTACAGAGGAAACTATACTCACATTATTTAAGTTTTACAGCTGGAAAAGAAGCCGAAAGCAAAACGAATTTCAGTTTGAGTTCCGCATTTTTTCAGTGAAACTGAGCAAACAAGATAAAGTGTGACTTTTCACATTACAGAGACAATTACACAGTAAGGATTCATGTAAGGTCCGATAGAACAGTTAAACGTTTTGAAGCTGATTCTGTAGGCGTACTATTGTTCAAACATAATAAAAAAAATAAGTGAAGGAATGTAACACACCCATGGCCATGAGGAAACAAAAGAGACACTTCCATAAGGGCAACTCTGTAAAGCATTAATGAGAAGAAGCCATTCATGCAGCTCTCGAGGCAGCTGATGATGGATGCATTTTGGATTTGCATCTTTGTGTGAGACTAAAAATAATTAAAAAAAAACAATTGCTGACACACTTGACACATTGCATGCCTGTTCTGCATGCCGTGTAACTTGGACAGCACACATGAAACATCTTTTTCATTCTGCCCCTCTATCTTCTATCTTCTTAACATTCCTCATTAAAATCATTTCAATCAGGAGAGAGAAGTGAATGAAGTAAAGATACATGTTTATTATAACAGATGTTTTGTGGAAATTAAGTCTTGGCAGAAAATCTTGGCGCTTAGACTCTACAGGGAGATTTGTAATCGAGGAGCGTCTGCCCTGAGCAGCAGCAAGATAAATCCCCCCATGGAGTCCAGCCACTGGAGGTGTTGGTGGTGGCTGATGACTGAGGTGGAGGGGCGCTTTGCCATTTGCCACGATTTGCACTGAAATTTCAGTTTACAGCAAGAGAGGAGAACAGATTTAAATAGTACAGCATAACAGCAGCATGAATGTAGGCTACTATGGTAGAAAGAGAAACATATTTAAGCTGAGGCAGCAGCAGGTACCCAGATAATGCGCAAGGTAAGGTAAGCGTGTGTTTTGCTGAGCTTTTGGATAGATGAGATTGAATGCGGATGTATGAGAAATAAAACTACAGGCCTAAGCATGCAAAAGGATTGTCTTCCTGACTAGGCCTATATTGCGGCCTGTGGCTCTGAACACGCCTGATATTGTCTGATCTCGGAAGTTAAGCAGGGTCGGTCCTGTTAGACGGGAAACCGCCTTGGGAATACCAGGTGCTGTAAGGCCCCCCCCCCCAATCGGGTTGTGGCAGAAGACTGCCCACCAAGAGCCAGGGTCTACCGGAGGTTTCTGTTTGGTAAAAGGAAGTTTTTCCTTGCTGCTGTAGCACCAAATGCTTGCTCTTTGGGGGAATTGTTGGGTCTCTGTAAATTATAGAGTGTGGTCTAGACATATCTGTCTGTAGTGGACTGAGGTAGCTTCTGTTGTGATTTGACACTATAAATAAAATTGAATTGAATTGAATTGAATTGAATTGACTGAACTTATGCTATAGCTTCATTCAAAAACAAAGGATTGACATTGTGGAACAATGTGAGGGTAAAACCATTGACAGTTAAACATTTTAAAATCTTACAAAATAGCACAGAACAAAAATAGAGCCTGGCTCTTTCCTCTTTAGTCTATGCTAAAATATTGCAGACTCTCATTTACAGTACTGAGTGATGGTGAGGTTCCTTTTTATACTACAGGGGTTTTACTTCTCTGTTTTCAAGAGCTACTTCCTCATATTAACATTTTCCAACACACCAAATGTTGTCACACGAGTAAAGCATACTTTCCCTTAGCCTACCTAAGGAGAAACAGACTTGTCATACAGTCACTGTGATTGGTAAGGCCTCATCTGTGGAACACAAATTTGTTGTTGTGGTATTCCGTAAATGGGCTACATTTATATACTGACACTGTCTGATTCCTTGACAATACCAGGAAGCCTGTTGGAGATGGAGGAGGCTGAACACAGCTGTAAGAAATGACGTGGAGTCCTGAATTCTTGGAGCAGCGACAGATGAGCTTATAAGGGGTACGTAGGTCAGTACTGATATATAAGACAGTGTAGTGTATGCTAGAGGTAGGATTTTAAAATCGCTTTGCTATTTAGTAACCCTTCATACCCTGTATCCATTCAGGGTACGAGGTAGGGGTGCATGATATATCGACTCAATATCGCTATCACGATATCATGTTGCGCAATATTGTATTGAAAGTGTAGTATGCAATATTTTGTTTATTTTGTGGAGCGCTGCATCCTGTCCGTTGGCTGTGTGGCTTCGTTGTGTTCAATTTAGAGCCCGCTTGAAATGCTGTAATGATCATCATTTCATTGGCCAGTTACCGTGCCACTTGCACATTGTTGGTACACATCAGCGCACAGGTCCACTATGTGACAAACCCTATGTAGCGTACCACGTGTGTGCATATTTCGAGAGACAGTGTAAGTGAAGAAATAGATAGAGACAACAAAACAGAACGAATCAGAGAAGCAAAAGAAAAGTTGTGTCCTGTTCTCTTTATTTATTTTATACTGTACAACCAGTAAAACATGTCCTGTTCTGTAGACATGGTCGTTATTTATTTATTCATGTTGTACCAGTCCAATATGACGATGATGAAATAAACCTTATGTTGTATTTGTTATGAATCTACTTTGATGCTTTTTCCCATAACGTTTGTAATTTTACATATGTTTAAAAATATCTAAATTATTATTGATTTCGCAATATTCATAATCGATATCGCAATATCACATTTTGTCAATATCGTGCAACCCTAGTATGAGGGGTCACTAAATTGTTAAATCCTTACAAGCAAAATAAGATGGCCAACCTGGAAAATATTTCCTTTAGCGTTGTCATTTTTACCATGTTAGTGTAACCGAGCGTTTCTTATATTGTATAGACTCACTGTTTAACTCTAAAATGAAGACACGGGCTTCCAATGCCAGAACCAAGACGGCACTGCACGTCTCACTTTAAAGTCTTTTTTTTCCTGTTCAACACAATCAAACGTCAGAAAGTACAACCCCTTTCTCCACTTCCCTTTTTCCCTTCAAAATAAAAGCTCTATATTTACTACAACTTCCTCCTAAGCCTCAACTGAGAGGTTACACAATAAAATACCTTACATTAGCATTTAGCTCAAAGCTCCACTGTACCGGAATACTAGCTTAGCTGTAGAGTCTTAGTCTTGTTCCTGTCACCCATCGCTATAAAGTGTGTGTATATTAGGTGAATGTATTTTCTTCTATTTACTAGCTGCAGATCCCTGAGCTAGTGAGATGGAGGAAGCGTACAGTGAACTGTACGAGCAATTTCTTTGCCTGAGGTCACTTTGCCTAAGACAGGCAGCTCTGCTACATCACCTCACTACGGCTTTGAAGCAACAGCAAGGTCCATAAATTAAATCTATTGTAATTCCAATGCTCATAAGCATGTATCAGTCATGATTCACTTAACACATCTAAAACTCTCTGTCTGTAGGTGCCATTGTTCCTAATGGAGAGTTGAGTGATATCTCCATCCCCATCCAGCGTACCAAAGAAATCCCTGTATATCTCCATGGAAGGCCTCAACCACTAACAGTCACAGCACGCAACCCTGAAGCACAGTGTGGCGTTGATCACCTCTCTAGAAACGTGGGGATTTTTTCTGACCTCCTCGCTGAAGATATGTCTAAGCTCTGTGTGGATGTGCCTCGTCAGGGAAAGCAAGACGGGACGTTGGAGAAAATGGTTGCACCCCTTTTAAGCCTTGATGTCACAAGATGTCAAGGAGCCTCTTCCGATGTCTCCAATACTCCGGGACGAGCAGCTCATTGTAGAGGAGACAGGACAAAGCACACAGGGAGTGTAAGTGTCTTTTCTGGTGGCCAGGGGTTCTCAAATCAGTCCTTACATTTGACCATGTTCTCCCTCAAAAAACTCCATGTCTTTTCCTCTCTTGTTGTGTCAGACCGACAGTCCCTCCCTGGTTGGAGACTTCCTGAGTCAGTCTGGTGGGTTGCTGATGTCAGACGTGGCACTGCAGTCTCAAGTTTGTGAGTTCTGCCAGGCAGTTTTCCCCGGAGACACAACCACCAGAGGAGAGTTCCTACGACATCTTTACACCCACGTCACCTAGATTTAACTGGTGTGGAGCAGATGTAACTCTGTTTGAAATTGAACTGCTTTTCATATGGTTAACTGTTTGCCTATATGGTCCACTGTGAAGATGCTGTTGTGTGATCATTTTCTGTCTCTGAGATGTAAAATGAAAGGTAGAAAACTTCCTATGATTTAATTGTACTAGTCCAGTGTTCAAAACATGCCTGTTCGGGACGGGCCGATTGCTTGGCCTGTGGTATTGCTGCTTGCAGCTTTCTATATATAATACACCTGCCATGACATAGTTGCGTCACATACCCAAGTCGCCGCTACTCATGGTCAAAAACAACGGTAAAATACACTCTGGTTCATGGGAAAAAAACATCAAGAGCAGACTTTACTATAGGCAAGCTAGGCAACTGCCTAGGAGCCCGAGGTAAAGGAGCCCCAAACAGCTATAGATTTATTATCATGTTTAGGTATGAAAAATATAGAATTATGTTACTATTCCATCTCATTGTACCCCGAAATAACTTACAGGTCCCCAAAGCACTTAAAAATATGCAACTCAACTGTATACTACTGTGTACTTCTACTTAAAAGGAAAACATTGTACTACTACTAGGGCTATCAATCGATTAAAATATTTAATCACGATTAATCACATGATTGTCCATAGTTAACTCATTAATCACACATTTATTATCTGTTCTGTACTTTAAAAGGGATATTTTTCAAGTTTTGAATGCTCTTATCAACATGGGGCCAGACAAATATGCTTGCTTTATGCAAATGTTAATTATTCAAAACAATGACAAATACTGTCTAGAATAGTCTACAGAATAACCTTAAAGGTACTGTATGCTCAAAAATATGCTGAAAGCATAATATGGCAAACTCAAGCCCATCAAGCAATAACAGATGGGCAGATATGACCACATGACATTATCTAGCGTGGCCTGCCTTTGGCGAGGGGGAGGAGGGCTACTTCATTTAATACATGTGGCTCACAGAGAGAAAGCCTTTGATAGTATGGATTATTGCCAGTATAGTTTCAACTTGCAACCTCAGAATCAGAATCAGAAAGGGTTTTATTGCCAAGTACATTTTTTTTTAACACATACAAGGAATTGCAAGGAATTGCCTAAAAGTTTATTATTCATCCATCGTTTCAAGCATCCTTACTTCATGTACACATGTGATGCTCCTCAGATGCTTGAATGGAGCCCATGAGTCCACCAGAAAATGGAAACTTGTGAAAATACATTACCTTTCTACTAATTAAAATGCATAGACAACAGAAACAGTGCTCTATAATATAAGATTAATAGAGATTACATGTTTTTGATGAACACAGATCCTGATTGCTTGCTTGTAACTTAAAATACAAACGTATATACAGGGGAATAAATCATTGAAATAAATAGGGTCATTTGTGATGTTGTGAGGCATATTATTCTACCTCTCAACCTGAAATCCTAATGTAATTGTCATTCCTGGACAAAAATAAATGAACCAAAAGTGTTTATTTGGGGCAGCAAAGTCATTTTGTTTTGTTATTATGTGTTACTGACAAGAAGGCCAAAAATGGCAGTTATGGACAGTGAGACAAAATATTGTGTTAATGATCGTATATGGCATGTTTGAAAAAGATAATTAGATCATTTTAAAAACTGAAAAAACTTTCCACGTTGTTCCTATCAATCTATAGCAAAGATGGCGTAACAACTACTGCCATACGTCATCCCTGTCTCACCTTGCTGTTGTTGCTAACCTGTTTTCAAATGGTTGAAATGGGTTCAGTATTCACTGTCCAATGAATATTGCAACTTTGTGTAACTCTAACTTTGTTTGCCTTGCATGGTTTTAGATCCAATTTACAAATTGTATTATTTAATGCCTGTATGTTATAAGGAAAATCTTCTTTAGAGACAGAAATAGCTATTTCCGAATGAATGTATAGACATAAAATATTCAGATCATGGAAGTATGGCTCTTGGATGATCTCTGCATTTCACTGTAACCAAAGTTACTTATTAGGTCTGTTTTAATTATGACAAGCGTGGATAAGCAAAACAAAAACAATATTGATTAATTCAATCTAAGTCAGTTTATTATTGAAAACCTTTCCTTACAAGCTTTTTGGTATTGGCACAGTCAAGCAGACTTTGCAGACACTCTTTGTAAAAAACCTTGATAAACATTGCCCACATTTGCATGTAGTGGGGAAATGTAATGCTAATCTAGATGATCCTAAAAAAAAAATCAAAGATTTTGAATGCAGATAAATAGACTTCCTAATTTCATTTATAGTCTTCCTGCCGGTTTTTAAATGTTTGCTGTCAAGCATTAAACTGATGAGTTGTCTGCTGCTCAGCTCTGTGTTACCAAGGAATGAGCATGGGCTAAGAATAGACTCAAAGAGTTAACTCCCTAATTACTGGTGCTGACAGCTGACTGATGATGACGGCTCCCTTTATCTGCTGCCACATTGAGTGCTCTCATAATCACAGCGAAGATAAACAACTTGGATATAATTGCTCTTGTGTAATCAAAAAGATAAAGGCAACTTTTTATATAAACATCATGACCTCAGGTGTCTTTGAAATTGCTCCAATGATGGAGAAAGTGTAATTCAATTACAAGATTCAAGAAGAGTCTATAGCCATGCACATTGCGTGATGGCATTCTTATAGTTGCTAATTAGCAATAAACACAACATTTAGCTAAGGCTGATGGGAATCTCATTAGCTTTGCAGGTGTTTGGCCATAACCCAAAGCATTGGATAATCAGACATTTTGACCTGATGGTGGCACTAGATTAAAAGTCAGGAGATCTATCTTTTTCAAAAATCATCCTCTGGAAAACATGAATGTAGTTAATTTCGCGGCAGTCCATCCTGCAGTTGTTCGAGATATTTGAATAAAAAAACAGAAATGTCAACCTCATGCTAAAGGAAAAGTCAATGGATCACCAGAGTCAGTAGAATCGTCCTATGAGGATCATGAATGTTAATATAATTTCATGGCAAGTCTGGACCAAAGTGGTGGATCGACCGATCAGTAGCAAAGCTTAATTTTAATGATCATTGCAACACATTGTACGCGAACCTTTATGATTTTGTGTTACACATACAGTAACTGTATACAGTAACAGTGATATAAACTAAACTGTCTATCTTCTCTGTCTGAAAATTGAGCAGGGTGTGTGTGTGTGTGTGTGTGTGTGTGTGTGTGTGTGTGTGGATGAGTGCTGATAACATTGCTGGTACAGGTGAGTCATGCCGGCATTGAGGCTCAGTGCAGAGCGTCAGTGCAACAAACAAGACGACAGCAGAGGTGTTGCTGGCTGCTCCTGCAGCCTCTTCCACATATCAGAACTGCCAAGAAAAAAATATTCTTTGTGGAAAACAAAACAACACACTGTGGCTTTAGGCAATAAAATAACATTTATTGAGATGTAACAAAATAAATAATCTGTTTTGCAACATAATAAACTGAGGTTACTAATGCTCAAGAGACAGGCAGGTGTAACTGATGCACAGCAAACTACCTCACTGACATACTCTGTGGTTAAGTATACAAAAATGCATTTTCAACACGAGCCTTGTCATTACATGAAGTCTGAAAACATTTGAACAATTTTAAACAGGGTCATATAGACTGACAGAACTTGTAGGAGCTGCTGTATCAAGAGACAAGCACCATGAGACTTCTTTCTGTGAACATCTGCATGTTTTTTTCTTTTTCTAAAGCCTAGAAAGTACAGAAAGATTAGTCACCCTAATTTACTATAAGTCTCAAAAGACAGAAGAGGAAATCTGACTAAGGTTCACCTAATTAAGACTACAGAAATCATCCCAAAAACACGCTGCCATATCTTTTTGCTACACCTAAATAAAATCGCATTAAAAAATCTACACTTATCACATTTTCTAAAAGTTCTGTGAAAAATGTTTTTTAAATTATCTAAATCTTGCGTATATAGTTTTGAATGCAGTCTCGAGATGAGAGGGAGGAGCAGCTGATGACAGCAAGCATCCTCCCTGCTGAAGAGCCCTGGAGCAAGACCCTATAAACTGACCCTGAAAACCTGATGTGTAGAGAGTGGCAACTGAAAAGTTAACTGTGGACTGGAAATCGAAAAGCATCGGTGTTCTTAACATCATGTTTAGAAAAGGTGTTTTTAGTACCTTTTGCACATAATTGAAGATAATGAAAAGCCTGATGTATCATTTTTTTACAAAACACCACATCAGCCGCTTGTGCAAAATATTACAGAAAGATGTGAGGGAGGGGATGATGAAGACCTGCGGCTCTATATCTCATAAACTTAAGCATGCCTGTTCAGATCTCATGTGCGATTAGATGATGCAGCAAAGGACAAAAGGCCTGACTGCGTTTTGTCTGTACGCTCTGGGAAATCGAGATTAACGTGCCACACCTCCTCCTTTTTTTGTTTTTACTAATCCATCTATGTGGACTTTATTTATCTTCATCTTTGAATCCTAAAGAATACACTGACTTCAAAACATCATTTTTTTCCTGAGGGTGAGGAGCTGCTGAGAATGTCATCATACTGTTTTTAGATTGTAACTTTCTGAAAATGTAGATAAAAGTCTTCCTATTGAAACCACATTTCCTTTACATAACTACAGTATGATACTGGAGTAAGTTGAGAGAGACAATTTCCAAAGTTGCAGTGCCCCCTGCTGTGTTGTGCCCATTTCTTCTAAAACAGGTGGCACTCTCAAAGCACGGCACTTCTCACAGTAAACTGACTTAACAAAATATCAGGTTTGTCCTGATAAAATCAGTACATTTTCCACTATCAGCTAAAATCTGCAGGACATGTAGTCCATATATTAAAAAAAAGAAGTTTCTCTTCTACATATTTACTGAATTTGAATTCAAAACATTTTTGATCCACAATGTCAGTGTTCAGATGTCACTGCAGGTTTATAATGTCAGTCGCTGGTAAATTCAGATAATTACTGTATTGATTTTGAAGTCGATAAGAGTCTTCTCCTCATCAGATCAGTCAGTGTCAGTAGCAGCCTGTATTGCAGACTCTGAGTGGAGTTTAGTGGCAGGCCTGAGGACAAGTTCCCTGACAAAAGCTGAGCGATTTCATTTCCCCCGATGATTAGAGTCGTCTTTGGTGATGCAAGGGCTGCTGCTCCTGCACGCTGTTATCGAGCTCCGCCTCTCAACTTTACTGTCATGGTCTGTGGAGAGAGGTAAAGTTTAAGATAAGACCTGATATGAAAATTCACTTAAAAGTCACTTAAAGAACAACTACTAGAGAACAAACTTAAATTAATTAATGTATTTACTTAGTCTGTAACATATACTGTAAATCTACTGTGTGCTGTCTCAATCAACTGGGAAATTAAAAGGAAATAAAATACGTCTAGCTTTATGTGTTTTTGGATAACACTTTGCATAATGCTTTTGCAAGATGAACAGCACATAGTTTTACAATGGCTGAACAGCCAGTTATTATAATACTGAGGCAAAGGATAAATATAAGGATTCACAGTAATCATGATGCAACCAGTGTTTTGAGACCTTTGAATAATAGTTTTGGGGAATTCAGCGAGAAATTCTCCCACGTGCAGTGAAGTCATCATGGTTTGTACTGTATGACCAACCCAAGTTGCTGAATAACAAAGTCTCCAGTATTACAAGTTTAAATAGTTTTGGGCTGGTGATACGGTAGTGACGCAGTCAACAAATCAAGTGAACAAGACACATAAATAAAGAACCAACAAAAGTTGCTTTTCATTGTGTATTCATATTGAAACAATTAACTCTGATGTGCATTCATTAGCTTGCAAGAGAAGGTGAGAATGTAAATAGTACTAAAAGTGTTTCCCAAGTCAATGAATATTCATTTATGGATTTGCTCAATAAGAAACCCTCTGTGTCCATGTGCTTTAACAGCAAGCAGTAATATAATAAGTATGAAGAACTTAATTTGTGATAACACAAATGTAATATGCACATATTCTGTATAACATCAGTGGGAAAATACATGTGGTTTTGATTTGAATTCATGATGTAAATCTTAAAATGACGTATGAGAAATGACGATATGACGGAAGATGAGTTATGGAAGAAAACAGTGACGTTGAGATAAAGTGCAAGAAAGTTCTGATTAATGAGAGAAACAGACGAAGGAAACTTGGATGAGCGAGAAGACAAAAAACCAAGACAGAGTGAGAGAGATCGACGTCAGAGATGAAACATATGCCATTTTTTGTTATTTCCGCAGTCCTTTTGGTAGAAGTAGAAGATGTATAAAAAAGACTGTGCCATTTCCCTGCCCACAGGTTTTATTTTTATACACTGTCGCTTGGTGAGTCAATGCAACGCCCCTCCAATTACCTCCCACTACTTCGCCCCCACGCCCCATCCATCCCGCCCTTCAGCCCACGCACCTAACACACTCTGACGTCAGTCGCTGCTGAGAGGGGGGGCTCCGATTCTACCGCCCACAGAGTACTTCCTATCCCCCCCCCTTCCCTCCCTCCCCGCCCCCTCATGTCTTTGCTGGCTTACTTCTCCTTGCTTCATCTCTTCGACTGGCTATCACAGCCCAGAACGACTAACTTGCCCAGATCACTTGCTTTTTTTCTTTCCTGTGAGAAGCTGTGATGCATCAGAAAAAAAAGCAGGGTATTAAAGAAGTGCTACAACAGTGTAACACCCCCCTCCTCCTCTCTCTGCCCTCCTTCTCTCACTCTTTTCCTCTTTATATATCGCTCTACACCTCCTTCTGTTTCCCCTTCTAACTTCCATTCCCTCTGATTTACAGTCTGGTGAAGTTCAGCTGTGCATGGTGGGAGGCGTCACCTCAGAGAGATTGTGACTCACTACAGTTCAAGCTGTAGAGCTATAAAATATTCATTGTTAGGAAAGGTTAGGAAAGTTCTGTCTGTCATTTTCAATTGAACCCCAACATCAACTTGCTCTCTTTCAATTCCCCCCTCAAATTCCAACTTTAATTAATAGATTGATATTTTGGAAATAAGCTTGATTGCTTTGCAGTTTATTGCTTTCCTGCTGAAAATTAAAGATTGATACCCCTCTCATGTCTGTACTTTTAATTTGCAGCGCGAGCAGCTGGTTAGCTTGGTTTAGCATAAAGATTGGAACAGCTAGCCTGGCTCTGCCCAAGGGTAACAAAATCTACCTGTAAAGCTCACTATTTAACACGTTATATGTTGGTTATTTATTCTCTACCAAAAAAAAGAGTAAAAAACTGCTAACATCTTAGAAATAACTCAGCGCATAAACCCCCGTAAAACGGCAAATTGCGATGTATTACAATTTGGTTTTTGCACACATTAAAGAAACAAGGTATTGCATGTTAATTTGTGAATCCAGTCTTCGTGCTAAGCTAAGCTAAGCAGCTGTAGCCTGATATTTACTGCTCAAATATAAAAGTAGTATCAATCTTCTCAATGAACTCTGTTCCAGAAAGTGAAGAAGTGCATTTCCCAAAATGTCAAACTATTCCTTTACCTGAACAGAGTTGGACAACACTGCATAATAGACTTTTATTCTGTGTCCATTATTAAGCACATATTGTTAAGTCATTATTGGAAAAGTCACCTGTAGAGTGATTTTGTTCTGACCCTAGGCTGATCTTGCCAGCCCGATCATGTGACACCATCCGAGCCAATCGTAACCCTTCATCCATTAGCGTTTGCTGTATGAGATGGCGACTCCAGTTGGCAGGGTTGGACGTGTCAGTGTGGGGACGGGGGGATGGAGACTGGTTGCACTGTGAGCCGATGTCTAACAGGACAGACAGATTTGGGTGTAAATGTCTTCAAATGCTAAACTCTTATAGAAACAGACAGAATGTCTGGAGTAGAAATCATCTGAAGACCAGTTCACAGCTCAGACAAAAATAAAATAAAAAATCTTTACCATGCGATACACTGTCGAGGCTTTCTGCAGATAAGCTGTCATCATCTGCCCTCTGCGTCAAACCCTCTGAGCCTTCCACTCCGAGAAATGATGGCACACTCTCAGGCATGATGACCTTAAACATATCACTGTTAATTTAGTGCTAATGACCCACTTCAAACTACTGATAATGGCTACGTTTACACACAAGATTGTGTGTTAGAATCACACATTCATCTATAATAAGTCACTGAATATTGTTTACTGGCAGCAGCGCTCCTCTAAAAAACTCACCTCATGTCTCGCTCTCTTCTGGCACAGTACACTATTCTCGTCAGTATTTGTCCTGCAGGAGGAAAACAGTCGAGCCAATTGAACATTAAAGTTCGTTCTTGACCTCGGGAACAAATAATTTGACAAAAATAAATCTTGACTTAAGGTCCACTTTAGAGTCATTTTTGCAGAGCTTTCAACTGCAATGTCTTTTTTTAACATATTGGAAGTTGAAGGCTTAGAAAAAATCCAGTAATGATTCAAGACCTTCTTTTGTCAAATCAAGCCCGGTGTTTTTGTATAAGATACAGCAAGAGACAAAAAGAATGAATGAATGAATACAACTTAATAATTCAACTTATGAAATGACCTGGAACATAAGTTTAACTGCACTTTTCCAATAAACTATGTATTTATCAGAATTATTTATATGCAAATATATTTTTGGATGTATGTTGTAAATATTTGAATGCCATGTGGTAATGAGCACAAGGGGAATGTTTGTCACAGCATTCATGTACTTGGTCTTTATCTTTTGACAAAGGAAATATAAACAAATTAAATAATATCTGGAATCAAGACACTGTTAAAAAATGGCATTTCACACACTAAATCTAATATATTATAATAATTTCATTAGTGCTTTGTTGTTACATTCTGCCATTAAGTCATTATGAGGAAAAACTGATTAAAAAAAACTGCTGGTATTTACTTTCATAGCTTGAAGATTATATTAATGTTTTGTGCAAGTTAACAAACACAGAGAGGATTCATGTATTCTTGTGTGGCTCCAAAGTTAGCTCATTATACTAACACTACAGAGGTTGGAGTTTAATTCCCACTGTAGTCTGAACCAGGTTCATTGAGAAAATGGATACACTGGTGGAAAGATGAATCATAAGTGGGTTTTTTTGTCCAGCTAGTGATTGTATTTATTTCACATGTGATGCTACTCTACCTTGAATGTATTTTAAGAATTGCCATGTTGCTGTGCATGGGGCTGGACTTAAAACTATTTTCCTGATTCTCTAACAGATTTGTTTCTCGAGATAGAGGAGCAATCAAGACACAGCAGGTGTCAGGTGTGTTGTTGACTGGTTGCTGGTGAACAGATCACTCTTCTTTATAGGCAGCGCCCCATACCTTGCATGCTTTAGTGTGGAGGTGTAGGCACATTTTCTCGCCACCTGCCGAGCCAAAGAAAAGAGCTCCACCCGTCTCAGCAAAAGGGCATTGTCACGCATACAGAACTGGGCTGCAGCTTCATTGATGATCAACTGAGGAGGAAAAGCACTTAGTGAAGAAGGGAACCACTGAAAATATCATGCAGACAATAACAAAATCACTTTTTACATCTTACAGCTGCCCTCTAGATTACAATGTGAACTTTAGCAACAGACTATTGTATGAAACATGATGTGATACATTCAAACACTTCATCATTGTTCTTGTCTTTGGTGCTTTTACCTCATGATGTGTGAGCTGCTTCCCCTCTCTCCTCTTGGAGTCAAAGCGTCCATAGATGAGACTGTACTTTCGGATCTCTTCTTCTTTGCTTACATCTTGGGACCCCATTTTGAAGATGTGTCCCACAGTCTTTGCCATCTTCTTGTTCATCCTAAGCAGAGTCTTCCACTCTGCAGGATCGGACCTGGGCAGGGTCCTGAGGAGCCTCTCCACACTCTCCACCACAGCCCTTGCCGTCTCCCCATCCAGCTGTCCTCCGGGCCAGGCTGACAGGGCCGACGAGGCAAGAGAAACAGAGGGGCTAGGAGATGTGGAGGGACCTGGAGGACATGTTGACAGCAGAGGTGGGCTGGGGGGCTCCTCGTCTATTCCAGATGCCCCATCAGGCTCTGGGCTGAGCCAGTGTGGGTCCATGGGGGACAGTTTTTCCCTGTAGTGTGGTTCTGGTGGCTGTGGGGAGGCCTGGGAGCAAGGGCTTCTTGGACTCCCACTGTGCATTGGAGTAAGACACGCCCGATCTTCCCTTTCACACGGTGACTCTGGCTGCCCGTTGCTCAAAGACTTCCTGGGCCCGCCTGCTGATCCACCAGTGCCAGTCCCCTCCACTTTGAACAGTGGGATGCCCCCGAGAGGAACGTTAGAGACGGGCTGGCTGAAAAGGGCAGGGTTTGCTGCCCAGTCTCGGAGGGCTTTCTGGAGCCTACGCACATGCAGTGGCTTGGTGGCCATGCCAACTAGTGCCATGATCTCCAGAAACTCCTCCTCTGCTGCCTCACAGAGCTGCTGCACATCGTCACCACCCTGCTGGATGAAGGTTTCATAATAGGCCAGCAGGTTGGCCCTCTGCAGCACCCTATAGAGCTGCAACTCCCCAAGTGTGCGTGGCAGACACATGGCACACAGCTCTGGAAAGTTTAGGCAGGAGAAAGGAAAGACATGAACCTGTAGGTGGAGAAATCCTATACAAGTTATTTATTATTATTAAATTAGGCCTATTTATTTTTAATGTCATCTGGACTGCATTTACTACCTGTTCCAAACTCTTTTATCTTTATGAAGCATTAATAAAAAATAAAAAAGATGAATATAGGAACTTTATGCATGCTTCGGAAAAGAATAGTTTCCTCCTCCATATGCAAACTATTTTCACCTTGTAGCGCTTATGACTGATGGTGTAGTACACATAAACCTCTCTTACCTTCTTCTGGTCAGGTAGACGGATGTGCAGAGACGGGAAAAACGGTAAGGTGTGTCTCCAAACCACCGATGTCACAGGTCGATAGGCTACTCCCGGAGTGAAACTGATAAAGAAATACAAACTAATTTCGGTGGATCAATGAAACAAAAGCACGTTACATTTAGATCAGACTAAAGTAGAAACACTTGGATGATTGGCTCCTGCTAAAATAAAACCACCGACTGGAGGCAATTAAGTAGCCTATCCCTGAGCCAGATGTTCGCAGAAAACTCCTTGCTCAGATACACATCGCAGTTATCCTATTCGTTGCTTACCCTGTTACCTATATTGCCGAAAGCTTTCCCGGCTCAGATTGGTGTAGTAAATCCCCTTTGAGTATCATACGTCGTCTGAAATCTCTGGCAGAAATCTTCCTCCGGCGCAGCGTATTGGTTGCTGGCTGCCCTGTCTGTGTGGGCTGGAGAATGACGGGGGCGGACTGCAGCACGCCATCTGACCGAAAAAGAGCCTTCCTCTCCCGGTAGAGAGGCGGCTTTCAAATAGGAGATGTGGGTGGTGGTGGTGGTGGGAGCTTGAAATTAACCCTCTGCGTCTTCAAGATTTGTTTTTTTTTATGCAGAAGCCGGGTGGGGGTTCCCAGAGTTTCGCAATGTGAAAGACCCCTAAACAAGCAGTTAGCACTGACTTAGCCTATTTAGAGAACAAAAGCCTAAACAGATGTGACAGATGTGGATTTTTACTGGGCAGTTTTTAGGAAGTGAGTGGTCGTTAATTATTATGAATGTAGCCTACAGGTGAAACGCATTTGCTTCCTCCGCTATACTCTTTTTTTAAAGCTGGTATTTCTTTGCAAATTTAAAGGCCTAATTCGCCCAAATAGCCTATCACCAACAATATCGATGGATCTCACGTGTTGTTTAATATAGCTCTAAGTTTCTGCCCATAGGCTACATCCAGGATCATCATCTGCAAACATTACTGTTTAACAGTGTTTTATATTGGCAGTGTAAGCCATAGCCATTCTACTGCCCTAAAGCCTACTAAAGGGTGTAACTTTGGTTTAAGAAGTGTGTGTGTGTGTGTGTGTGTGTGTGTGTGTGTGTGTGTGTGTGTGTGTGTGTGTGTGTGTGTGTGTGTGTTTGTGTGTTTTTTCTATTTTCTTTCTATTTGAATTATTCAACCATTTCCTGCATTGCAAGTTTTGGGATTATGATGATACAAAATCCATAAAATAATTAAGTTGATCGTAATTATAGATTATTTTAAAATAGGGGCAGATCACCGAGACTTATAAATAAAATAATATCAAACAAATTTGAAAGTGTGGGCGGGACACCACTAATCTTTGCCTTCAAAGAAGATGCATTGAGTTCAGCAAGTATGTGGACATTGGATGTGTGTAGTGTGGGTATGGACCCCCCCATGTTGCTGCTCTGAGGCTGCTCCCAGTTGCCAAACAATCCTATAATTGACACTGGGCAATGGAGATAAACTAAAACGGATGTAATCTTCGATCTATACGTTTTTGTTTGTTTGTTTGTTAAAGCCTCAGTGAGTTCTACACCAATTGGGGTCGATATCGAGAAGATTTGCTGAGACAGGTGAGCATGGCGTTGTGACAAATGGATGCCTTTTTCCCAATCGTTGGGCTATAGGAAGGTTTTAATTTTTGCAAAGCTCCTATAGCTGGAAAAAGTAAGATTGGGAAAGTGATTTCTCTGCCATTTTTTTAATGGTCCTCGCCTTGCACATTGGAGGCATTATCATGTGAAAACAAGTAAAGGCCTTCCTCAACCAGTTGCCATGAAGTTGGAAGCACACTAATGTCTTAAATGTTATTTAAATATATATTTGTAGAATTAAAAATGTTCCTTAAGTTAAACTAATGGACCTTGACCAAACCGTATTGACAGGCTTGCCAAAATGCTTTTGGTAATGTTGCCTATGGGTATTAGCCTACTGAAGCATCCTGAGGGGAATTATTTAGATTTTTTACAAGATATTAAAAGGGTAAAGGGCTGTGATAGACGGTATAGCTTATTTAACAGGATGGATAGAGTGAACTAAGATAATACTATACTATGTTTTATCAAGGAAAATCTATTTAAATAAATTAAAGGTGTATTGTTAATTATCAGCTATACCAACAAATAATGGGTGGCAGTAGTGGTTTCCTGAGTTGTTTGCTAACAGTCAGAAAACCACGCAGAAGAAGAAAAAGGGGGGGGGAGGAGGAGGAAGAAGAAACGGGAAGAAAGTAGGAAAAGGAGCAGGAGAAGAAGAAGTGGCTTAAAAAAAAAAACAACACGGACACTTGGCTGTCTGTTAACAAACAAGGTTACACAATTATATGAGAGGTATATATGACATCTAGTTTGTTTTAATGCAAAATAATTTGCCTTCTTACTGGGCTCGTCCGGTGTCCAAAATATGTCTTAGCTTTCTCGTCAAAGCCCACAGGAAGGGAAACAGGCGTCCGTATTAGCTAGTCCAGCTCGCTGCTGTTATTAGCTAACAGTTATTATCGTTAGTTGCTCGGTTGGCTGTTTGCTAGCTAAATACGTTAATAACGGTTTGCTGCTGTGCTGTCGTTTAATCTTTCTTGGAGACCTTATTTAGTCGAAATGTTGTCAGGTTAGCCAGCCAGAGGCAAGCTAATTTTAGCCCTTGTAGGTCTGTCTGTCCTCTTGTTGGCTGGCTGCTTCTTCATGCTAACACTCTGGCTGTCTGCTAACATTAGCCGCCTTTAAAATATTTGGTCATGTTGTTATCGAAGTTAAATTAATATCAAAAGAGTCTGTCAGACAAGATTGACCGGTTTATAATAGCTGTTTTTTATCGGTGCCAAATGTTTGTTCGTGTAGCTAGCTAGTTTCTAGAAACACCGTGTTCCTCTTTGACTTAATTAGCAAACAACATAATTAATATAACATTAGTTAACTGAATGTAATCTGTGTTGCACTATTATACGTGTAAAAGCTAATTTTGAGTTTCTTGATTTATGTTCAGTTCTGCAACGATTGGACAGTAAGTAGCTACATTTACGTTACATGTAACGTTGAGATACTTAGCTAGCTACATGACTCATTCGTTCTTAGTTTATTTGTTCAGGAAAAGCTCCAAAACTGTGTTGTTATACAGTCATGGTGACCCCTGTGGTCGTGGCAAAACATTTAACTCCACATTATCTCCTCTTCATACTGGTAGCAGCAGGTGTAAGGTAAAAAAACTAATCACTGACTTATTTCCATGATCGATTTATCTGTCAGTTATTTTTTTTTAAATGTTAAGCCTGTAGCATGTCAGACGATAGTGAAAATGCATGTCACAGTTGACCAGAGCACAAGTTGACGTATCTGTCTTGTTTTGTTCGACCAACAGTTCGAGCCCAAAGATATTTAGTACACAATGAGATAAAACAGAAAAAAACAGCAATTCATCACATTTGAGAAGTTGGAACCAGTAAATGTTTGACATTTTTGTTTGATAAGTAACTTAAATAAGTAACTTAAATGATTAATTTAATTTATTATTTTTGGCAGTTCATTTTCTGTTGATCAACCATTCAGGTAGTTGATTCATTGTTTCATAAGTCTCTATAAGGTGTGCAGTATGGAACATCTTTTATTGTGGTATGTGTAATTTCACATTGCTAGATTCATATGCACTGTAATACAGTTTATATATATATATATATATATATATATATATATATATATATATATATAAAATTTAAGGTTATACAAAACAGATGTCAGTGTCTGTTGTGAAATATCAAAAAAAAGATATTGATCCTTTATCAAATTTATGCAAAGCCCGGACTTCCAGTAGCCACAATGGTCTAATACACCCAGGGATGTTAAAAGAGTAGCTACTGTGGTTTAAACGATACGACAAAGTCTCTGATGGTTGAAACATGTATATCATCATAGTGGCCACCCTTTCGTTTTAGTTTTTAGAAGATTTAAAAACTTGCATTTTAATATAAATGACTACTGTTAGAAGCATATTTCTCACTTAATTCTGCTTATCCACAATGTGGGTGTATGATGAACTCTATGTGTTGTTGCTTTTCAGATAACAACCTGATGCATGATGTGAGGTGTGTAAAAACCTTTTGACACCTGGAAGTGGCTGTTGATATGGTGGACCTGAGACTGACCCTCAGGAGCCCCCAGTCTCACTTTTATAATGAGAGCCTGGGGAAAATGTTGCCCCAGATTATGGATCTAGGATATCATCTTCCATGAGATTCCAATTTCACAGCGCTTCAATCAAACAGCTGTAAACAACATGGAGAGAGAAGCAGCTGAGAAGGAAATGGATTGGGTTACTGACGCTGATGAGGACATCCCTGATAGTGAGTCCACCTTAGTGACCGAGTCTAGTCAGTGGGAGGCCAGACCCACTGATGATGAATGTGAGCAGGACAAAACAGCCAAATCTCAGGACACCCCAAATCCAGCCACTCCACAAGCCTCTGGTGCTGGCGAAGCAGAGTATTGTGGATCTACAGAGGCCAAAGAGGATACTGAGGAGGCTTCAGATGGGTTTGAGCATGATGACACTGCAGATCATGAGAACTCGCATGTTATAAATCAAGAAGAGGATGAAGCTGCGAAGGAGCAGCACATGAACGGGGAGTCTGGTTGGAGGAACGTGGGACCTGGGCGGAGATGCAGATTCAGGAGCAGTGGGTCAGTTTCAGAGCAGAGCAGTCAAAGTGCTTTTTCCTCCCTTCAAAAAGGCAATGTTATGTCAAGTGGTGGTCGGCACAAGCAGACCCGCCGACGTAACCACCACCACCATCAGCAGAACCGAGGCCGCAGGCGGACAGGCAACCAGCTCGTCCTAGCTTTTAAGGAGATGCTGTCAGAGTCTCTGAGCTTCTGGTGCATCTCCTGCGTCCACATGATGATTGAGATTATTGTCACATTGACTCACAATTGTGGAGTTGGTGTGGAGGCTGGAGGGGTGAAACTTTACAACTTTGGGCAGCAGCTCCTTGTGAAGATCACAGATACAGCAGGAATGAAGGCAGATGCTAGTCGGATTCTGAAATGGACGAAATGCACAGGAACAGACCTGGTGGATAAAATTGTTCGGTTAATAAAGTGGGTGAAGACAGCTGCCTTATCTTTTTTGAGACTTTTCTGTGCTTTGGTTATTCTCGGTTCCCAGTGGGCAAAGGGTGCATTGGTTCGCCTTGGAGGAGAGAAGGGAAAACGCTATTGGACAACTTTTCAGGAGTCAAGGTTTTGGAAGAGGGTGGTGTCCCTGCTGGAGACAGTCCGAAGCAGGTTCAGGAGGCATGGCCACGTACCACCGTCCAGCCCTGACTCTCCCGGCAGGGCAGGGAGAAGCCAGCCAGGCCAGGAGCTGGAGAGACTGCTGGCCTTGGCTGAGGTACCAGAGGACGAGCTCGACCCCTTTACAGTGCTGGGTGTGGAGGTGCATGCCACTGAGGCTGAACTGAAGAAGGCCTACAGACAGCTGGCTGTCCAGGTGTGTGTGAAGTGCCTGTGTCTGAGTGAAAAATACAGCTATTGCGTTAATGACTAACAAATTGTATCAGAGGTAGAGTTTTTCTCCTTTGCTCATATAACCTTTTCCTCTGTCCCTTCTTCTTCAGGTCCATCCAGACAAAAATAAACACCCCCGAGCTGGAGAGGCGTTCAAAGTACTGAGGGCTGCCTGGGATATTGTCAGTAACCCAGAGACACGACGGGAGTACGAGTTGTGAGTACACGGAAAAAAGTGGTTCTCACAGGACATATAATTCTAAAGCAAAATAAAACTAAAAACAACTCGAAGTATGTTTAAAAAAAACCATTTATTTCGTAGCCTGTTTTAAAAAGAATCTTTTTTTCCCCGTTACATTAAAGGTCCCATGACATGGTACTCTTTGGATGCTTTTATATGGGCCTTAGTGGTCCCCTAATATTGTATGTGAAGTCTCTTTCGTGAAATCGCTAAGCCCCGCCCTCCTTAGTTACCGTTGCTATGCCTGTCAAGCTTTCGTGCCTGGCACGTCTGTTACAGTATGTATGCACCGGTGTCAGACATTCCCTGACACCGTAATTAACATAATTAGTAATTTTTTGCGAACAGGTGAAATATCTGAGAGAGGAAGACAAAAGGGACTGCATTATGCATTTGAGGGATATATCCATGACATAATATGCAACCGATGAGAGAATAATTTCATCAGAATTGAAGCTAAAGCCTATAGGTCATGCAATAATGTGAGCCGCCTCATACGCTGACCATTCAAATGGGAAACACAGAAATTGAGGAACAGCTATGTTCATGCACAGCAGGGTAAGTGACATTTGAAAATAATCTAATAATTATAAATCAAACAGCTTATCCATAAATCTTGTGGAATAAACACAATACATTAGCTTGAACACTTTGCAATTATAACATTCTCCTGCTTATATTTTTAGCGATTTAACAAATGCTGAAATATATTTTCAGTGAGCCTCCGTCTTGCCTTTAATCATCTTAAGGATGGGTTAATAACAGATGTGTACCCACTCGATCACTCTCTGGGACATGTCTTCATGCTAATCAAATGTGTTTGTAGCTTGAAACAAGCTAGCGCGGACCGCTGATTAGCTTACAACGCTAGTATTCGGGGCAGAAAGACAGTAGCTCCCAAGACGGCGGCCGCCTGTATGCGAGAACGCGACTGTCTTTTATAATCTATCTTTTTAATAAACTGTCTGTACACTTACAAAGTTCTCAATGCTTCGGTTAACATTTAGGGACCCTCATTATGCTACCGTTGAAGTGAGGTGATATTTTGAGCCTAGCTAGCTAGCTAACATTAGCGTGTTCTTGCCTTGGAGCAAACGTATGTTTTTGTTAATACTGTCGACATTTAGCTAGTTGTGAATGGGGCTTCACACACTGCTTGATCCACACCCGGCCTTTCTCCCCTTGGGTTTTAGGTTTCGGAAAGGGAAAAATTCCACCACCCCGTCCAAACTTTTAGGATACCAGGTATCGGATTTGCACAACGCTTCTGCATACGGTGTTTCCCTCGCTCAAAAGCTTGACAGACTTCCCGCGCCTTAGCGAAGGGTCAATCCAGCCTTGGTGCAGAATTACAGCCACCAGAGCCAGTCCCACAATGAGCTTTACTTAGGATGTGCCATTTCTGTGTCTGTAGCTTTAAATGCTATTGAGGAGGAGAGGGGGGGGGGGGGGGGGCAAGGTGGAGGGTGGGGGTGTGGCCTTGACCAACTGCCACTTTGCTCATTTGAAAGCCATGATGTCTCTCTCTCATGGGTGGGCCAAATTCTCTGGGCGGGCAAAGTAGAGAAAGGGGAGGTAACCTTCCTCCTTATGACTTCATAAGGAGGAGATTCCAGATCGGCCCATCTGAGATTTCATTTTCTCAAAAGCAGAGCAGGATACCCAGGGCTCGGTTTACACCTATCACCATTTCTAGCCACTGGGGGACCATAGGCAGGCTGGGGGAACGCATATTAATGTTAAAAAACATAAAGTGAAATTTTCATGCCATGGGACCTTTAATACAATAATCATTTGTTTTTTTCTGCAGTTGTAAAGTTCTATCATTAGTTTGGTAGAATTGAATATTCTAACTTTTTATTTTTCTCATCCTCTTTTTGTTAACGACAGTGGAGTAAACAAACCCCTCAGTGGACACTGTCCTTGCATTATTTGCACAAAATTCAAGTTTCCTACAATGTCAATATATATAAAATAGTGATAGTAAATAGAGATTGACTGCAACTATCCAAGGTCTGTTGTTTTAAGATGAACAGTGTTTTCTTCTGAAATAATTAAATTGTACAGTGATTTAGAGTGAGGTTGACTCCTTAGGCCTGTTATGTTCACGTATCCCCAACCGGTCTGTTTCTTTCCCATGCAGGAAGCGTATGGCAGCAACCGAGCTCTCAAAGTCCATGAACGAGTTTCTGACTAAACTGCAGGATGACCTGAAGGAAGCCATGAACACCATGATGTGTACCAAGTGTGAAGGCAAACACAAGTACGTCGCTGCACACCCAATATCAACGGAATCAGTGTCAAACATTTCCTCAGACTGGCGTTAAACATTATGTATTACACACAACTGAATCACGCCTTATGTAGTAGTACAGTTGGTGTTTCCTTTGTGACCTTTGTGTCTGTGCAGGCGGTTCGAGATGGATCGTGAACCTGCTGAGGCCCGGTTCTGTGCCGAGTGCAACCGTTGCCATAGTGCTGAGGAGGGGGACCTGTGGGCTGAGTCTAGCATGTTGGGCCTACGTATCACATACTTTGCATGTATGGATGGCAAAGTGTATGATATTACAGGTGAATGTCAGCTTTTTCTGAAGATTATCTGCTCCCCTCATCAGTAACTGAACAGTAATACATTGTGTAGTTTGCATGAGCTCATATATTATCAGTCTCTAGGCAACTCAGTGCTTGGCTTCGCAGGTCATAGAAAAGCTTCAGAGCAAAGTTTTACAGTATTGAAATGTATATGTAAGCTGTTGTCATGCTGTCATGTTTCAGAGTGGGCAGGTTGCCAAAGAATCGGCATTTCTCCTGACACGCACCGTGTGCCCTATCACATCTCATTTGGTTCAAAGAACAACAGCAACTCCACACGACACAGGTACGTCCCTTCAAGGGTTTATTGTGGCTTCATGGTGCTAAATCATGTACTATTTCCTCCTCCTCCTTTATTCAGGCCTCAATTTAGCCTCATCACTGATTTTAGCAGATAGTTTCGGGAGTTTTACATACCTGGAAACATAGAGTTCTATATCTATGTCTGGAACATCTGCCATAGTTCTGCTGTTTGAAAATATGAAGCAAATACCAGCGGGAGACTTAGGAGTCCTCCTTTTAGAAAAGTGGTGCTATGAAAATGTAAAGTGTTGCAGTATATATCTCAACTGCTAAAACAAAATTAGGACACAGTTAACAGTTTAACCAGACAACTCGTATGCAACTTCAAAAATTAGTTAAAACATGGAAATATAACAACGTCACTTTTTCCATCTTCTTTCATTTGTTTTTCGGTCTCTGCTGACAAAATACTTTACATTGATTTTTATTGATGCATTTCTCAGAATCCTAATGTGTGTGTGGTGCATTGTTGTAATAATGACATTAAAGAAAAAAAAAAAACATGTTTGCATTTTTTTTTTTTTT
Source organism: Sander lucioperca (assembly GCF_008315115.2). Lineage (NCBI taxonomy): Eukaryota > Metazoa > Chordata > Actinopteri > Perciformes > Percidae > Sander > Sander lucioperca. Next base: position 32,058,617 of record NC_050178.1, read on the forward strand.
TTTTTATTATTTTTTGGGCATTTTCGGCCTTTATTTTGATAGGACAGCAGAAGACATGAAAGGGGAGAGAGAGGGGGAATGACACGCAGCAAAGGGTCGGAGTCGAACCCGGGCCAGCTGCGTCGAGGAGTAAACCTCTATGTATGGGCGCCCGCTCTACCAACTGAGCTATCCAGGCGCCCCACTGTTTGCATTTTTAATCATTTTTAATATACTTTATGTTCAAATAGATTATCATCCTAACCCTAATGCTCCTTACAATTGGACATCATTTATTCTGCTCATGCTGTTGCCACGTGACCATCTGTAAAAGCCAAAAAGACCATCACTTAAGGCTCAAAAGATCTCTGAACTTTCAAACTTTCACTTTCAGGACACCCTCAGAGCACGCCCCAAGTCCGACCAACCCTGCAGATTTGCAGGACTTCTTCAATCGCATCTTCAAGGGAGGACCACCTAACGACATGGCTGCCAATGGGGGATTCTTCCCCTCAGGTCCCCCCCATCAGCAACCCCCTGGTGCTGGAGCGCCCCCGTTCTCCCCTCCCCCGAGCCAGACAGGTTTCTACATGCCGGGGGGTCAGCGGCCAGAGTCCAGTGAGACATGGGCTGAAAGTGGCAAACCCCCCAGAAGGAGGAAGAAGGTCCGCAAACCCTTCCAGAGGTGAAGTCCGTTGACCTCTCAGTGTATCAACATAGCAACACAGGGACACAATAAATAACGGCCATGTTTGTCTCTCGGCTCCCTGTCGGCCCGCCAAGATCTGAACTCGAGATAATTCATGTGGTTAAGGTCAGATGAGCCAGAGGTGGATCATTAAGAGGAGCCTGTTGACTAAACAAGTATTGAAGGAGGGTTGAAGAGGTGACGGTGCTTTACCTCTCATTTCACCTTATTGTTCTGTTGGTCTTCAAGACGACTGTAGCCTTGGCATTGAAATCCTTATTGGGGTGCTGTAATGAAACGTTTTCCTTTCATAATTTCCTGCCAAATCCCGCAAAGCATGATTTATTCACCTGTATTTTAACACTTTGTTTTTGTTTTTTTCACTTTTGTTTTTAATGTTTTGTATAAGGAAAGTTTAAGACGTTGGTTCCAGACAGAGTGACACTTGAAGAGAGAGGATCACGATAATTAACACGAAGAAGATAATGATCTGGGCGACTTCACTGTGTCAGTGTTTACTCATGTTAGATCTGCACCTCGTCCACCATATTTCAAGAATGATTTGAATCCAGTTAAACTCAACACATCTGAACCGAATCAAAAAGAAGAGAAAGTTGTCAACACGTATGCAGTAGTGCGCTAGAAGTGCACTAAAAGTTCAGAGAGAGTTGGCCATTTGTGCAGAATTAGTTAAGCTAAAATAGATGCTGATATTTGTATGGCGGTTATCAGAGAATCACATCCTGCATTTGTTCACCTCTGTTTTCAAAAGCCACTGAGCCAGAGAGGACACGGTCAAGATGTAAAATCTGGACCAGAATAAGTGAAAACGATGAAAGAGTGTTTTTGTTCTGAGATAAACAGTTTCAAACATGCTAAATCTACCTGCTGTTAGTTTCAGCTCCAGATTGATGTTATTATTAGGGTTTAAAATCTAACAGCAGGAATGAGTTATGTTTCTGTAATACTGAACCCCAGCTCAACTGCTTTGATAAAAAACTTTAAAACTGACGTGTTGACATTTTGAAATATTGATATTTTTCTTCGCCAAGGAGGAATTGCTGTTTTCATGTCCACATACAATTGATCTACATTGCCCCCTGTTGATTCACTGTGTAACCACACAACATTAAAACGGTCACAGTTAAACTTATTTACAAAGCTTAACAGCCATTTGAGTCATTTTATATCATAAAGTGTGCTAATTTACATATACTGAAGCAAGCCTGATCTGCACGAAACTTCAATGCTGTCAAATCAACATTACTTTAATTTGTTCATTACCGACTGAAAACGGCATGCGTTTGCAATATGTTAGTTTGATATAGTTGATTTACGTAGTCGTTCATGCTGCTACTGAAAAGTAAACGTTCCAGTCATCTAAATTGAAACGCCATTTTGATCAGGGTCTCACTTGTTGAGTACCATTTTATGCCAGCAAAGATGTTAAGCCATGCCTTCTACATCACTGATCTGTCATGACTGTCACCAATTAAAGAAACAAATCATCGGACTCTTAAAGTTTGGCAGATAAAAACTGGTGTATTCTTCTGGTTAGTACTTCCACCTGGACGTGGTTCAGCTTTCAAAATGTCAAAGTCACAGAAACTCTAATTTAAAGCTAAAAGACTGATTCCCATGTGTTACTACTGTACAGTATGTACCATGAAGGGGTCAGAAAAATGATAATTGGTTGTATTTGGGGTTTTGTTTCTTGATATGCTTCTTGCATAGAAATCATTATGTTCATAAGTTAAGAAAACAGCTGTTTACAGTGTGAGTGTAGTGAAATGGCAATGTGTGATAAGGCATTTGATAAAGGCTATTTTTTTATATTGACAGTTGATGAAAAGTACCATGTTCAATGTTTTTTGTGTTAATTTGCACACCCACAACTGTTATAACATCAGAGGGATCTTGAACAGTCATCGGTGATTTAGCCTAACCAGACTCCTGCAGCGGCAGCTGTGTAGGAGGTGTAGCTCGCTAAGATAACGGCTCATTTGCAATTAAGATTATTTTTTGGTAGAATCTGAATGTTAAATGAGTGAGAAAAATGTTAAAGAAAAAAAACCACATTTAATCATCGTTCGTCACTCTGGGAAACCTAAGTATCAGAACTATCTTCTGGCATTGTACTTCATAATGCAGGTTTGTCTGGTAGCTTGAAAAGATGAACCTTTGGTGCAAATGTTTGAGCTCATTGAAGCAGGTCATTAAGTTTGCCATGTTTGTTTTTATCTGTCAAATAGCTTTTCTCTTGTATGCATTTGACCAGTCTCCCAGACATGGTTTGAGTTGTCAACTAAAAGGGCCCTTTTAAATGAAACCAACTCAAAATGTAAAAATAATTCTGGATTTATTTTCATTCTGGTGAAAAACCAGATAGCATTTGATAGTATAAAGGAAGGTTCGGACAGAACTATGAGGCCTTAAAATATGTTGTTTTTTTTTCAATTGGGCAGCATTCAGATCGTTACTGTGTGATAATCAGAAAACTAAAATTGACTTTCATCAAATATTTCATTCACAAATCAGGTTAATTTGTTGCCGATTTTTTTTCAACGTACAAATTTTCATCTTACATGCTTATTTAAGCCTTTATTATCTAAGTTTTTTTTCTTCAGATCATCAAATATCTGAATCAGCCCTGTCTGGAAAACTGGACTAACAGCTATACCCACGTTGAGCAGAGTGCTTTGTTTTCCACACGTCCACCTTGACTTGAGAATGTTGTGCTGTACGTTAAGGTAGCAGGTTGAAGTCCAAGAGGTCAATGAAAGAGTCAACACTTCAGATTTCTTTTTCCAACTTTTAACAGAATATGCAGAAGTATTGCAAAAAAAAATAATCAGACAATCATCAGGGTTTTTTCTTTGAGGGAATTATGAGGCGGGTTCCCTGGCTGGCAAACAGTTTTAAAATATCGCTGTTGGGTTTCTTTCCCCTGCTTTCTCTGGTTTTCAAAATAAAGAGGATTTCCTATATGCACATTGCTTTTCTGTTTTATGCTCAGTAGGCCCATACATAAATGATTTCTCAGCTATTTAACAATGAATATCAAAGTTATACCATTTTAAACATTCACAGTGACAATGAAAGTAAGGGTACATGTGTCATTACAAACATCTTAATGAGAATCTGTTTCAGTCCTTTAGAGGAGCATGTTAGCCTGCATAGATCCCATCCTTCAAGATTTTATTTTGCTGTAAACCCACACTGAAAAGGGCTCTGCGTCCTTGTTTTACCTCATATGGCTTTTCCATTCTCTGACCTTGTTAACTAATGGTGCTATGGCCATGGAGCGAGGACAGGACACGTCAATCCCTTTGCTCCTTAAAAGGAGTTGTTTCAGAGAGGTGCAGATTCCTGCACACGGCTTGATTTGAGTCTCATTTAACTTGTAACCTTTTACAGGTTAGGTAGGGTGGAAAAATTGTAGTATTGCTTATAACTGCAATTTAGACTGCTTAAGTCCAATCCGATCAGTCAGAAGCAGTCTTGTGATGCCACATTACCTTTTCTCTGGCAGTGCTCAGTCCTCAGCTGTCCAGCAGTGAGCACTGTTCCTTCATGACCGTTCTTCATGCAACATGTAGACAAACTGTTACACAGCTTAGCTATGTTTAATGAGTGCTTATCAGGCCTGAGCTCAAACAAAGCAAATAATGCTTACTTGCTTACTTACTTTGTTTTAGCTGCGAGGAGGAAATATTGAATCTTCACAGCTCTACAGCTTGTCCCTCATACAAGTGAACAGTGCAACTGAGCGAGAAACATTCTCGTGATTGTCGGAACTTTCTGCTGTGTATCGCATTGTTCCATGTGACAAGTCCCACACATCTGGTATGATGTACATAGATCAGTGGTTCCCAAACTATTTCTCCACTCCACCCTTTGACCTTTACTCCCTGACACAGCAATAGTTTGAATTTTCATCAACTGGTAACAATACTGGCAACATAAACTATCTCTTTTCCCAAACCAAAGACCAGACAGTTTTTGAAAACATTATTTTGCCCAGAACGGATGTTCATCTCATAATATACACTTGCAAATATATGATTAAAAATAAGACATTATTTATATTTAAAATAGTTCATCCTGTACCCCCATCCTTCTCTCTCTACTAATATAGAAAACATGAATATGCGCATATGCAACAATAATTGCTTCAGATTGTGCTGATTACATCCACTGCTCTTTCAACTACAGCTTGCCTTTCAGAGGAGCGATGATGCTGCGAAGCTGAGAACAGTCTCGATAAGCAACCAGGCCGCCATGGTTAGCCCAGCGGTCTGCTCCTCTACCTCCAGGGTACGGCTGGTGATAGGTCAGTTCTGTGTGCTGATCCTGTGCTCCAGGGCTGGACTGTAGACACTTAGTCAGGTCGACCACTCCCCCTCCGAGGGCTCGGAGCAGGGCGTGAGGAGCGCAGGAGTCCCACTTAAAGGTGCTGCCCTCTGAGAGGACGTAAACATCCGCCAGGCCCTGAATGACACACAGGATCTTGTAGCCGGCTCCGGAGGCGTACATCAGCTTATCAGGGCCGCACAGCGAGGTCAGAGCTTCCTTTACCACCTGCTTCTCATTGGAGCTCAGCACCACAGACAGTCCCCCTCCAGGTGCATCTTTGGGCCGGGGCACTGAGCTGGCATTGATGCCCCCACAGGACACCCCCCAGAAATGCTTCCCCCTCCAGCTGTGAACGCAAATAATTAGTGGCAGGTTGAGAATACTTTACTAAATGCTAGTCGCCATGTGTCTGTCTGCCATTCGATGCAAAGCAGGTAGAGCTGCCTGCTGCATCCGAGAGTGAACCAAAGCACTAAAGTTACGGACTGGACAGCTAAACAATAAGCTGAAAGTCACTATGAAGCTCCGTAAAGCCGAAGGGAGCTGCAGAATCATTCAGGTGATAATTCTCTGCATGTTCATCACTACAAGCAACTCCTTTCACATTGTCATTTGATACTTTGTTATTATAGAAATATTGATTGTAGCTGCCTTAAGGGTAAAAGCTGGCCATGCAATCAATTTTTATAATACTTTGTTACATAGTTCTTCACAAAGTTCAGGAGTTTCATTAGATAGTAAGTCACCTTATCATCTAAACACGCCCCACAGTTTTCTGATTGATTGGACATGTAGTCGGAGTATCTGGTCAGGCTCAAACTGGAAAAAACTGCGCTCACAATATGAGTTGTGGCCTTGTGAGGCAAAGAACAAGAGATCTAGAGATGAAGACAGAGAATGTGAAAGGTACATACAGTACAGATACACAAAAGACTTGTGTGACTTGTCCGCGTGTATTTCTAATATTTTGCCCCCTCGTGTTTGTAAATGGGGAGGACAAAACATTGTAGAAGAGGACACATTGCAGATTTTGTTTTCCATCTTACCCTCCACCTGCTGGATCTTTGTAGTTGAACGGCTGGTTGATGACACCCATGACGGGCTCGCCTGTGCTCCGGAGATAAACCCCGATTAGGACCAAAGCACAGTGCAGACCTGAAGGAGACAGGTGGCCCTCCTCCAGCACCTCCTCTCGGCCCTCTATGTACTGGCTGGTGGCATCTTCAATGAAAAACAAGAGACAAACAGTTCTCAGTGAGGCTCCGCTTTCCGCAGTGTTTTCTGGATAAATTGACTGCATCACACGGGAAAACAGCAAGCCGTTCACCTATGGGGTCGATCCAAATGCCGAGCTCAGAGAGGCTGAGGGGCACCGTCATACCGTCTGTGTTGGCGTCGATGGTTGCTGGGTCTTGGTGGATGGCTCGAGCCAGCAGAGACGCCGCTGTGTGATCACCGTCCAGCACCGTTGCCAGCAGCGCCGCGGTCTCCTTCTCTGTGTCGCACACTGTGACCGTCACACTCTCTCCTGTCGACACAGAGTCGGCGAGGTTTCATTTGATTACTTTGCGACAAATTACTTTAAATATTTATACAGTGCAGTGTGCGGTGAGCTTAAATATTTGGACAGTGACACATTAATGTGTTGGCCTTATGTTCTGATTATTTTAGATGAAATATGTTTCAGTCCCTATGAGGTTCAAGGGCAGATCATTAAGTCAAGTGTATTTTTAGTCCTTCTAGTATTTAGTCCACCAATAAGAAGGTTGAGTTATTATTATTATTATTATTATTATTATTATTATTATTATAATAATAATAATAATAATAATAAAGCACTTAATCATATATCATATTTTGAACCGATAAATGCTTTTATCTTCCTGCAGCCCACAACAATCACCAGCTTATTTTAGTAATTACCAGGTTCTCTGTTTCAGTTTATCACTCTTCAGTGCTCAGCTGCATCCCAACACTTTGCTGTAAATGCCTAAAAGTCAGTATGAAGCACATGGTTTGAATTAGAGGTTCAACATTTCCTGTCAGAAGCCAAAAAAAAAACCAGAATTTCTTCAAGTCGTTAGTTAATCGTTAGTTGCAGCCCTAATATCAACTAATTGAAGAACGAGGTAACACCAAAGAACAAAGTCCAACTGACATGCCCTGGGACTCAGGGCAGGTGCCCACTTTGCCCAGATGATAATCCAATATTGTTGCCACACAGCTTCAACACTGAGATGTATGACTTCCATTTTACATTTCTTATAGTGTTTTCGAAAGAAATATTAAAGTTGCTTAAGAGCCTTTGCAGAAAACTGTTGCAGGAGCAGAAGGATTCAGCGCTAGATTGACAATATTCCATTGCATGACCCTAATTGACCCTAAACACATGCTAGACCATCTAACCATCTGGGGATTTTTCTTGAATAGAATCCTAACCTGTCCAAAACACAGTGATTTGGACAAACTGCTTTAACCTTAAAGTCATTCAAATTCAAAGTTAACAAGATAACATAAACATGTAGTGTGTTAAGTGCAATATCAAGTCATTACCAAGCCCATTTTCAAACTTGTTGGACTCCTCTCCATGAATGTAGTTAGCCATCTCAGGGAACTGAGAAAAGAACAGACATGGTTACAATTCAACTCCAGTTGATTCCGACAGTCCATACTTTAGTCCAGACTTCTCGTACCTGAGCACCAACATCATGCCGGATCATCTCCTGGATCACCACGTCCGCAAGCGTCTTGAAGTCCTGAACAAACTTCTTGTTCTTGTCATCTCCGGTCTTCTCTTGTACCAGGAGCTGAAAGAGGGGAGCCTCCTGCCTGCAGACCCGAGCCACATTGGCTGCTTTCTCAGCCACCCGGAGCAGCAGCCTCAGCAGATCAGCCATGCCTGAACAGAAGTAAAAGATGACAGGGTTTAGTCAACGTAGAGATAAACTGTGTGTTTGAGAGAGAAAGAGAGGAAGCAGGTCACACTTGCACATACCGAGCTAATTATAGCCTCAAAATGAAAACAGGGCATTTATGAAAAAAGTGTGTGAGTGTGGGTGAGTGTGTGTGAGGGAGGAAAGGGGCTTCAGGTCTTTGCATGTGATTTAAACCAGCTCCGCTGAAGTCATATGCCTAACAGATATGCAGCTCACATCCTCTCCAAAAACACTTCAGTAATCCCAATTTCCAAATAATTATTTAGAAGGTATGGAGAACTTAATAACAAAAATGTACATCCTCTTAAAGTAAAAATACTGGGAGAAAAAAAAAAAAAAAAGCACAATACGGTGTGTAGAAAGTGACTATTGAGTGCTACCTAAACACTGTTAAGGGCTATTAGTAATGTCAGAGAAATAATACAGTAGCAATATGTTCTCTGGGGATGGAAAAAAGGCCTCACATTTTTTTTTTGCCAATTTAGTTGTTTTGACTTGTAACTGCACCCAACATTACTCCAGTCAGCTAACTATATTACTGCTCTTGACATCCCAGTGAAAATGTTTGCTGGGGTTTAGCTTAGCAATTATGAGGTAAGATAAAGATAATGTAGCAAAGGCATTTAAAACGCCAGAGGGAAAAAAACACTGTGAAATGATTAAAACCTTACCAAAGCCCAGGTTTCACACCGTTTAATTTTCCTCTCGTCTGTAGCTCTCGGTAGCTGTGTTTTCCTGTCTGCCCTACAGTCACTCAAACGCAGATAATTTAGGTGAAAAGAATGTGAGAGATTCTGTAAAACAGTGGTATTAACGCGCCTAGTAACACTGGGGTCTGTCTGCTGTGGTTTCTTTAGCTAGCTACGTCAGTGCGAGTTTCCTCTCGAAGGAAGGGCGAACGGTCTTCTCATAAGGCCAACAATCACAAGGTGAAGCCAGAAGCGCAACCAGAGAGTGCACGGAGAACATTTTAAAGGCGTAGAAAACAGGAAATGTAGCTGCGGTGCGTTCAAATACAAATGTGAAATTCAAGCTTCCGAGTCAGGAAATAATTGTCAATAACGTCCGGCTGCGGGTAGATCCTAAATAGGATCTGATAGAATGGTCGATGTAGTTAGGTTTGGGCATGGGGAGTAGGGATTGGTTAGGGTTAGGGTAAGAATAACAGATTAAGCCAATCAGATGCAAAACAAGGCAGAATAAGGCGGGCCACGAGGCACGTCCTTTGACGTCGAACGGATCCGATCTAGTATCTACCCCCGGCTGTGATCTTATAATACATCCATGGCTTGTAGCCGCACACGCCAGGCCCAGTAGCAATGACGTCACTCACACCACGCCCATGGCGTCAAATATATCTTTAGACTAAACAACGACATAATATCGACATAAACTCCATCTGTCATCTAAGCGTAAGCTTTTGCTTTTGTTGGTAAAGTGGGACACTTAGCATTAACGTATCATGCATGTGAGCAGACAATGCAAACATATTTATTCACATATGTCTTTTTAATTTAAATTGCATCAATACATTCAAACAGCTGCTTTATTTTATTCAGTAGTCAAGTACTGCTACTGAATGCAATAGATCATGATTATTGTATAACATGTAAACTGGAATATTGTTGTTGTTGTTGTTGTTGTTTGTGGACATTGTGGACCGTGTATTTGGACAGTTCCTTTTCCCCATTTGCCCTTAACTCCTGTTGTTGTCTTTCATCCAAGGATACATTATTTTGCCCTCTTGCCTCTGCTCTATACATACATGAGCAGTTGCCATGGCTCTTCTCTATGTGTAATATCAGAGAACCAAAGTTCCCAGAAAATATAGGGTGTGACTTATTGTAGGGAAACAAATGTCATACATTTCCGACCCATATTCACTACAAATGAAATAACTATACCAATTAAGCCCCAGTAATCTTACAGACACTGTCATGCAGCCTATATTTGCAGTTTGTATTTCTGCAGATATTTTAAGACTGGCATTGTGTTCATGTTTGACAGAGCATCCAGCTTTGGCTGTTCCAATGTAACAACCACATTTATGATATGGTGTTCTAAAGATCTCTTAAAAAGTGCAGCCACAGCACAACCAAAGCCATCCTCAGTATCTCTCCATGTAAAACCGTAAACCACAAACACCATTAGCACGTTAGAGGAATATTATATATAGTATGTTCTCTCTGAAACTTAAATAATATCAATTTACTTGTTTTGTATGCACACACACACACACAGACACACACACACACACACACACACACACACACAGACACAGACACACACACACACACACACACACACACACACACAGCACAGCAAAGTTCTAATGATACATTTTAACAACAAATGTTTTTTGGTCAAGGCGCTGACCACTAATATCCATTAGTCATGCATTACATAATACTTAGCAGATGAGAACCCCCCTCTGGTTGATCAATACAGTTTAGTGTCCACAGTAAACTGGGTGCGGCAGTCGACACAAGCCATCAGTGGTAGGATCCTTACAACACAGAGGAGTTTCTTCAAATGGAGGTAAGAAAGACTAAATGTTTCAATTAATAAATGTTTTTATTTTTATACATTTAAAATATTCCTAGATGATAATAACTATGTTATAAGTTAAGTGGATGCATCGTGTTACAATGTATTTCATAAAAAAATACATAGGTCCGGTGGGGGTAAAACATGATTGTGTATTGGGATTTGATTTAAATTGTTTGTTGCAGGCCTCAAAGAAGAATATGTCAGACCTGGAAGAGGGCATGGTCACTATTATCAAAGTTTTCCACAAATACTCGGGTCACAAGTGCAAGCTGAAGAAAGCAGAGCTTAAAGCGCTTATCAACAATGAAATGAGTCAATTCATAATGGTAAGTTATGGAAGTAAAAGTGTAAAAATTGGCATGTTTATGGCAGCATCTGTAAGTAGTAATGCTTGTAAAAACACCTTAAAGATAATAGACTCTTAACAAGCATGTGTAATTTTCACGTCTACGTTGAGCATGTGTGAACAGTTACAATGTGTGTTGTTGTAAATAAGATACTCGGATATGTTGACCAGTGGTGAAATGTAGCTAAGTAGGCCACATTTACTCAAGTACTGTACTTAAAGAGATATTTTGCTGATTAAAATCTAGCTCTGTGTCATCTGTGTGTGGGCAGTGTGTTTAGATAAACGGTGTTTGGATTCCCTCGTTAGCGCCAGTGCACAGACCGCGGCTGCTCTGCCGGAAGCTCCCTGCACTGGTCCCACGGGGGATATCCGAACACCGTTTATCTAAACACACTGCCCACACAAAGTTGACACAGAGCTGGATTAAAATAAATTTTGAGGTACTTGTACTTTAGTTAAGTATTCTCATTTTCTGCTACTTAATACATCTACTTCATTACATTTTGGAGGCTAATATTTTACTTTTCACTCCACTAGATTTATTTGTTAGCTTTAGTTACTTTGCAGATTCAGATTAATAATAGAAAATATAAAGTAACTAATACATTATGATGTGTTATTATAGGTTAAGCCTCAGATACTTACCGAGCTTAAAGCTAACATAACATGTACACATGTTACAGTTTCTGCTATGCTGACCAGCTTAGTCTAAAATATGACAAATGAACAGAGAATTAACAACATTATTGTATCACCAGCTTCAGGACAAAAGTTTAATTCCATTCAACAATTTTGGATTCTGCTGTGTAATGAGCATGTTGACCTCATGGTGTCACTGGTGTAGCTATATACTTCTAGTCTTGCTAAATAAATTAAATTGCCTTTCATTCAATTTTCCTGCTGAACAGAAAATTCAAGAGAATGAAACTCTGGATAAGCTTGTTGCAGACCTTGATCAGAACGGAGACCTGGAGATTGACTTCAAAGAGTTCATCACCCTCATCGCCATGGTTACCTCAGCATGCAGTGAACTCTTCCAAACTACCTAACTATTAGTTAGCATGTATAGCTACTTATTACTTATTAAACATCTGAGGATCACAGAAACAGAGTGTCTGATTTTTTTGAAATGGGGCTGAGTGATTTGTGTACATAAACAAGTTGTCTGAGAAGATTTAGACCAGATTGGATGGTGGACCAAATCCTAGCTAGCTTAGCTATGTTCCATAACACATGTAACATTATCTTCCCTGATGTTTTTTATCCAGCGTCTTTTTATCAGCCGAGATCCGCTGCTTGTGTGAGTAATGTTACATCCCAGTACAAAACACACAGCTATCATAGCTTTCTTATTACATATTTTCACAGTCTTATACTTCAACAATTTTTTGACAAATGGAGACTTTATTGACTTGCAAAATTATCTTTTAAATTGATGAACATCATATGTGTAATCCATGGCTCAATTCAGACGGGATCAAAAAATTCTTTGTCTCTCCCCATTTACTACCGTACATACTGTAATTGTTTCTGAAATAGGTCCCATGGTGGTCTACTGGAAGGGGAGGGACTTGCCTCTCTAAATCGTACAACTGCAGAGCGGCACCTTCAGACCTGCATTTTTTTAATCAACTGTTCACTGTCTCAGATTACGTTCCATGAAATCCAGGATCTTCTTCCAGGCATCTTCCTGGGCAGCAGCGTGGGGTGCGGGGTGACCTCCCCACAGGGTGAACACTGCAGGAGAAACAACATGGGGCAGCATCACGATTATTATTACTTTTTATAATAGTTACTTATTGTACAATGACTAGTCTCACATTAATAATGTAATTACAACAAGTATAAAATAGGATTTGGCTGAATGAAAAATGCAATTTTGGGACAGCGCTCACATTTTTGTGGTTTGACGCTCCACAGGGAAGCTCTTGAATTTGGTGTGTAAGGCGGTTCAATCAGGTGACCAGCACCGGGGTACGACAAACAGGTGAACAACTGGGATTTACCTGCAGCCGTCAGGGTCTCCTCAATCTGATGACCAATAACACAGCACTATAACAACAACCAATAACCTTACAGTGAGCCTATAAAAAGGTGCATACAAGAGCATTAAAGTGAATCTCACAGTGAATACATTTATTTACACCTTAAGTGAATGCCTTTTTTGAAGGAGTGTGAGGACTGCTCAAATGTTTGACTTAACAAATACCACATATAACAAAAGACTATCCAATATGGTTTCACTGACTATTTATCGAGGACTACTTTTAAATGCTTTCCAACATCAATGATTTATAATACTGAACAAAATTACAGACAGTTTACCAAGTTTGCGGTCTCCATACTTGAAGCGCTCAGGTCATCTTCACCCACTATGTACATTAATGGACAGGTGAGGTGCTCTATCTGCAAAAACAAGATGTCATTCTGGAGAAGAGTTTCTCTTATTGATACAAAATATAATGGATATTGATTTGATATTTTATAAGCATGAGTGTGTACAGTGTACATGTGTGTTGTGATGGGTTCAGGGGGGGGGCTTTCAAATCTTCACCTTCACTTTGCTCTCAGGCGAAAGGTTTTCAGGCAAGGAGACGTCTTTGAAACTGACGTGGCCTTGATCATTATATGTCCAATACTTCTGGTCACTACAAAGGTCAAGTTAACAGAGAAAATCACAACTTGTGTTATTTTTGGGGAATTTGTTGAAAACAACCTCTGTGATACACATTTTCTGCTTCTCAAATTCATAAAGTCTGGGTTAAATACCAGAAAATCTATTTTAGTAGATCTCAATCGATTAGGCAATTAAATTAACAATGCCCTAAGACTAAAACTAGTACTATAGACATAAGAATTGATTGATACTAGACCAAATCAGATCAGATAGATTCCTGCAATAATCCCACAGTGATATCTTGACAATAATATCTTACAATTTGCGTCTTAAATTACCATTTACCTTTCAAAGTGTTCAGTCCTGCCATCTGGATCGGAGAACTTGACGGTACTTCCTACTGGGCCATTGACACAAATCAAACAGGCTGGCTGGAGGCAAGAACATGAATTGTTAAAAGTCAATGTAAACTTACCAAACTTAAATAAAAGTCATAATTAACTTTTTATTGCTTTGAGCTATGTATTGATCAAACTGTATATTAAGAATGGATGACAGGGAAAGGCCTTTCGGACATACTTTGACAACAGCCTTAGTGGCAATTCGAAGAGTCAGGTAGACTCCAAAGGAGAGACCTATGATCCCAATTCTGTCGGCACACACCTGACAATGAGCTTGGAGTAGGTGGAATGCGGACTGTCGAAACAAACACATTGGGTATTTTTAGGGTATTAAAAAATAATCAAAGTAAAGGTGAGCTTTTTTTTTTTTAAGTGCGACGCATACATGATGCAGAAAGAAGAAATGCATCTCATCTTACTTCGAAATATGAATCCCCAACATTGATACGGGTTGGTGAGCCAGGCAAATCTTTGTGCCCTATGTAGGCAAGGGACAAGCTAGCATAGCCCCTGGATGCTAAAAGGGCGGAGCGGTACTCTACCAGTCCTCCACCCATTCCCCACAGGTCCAACATGGCTGGAAATGGGCCTGGTCCTGCAGGGAATCAGAACAGTAGGTGCTGTTCAGAGGACACAGTCTGTCCACAGCAGTCTTAAAATTTGTGAGTGAATGCTTCAAATCTTGTGCTCACCGGGCGGTAAAAACAAAGTCCCCACAACTCCATCCTGACGAATCTCTGTTCTCCGTACGCCTGGTGCCATGTACCAGCGCTCAGTAATAACTGCAGCCAGCTCAGTGCTTTGCCTCTTACTCGGTGAAACATGGCCCTCCAGTAAGGACAAGAGCATTACGTATGGAGTCTCTACGTTTTTTTTCCTCAGCCTGTAAGAAAGAATCCATTTCAGTCAGGAAATTCTCATCAACCATTTACCACTTATTGCAAAATTACAAGTATTTGAGTTTGGCAGTGTGGCTCTTCTCCTTTAATACTCAAGAACAAGTCTCTGTGACCATGACACAAACTTAAATACGACAATTAGATGGACATTAGCTGATATTTAGTTGATATCCCCTTTTATTCGAATTAACCTAAATTCTAAGATGAGTGTGATTGCAGGAGGCAGTTGCATTTGTGGGAAGCAGTCAGTAGTTGTAGCAGCTAGTTCACTGCTGAAAGGTTGTAATAATAGAATGAATGAGAGCCACATCTGTTTTTTATGGACCAACTAATTGTTTGAGTTAGGTTGCAGTCATATATTATTGGAAGGTGTGTGGAAATATGACTTTAAAATGACCACTGTGCCCTGCCTGAACAACTGCGAGGCTCCATTATTAATAGGATTCATGTAGAGTTGTTGGGATTTGAAACAAGTGTATAAGACAACACACAGTTGGGTTTGATGCCACAAATTATGTTTTTCTTAAGCTCTTAGTGAGCTTGTTCTCTTCTCATCACCTGCCTCAAACCTTCTCTTGCACCAGGAGCCGGCTGCAGTCCCCAGAAGAGTCCCATCGGCTCACAGCCCAAATATGAACCTCCGACTGAATGATCCTTGGTCACTATTGAGGAGACAGAAAGGCAGAGACGGGAGAAGATTACCAACTGCCTGCATTAAAGCCTAAGTGGTTACAATAATTTCAAAATGAACAAGTTAACACATTACATTTGTGGTAATTCTAAAAGAATTACATATAATCTAACATGCAATATACTGTACTGAGAAACTCAGTGTGACTCACAGTTGACAGTGCCATCTGCATTTGTGTTATAATGGGCAAATGCCTCCCATAGATCACCATCATCACTGTGCATTTGTGCACACACTGTGACGGGACACTCTGGGGGCAGGAAAGATCCTTTAATGCAGATTTGTTCATCTATGAGGGCACGAACAGGAGCGGCTGTTAATACGGGGGCTTGTCTAAAGCTGCTCTTCCACCGAACTCCACCTACAGGTAGAAAAAAAAAAAATACTCCTTTAAAGTATTCCAAACAAACTCTAAGAGGTTTTGCACATAATAATGTATTTTATGCTGTAATCAATGCAAGTATCAGAGGGCTGATAATGATCCAACAGACCTGGATGTGGAGAAATGTTAACATTTGCATGCATTTGATAGACGATTTTGTCCACACCACAGCAATTTACATAATTGCCCACATACAAACCCATCAGGAGCAATATAGGTTCATTGTCAGCATGTGGACAGGAGGAATTGGGAATCAACATAACTTTAGCCAATGAGGAGACACGTGTGCCAGATTGTTTTCACTGACTTCACTGCACTTCAGTCTAAATATTAATCCTAAAAATAACTTTTGCATGATTTCTAGAAAATGTTTTGTGCGGCTTTAGGGAAATGTAAATGATCTCAGATGTTCACATACATCACAATCAGACCTTCATGTAAGCAGCAATAGAAGGCCTGGTCCTACGTGGCCTAATGATAATAAGTAAATTTCACTGCTCAACTCAAACACAAGTTCTCTAGTAACCCTTACAAAAAACACAATAAAGAACATTATTCTTACCCACAGCACGATGCAAACAAGCAAGGTTCCTGTGTACACCGATGCATGGTTTCGTCATTTTTATGAGCTGTCGTATTTTTATCATACTCACATGAGCACTGACCATAAGGTGTTTCTGTCTATAATTGAGTAACTGTCTAACTCTATAAAAAATAACTGAGTAACTTCAGAGGTAAAAAACAATTCATGAACATGCCTATTTAGTGAAATAATGAAGGTTCTTCTTCCCAGACAAACAAATGTACAGAGTTTAGTATGAAACGCAGATGTGGTGCTCAAAGTTCGTTGTATGGCGTCAGATTTATGTCATCTCGCGAGCGCAATAAAACATGCTCCACGAGCAAATTATATAATTTCACACACTGTTCATGCACCAATTTAACGATTGAGTGTACAGGCAGCTGCAGATGTAAAACTAAACAAAGGGAGAGGGAAAGAAGGTACTTGTGCGTGTGCTGCTTAGTTTTATACATAAATCTGACGCCATTGCACACCTTCTGAGGAAATATTGTCTTTTTAGCACAAAATTCCTGGTTCGATACAATCTCTTACCATGGTTCGATAAAACTTCTAATTCTTTTTTTTCTTTTTTTTGTGGTCTGTGGTTTGTTGTTTTATTTCATTTCTTTATTTCTTTCTTTATTACAAACTGTATTAATTTGAAAGTATTGTTACATCCTCCGGAAGATAAAACGGAAAGGATTCCAAAATAAACGTTGCACTTACATTAAAAGAATAAAAAACATCGAGTGCATCGTAGACAGAATAAACGTAACTATCATATAGGCAATTGTGAGATTTTATGTCTCAGTTGTTTGCAGGAAACTAATTTCACAGGGAACTCAGTACACATTTTGTTTGTGACACATCTAAGGTATTTTCCTTTGAAAAGAAAGTGTTAGTTGTTAAGTTTTTTTTCCGGATACTCCGCCGTGACTTCCGTGTTGTTAACAAGCTACAGATAGCTGAGATTACCAGGCCCGGTTAATTAACAGTAGAGTTTTGAAAACAGTAAGCAACCGAAGCCATTATCGTTAATACGACACCCTGAAACATTTCTTATTCAGCACTCAGGTCTGTATCAGATGTCTATATGTTATGTTAAAACTGTTCACCCGCTGCTCATAAAGAAAACAACCATGCTAACATGGTGTAACTTGTTGGTCATCTTTCGTTTTGTTGCACCGTTAGACGAGAAAGTGTTCAGTCTTGGTGTTGTTTCCACCCACAGTTACATTTCTGTCTTAACTTGGCTTTTACGTTTGTTTGAACTGGATGTCACAGCGGGCTTGGACTCGTTTAGTCATCCGCGAAACGGTGCTAACAGGCTGTAATTTGTTAACGTAAGCGTTTGCTAATCGTTGAGTTTGTGTTGGTGGACAGCTAGCTAGCTGTGCTCGGTTAGCCCGCTCTTGATGAAGATTTTCGTGAACATTGAACGGGCCATAGGTCTTTATACAGTCTATTGAAAGGACCATTCACTCCCCTATAATGTCATCACACGTTATTGGAATTACTCAATATTTAACTTTTTTTTGTAGCCCTCAGTGGTAGCTATGAGATCCGAGCTAAACCATATACACTAAGATGTTAACATACAGAGATTGATTTTTGCATTAATGTTATTGGGTTAATTCATTACAGCTTTTCTGTTATCTATCTTCATATTGATTCATTTTACTTACTTAGCTGTATTCCAGGTTTACATTTGATATACATATATTGTTTGTTTATTCCACATTCTTATTATTCTACCTTTGTTTTATGCATAACTTTGCACTCAGTTTCCTAACTACCTCCTACAGTTATTGTCCTATTTCTTCATAATAAAGCTGTTGGGCTAATATTTTAAACTCAAGATGTGAATTATGTTTGTTTGTTATAATTATGTTATGTCTCTCTTTGTGTTTCAGATTTTGAGAGCACACGCAGGTCACACTGGATGGCCCAGCTGGTAACAGTTGGGGCCAGCTGTTAACAACCTTTGAGCCTGTACGTGTAACATCAGTCCGCAATGGCCAGTAATTTCCGTAGCTACATCTGGGACCCGGTCCTCATAGTGAGTCAGATTGTGTTGATGCAGTGCATCTACTACAGCTTCTTGGGCCTGTGGTTAGCTGGAGTGGACAGTCTGGTGCAATCTAGTCGGTCACTGGACCAGATCTTCAGCTATGAAGTAAGTTATAAGATATCCGCTAGCTGTGTGATGTATGTTTGTGGCACATTTGTAGACGGCTGAAAGTTTTAAGTTTGCTTTAAGAGAGTTTGCTCTGCTTTGACAGGTTCTTGGTTTTGCAACAATGCAGGGCAGGCTTATAATGATGGCATTCATCTTGAACTCTCTTACCTGGTAAGTCATTTCTATATCTCTGTACATCCAAAGAGATGAGAGCTGTGACATCTCTTACTCAAATGCTGTTGTTCAAACATCTCACAGCTGCAGCTGAAGGATTTCCACCAGTAGGACTGTACACATTTATTTACATAAAAATAAAATATAATTTCTATAGATTTTGTGCGTGTACAACTTTGCAGTTGCATTTTTGTATCCACAAAAATCTTGTCTGAAACATAAATGAGCATGGCTGATAACATAACTTTTCTATGTCATTGTTTCTGCAGCGCCCTCGGTCTGTGGCTCTTCATCCGTCGGGGGAAACAGTGTCTGGACTTCACAGTCACCGTGCACTTCTTCCATATGATCGGCTGCTGGATATATAATGCTCATCTTCCAGCTGCCCTGTCCTGGTGGCTCGTCAATGTAGCCTGCATGGCGTTGATGGCTGTAATTGGAGAGTACCTGTGCATGCGAACTGAGCTCAGGGCCATTCCAGTCAATAGCGGACCCAAATCTAACCTGTGAATTGTTGTTGACACCATGTTGAAATTCTGTGGACAGTTAACCCCTGAGGAACTTGCTCAGAGAAGGCTTTTTACTGCTTGCAAAAGAAATGGAGTATGTACCTCCAGCAGCGTAGATGTTGGATTGTCATCCATCTCCGCTTCAAGCGATACACCAGATGAACTGATCTATTTATTCATAGCTGTCTGCTAAATGTTGGACAGTATTAACTCTGTAGCATATAAGATACATGTTTTATTGCTTATAAAAGCAGACATCAGTTTACACCTTTCTCTGAACCTAATGACTATACATTTTATTGTAATTAATTGCATTCTGTTTTCATTTTAAGTACATTAGCATGAGCACCCCATTCCGTCATTTTAAGATTTGCGATATTTTTTTTCTGGGTATGTGCACGTCTTCAAATGACAAATTGAAACTTCAGAGCAAATACAAATCGTCTTAAAAAGCAGCAGAAGAGCAACGACGGTGACATTTTCCTCTCTTTGTGTTGGTATAATTACAAGCCTGCTGGGTTGGCAAACAAACATGACCATCATGTTACAGGATATTTTGGTTTTAAAATTAAAATGTTCCAGTTGCACCTCACTGCAATTTAGAGATGTCAATGTGCAAAATGACCTGCTGCAGCTTTTATCACGTTTTCTTACAGCTCATCTTAAAGTTTAATGTTGGTTAATAAGTTCACTGTTCAAACAGGTATACTATAGTTTTCTGAGACAATAATCGATCATTGTGTAAGTCAGAATGTAGGAAAACGTTTTCTGCTTTATAAACTCTCAACACATTATTCATTAGTATAAAGTCAGGCTTATTTTTAGCTTTCTGGATTAAGTTTGCACATTCAGTCTCACAAGGCCTTCCTTGTCAAACTTGTACCGCATTTTGCACAGCTAGTGCTGTTTGTTTCCGTCTCTTTATGACATGATGTATTATGCAGACATGGTGGCCACTTTGGAGACAGTCTGTCAGCCACCAGCTGTGTTCTGACAGCAGACTTTGTCTCTGTTTCTGAAAACACTATTACTGTTTGTGGAACAATATCAGCTTTCTCATTCATCAATGACTTTTAAAAAAAACCTGTCTAGGTGAACTGCCTGTTACTTGAGTATTACAGGTCTTAACGCACACTTGTATATCTTTTTATTCTGTGTGGTGACTGTCAGATCGAACCTCTGATGCTTTGAAAGTGTGGACTATGCAGTGTCTTGTTTTGAAATAAGCATATATCATACATCATTATGCTGCAGGGATTGATATTTAAAAGTTGTACAATAGTTGGGAAATGCACCTATTCGCTTTCTTTGAGAGTTAGATGAGAAGATCAGTACCACTGTCGTATCTGTCTGTTAAATATGAAGCTACAACCAGCAAGTGGTTTGCTTAGCTAGGACAGGAAACTTGGAAAAGCTAGCCTGTTGTCCAAAGGCAAATAAACTAAACCCAGCACCTCTTAAGCTCACTAATTAACACGTTTTATCTCGTCTGATTAAAACTAAAGTGTAAAAATGAAAAGTTGTTTTGTTTTTTTACAGATTAACATGATGTAACATGTTAATGAGCTGTAGAGTTGCTGGTAGGCATATTTTATCACCTTTCAGAGCCAGGCTAGCTATTTCACCCCCATTTACAGTCTTTGTGGTAAGCTAAGCTAACCGGCTGTAGCTTCATATTTATCGCACGAACACGAGGGTGGTATTAATCCTCATCTAATTCTTGATAAGAAAACAAATGAGCGTATATCCCAAGTTATGTTCAAACCCATGACTACTCTTTCTAAGCCAGTGTCACCTACTATTTCATTATTTCTTTCAACGTCTGCTCTAGGAGTGTTCACATGCAATGAGACCTTTGTATTCTTTAACATAAACGTTAGCTTTTATAATGTATTTAAATACAAAGAACTTTGCGATTGACCTAATGATGTAATTACATTCTCAGACTTGTTTCTAGTCCAGAAACATCACAGGAAATGTGTCATATTTTTTCCCTCTAAATTATGGTACAATGCCAGTACTTGTGTGCATATGCTGTTTAATTAAACGCTACCAGTTCGGAAACTTGTAAATCTCAGTCAGGAAACTGTAGGTGAGGAAATAATTGGCCATTATGCTTCAGAAGTCAAAGATAGGACTTTTAATGAGAGGCACACCACAAGCGTGTCTTCAGATCTCTGAAAGTTTCCCACCCCGGGCCCTGATCCCTCATTTTCTCCAACTACTGCCTCTTCTGTTAGGTGTCCAGGTGGAAAGAAGCAGATGGGAAAGCACTAACGAGTTGAAAAACACTGGTTGCGGTCCTCATTACCAACACTTTGCTTCAGGGAGAGCTAAAAACAGAAACTCTGTAGTAAGTGAGTCGTACAGCAGAGGACTTACTGCATCGATTAAAGGCTCCACTATTTTACCACTTTGTGTTTCTGTGTCTTTGCTATCCACTGTTTTGCTGAAGGTAATGCACTCACACACTATGTTTTAAACATGGAGCTTTATTATTACAAACACATTACTTTGCCATGTATTGCTTTATACAGTCTTGTAAATAGTGTGCTTTTCAATCTGTAAACTAGAAACAAAACATGGATACTGAACTTGTTTTTACATTCAGAAGTTCTTTCCATGTTTCAACTCATTAGGGTTCATAATGCTTATGATAACGATCATTTTCATGCTTTCTTCAACAGCATACAAAGGGATAAGAGTCCTCTCTTTAGACCGTACGTATTGCTCATGCTTTGAGGACATCACAACTGTTTTTGTATTCTCAACACCAGACACACAATGGATGACATAATGCGGTCACTCGTTAGACATGAAATAAATAGAAACAACTAGAACAAACATGCTAGTGGAGGTGGAGGTGGGTGGGTAATGAATCTGCATAAAAAGGATCCCGATACACTGAGGAGCTATAACCTAACTTCATGCACAGATCAATACCAGTGTCCAAGGTAACATCAACAGACTGTCCATTATTCTGAAGCACTGTCAATAAAATGTTCATGCATTTGGGATCAAAGAGATGATGGAAAATATTCAGGAAATCATCCATATTTTGATACTGCCTATGAGGACCATCAGCATTAAAGGAAATGTGCAAATCGTGACACCGTTTTAAATAAACAAACAAACAAAACAAAACAAAATGATGCTTTCGCTCATTCATTTTCAGTTTTCTCTGAATCTAGGTGATCACTGCTGTAACATTAAAAACATATTTCCCTCTGGGAAGGAAACTTTACCTAAATACTAATTTCATATTGATTAAAAGACCATTACAATTAGTGATATCTCTCATGGCTTATTATTATATTGTTACAAACTGTAATACCCATTACCTATTTTCTGTCACTGCAGTCGTTCTTGGCTGCTTTTGAAGCTTGAGATCTAAGTTTCTCAAAATTAGATCTATTAAAAGCAAGAAACAGATAAATGGAGCAGCACAGTTTGGAATCTATTTTGTTTGATATAATTATGCAATGCATTAATCGGTCGATCATCAATTGAAATACTATTGACAGAAAAGTGATTGTATGGATATTTTCCCAAAAAAGCTATTGTTTAGCTATAGCTTATTTGACTTCATTAGAGATTAATTATAGGTGTTTAAAAGTAAAATAAATACTGTGTATGAGTACTTAGGCATTGGTTATTGGGTGAATTTTCATTACACTCCATGGCTGCATTATTCTTCTTCTTTGAAAATCTCTGTAATAGAATTCAGCCCTGCATAGTATATCTACATACTGTATGACAAACTGCATTTATGCAGTACTTAGAGTACTAAAAAGTAAAGTTTTAGTAATATCGTGTTAATTGCAAGTGAGCATTTTCCCACAAAGTGGAGCGGGAAATAATGAAACACTGAACATTCACACTTCAGATTTTCTTTTTACACAAACATCAGCAGGTCAGAAGTTTGATCAGGCATAAGACTGAACCAAAGCGTGGGGTGAAGTTTTCTGAGAGCGAGCCGTGTCAAGATGTCTGTTTTTGGTGGGTCTTTGGTGTTTTTTGCCCCCAACGTCTCCTCCCAGGCAGCGCGGCAATGGTTATGTTTAGGGTTAAGGTTAGGGTTAGCTGCCTGGAAGGCGCCGTTGGAGGCAAAAAACACCATCAAGCTTTTTGGTGTCTTTATAGCAGCTGTGCAACATCAGCCACAGTGGGCTGAAGTGTTGGAGGGGAAAATGGGTCAAAAGTGTTACACACAGTGGCTTGATTGTCACTTACACAGACATTTACTACACTTGGAAACAGATTAAAGGAGCATTTCACCTATAGTACATCTGAACGTTGTTTAGTTGCTAGCTTTAGTGTAATTAAGTCTGTCAGATTAATGTCTGGTTCAGTCTTTAGGTTTGGTCCTTTCACCTATCAATAAGTCAACAACATATTTTAAATTATTTTTTTTGCAATGACTGAGAGCAAAGAATTTCTAAGATATTGTTTTTTTTTTTTTTGGTGAAGTGCTCCTTTAAATGTTTTCTTGCACTGTGGCAGCTAATTACATCACGACTGCATTTATACAAACTCACTAGAGATTAAAATCTGTGTTTTGGTGTCTAACATACACGTAAACTCTTAATTAAAGGAATAGTTCCACTAATTCAGAAATACGCGTATCAGTATTTGCTTTCTTGCCGAGTAGTGGATGTGTCTGTACACTAAATATAAAGCTTCAGCCAGGAGCCAGTTAGCTTGGCTTAGCTAAAAGACAAGGAAACTGGTGGGAAACAGCTATCTTAGCTTTGTTGAAAGGTAACAAATTCCGCCTAAAGATCACAAATTAACATGTTATTTGATTAATCCATACAAAAGTTGTGGTTTTACCGCAAGTGATGTGTCAAATTATTTCATGGCCATAGGAGCTGTGTGCTAAGCTAAGCTAGCTGGCTGCTGGCAGTATCTTCATATTTAGTGTACAGACATGAGAGTGGTATAGATCTCATCCTCCAATTCCCAAAATGTTGAACCATTCCTTTAACTATCATGATAAAACCATACAATCCATGTTGCAGGGCGTGGGCACAAAACACATTAACACCTTGCTGTCTTAGAACATAATGAAAACTCCACAAATACTGCTTTAAAATTACCTCAGAGTTGAATTCACAAAACTGAACATGATAATGTTCATACTACATAGTATTAATTGCATTAGATTGAACAGGTGTTCATGATACTAGGTGCATCTCATAACCCTTATTTGATAACTTCTCGACTCCTCGGTCCTCGGCTGAACCGGAAGTTGCCATGAGTGAGGATACACGAGAACAGCCTTCCTGGAAGCCGTGCAGCTGCCCATTCAGCTGACAAATTCATGTGACGCTTCAGAGGAAAGGATGTCTCATCCCTCTAAAAGCACATTTCCTTGGTTCCTCTCTCTCCTTCCATGATTTCCTCGCGTCTCTCCCGTACCTCCCCGGTGGGAGGGACTAAGACGCGAGGAACGGACGCAAGTGGAGGATCAAGGAGGCAATGTAAGGGTTATGAGATGCACCTATTGTGTCCACTCCTTGTATATTAGTAACCCAGAGCCACAGGTGTGTACCTTGCAGACTGTTCTGATCTGCACACATTGTATCTGTAATCCCTTGGATACTTAGAGTGTATGCTTAGTCTGCCTGGACTGATAAGTTGGCTGATTGTAATTTTCTAAACTATACTATCAGTTTTCAGACATAAGGGAGGATCAAGCTGAAGTACTTGAGGAGATTTTAAACATTATTCATCACAGCAAATATTGATTGGCTTGCCACAGACCTCTGTGGCTCCGTGTCAAAATAATCCTTATTAAAACACTCGTCCCTCTTAAATCCTTGGCTTTAAGTTTGAACTCAAGAGGAATGAACCCAAGGGAATTTGAGGCCCTCCTCCTCACCCCTCCCATCTCCTCACCCTCACCCTCACCCCATCTATACAGGGTACCAGTTGGGCCAAGTCATGATCAGCACTATCAGTGGCAGAGTGAGGGCAGCAAGAGGCGAACTTATGCTGGGCGAGGAGCTAGGGCTGCACAGTTCGAACAGACTTCCCTGGAAGCGCATCTTCATGGAGTCCTGCCTTAGAGTCTCCCAGATGGAGCTGACTTCCTTCTGGCAGTCGGACAGCGCTGTGAGGGCACATGTGTGGAAAGCTTCCCAGTGGCTGTGGCAAACAAAGGATCATCAGATCATCACTGCATCTGCCATTTCACTCAAGAATTCATCCCGGCTACAGCATGCAGACATGCACTGCTGTTGTGGATTAATTTATCTCGCCAGTAATCTATCACTCAGATGGCTACGATGCCTTCAAGTAAGTCAAACTGAGCTTTAATTACCATGGCAACAGCATCAGAGAGTGAAACAATATCAGAGATGATATTGCAAGAGGGCAATTTTTAACAGAAGGCTAATGTGTAAATCTTTGTCTTCAATACTATGCTGGGGTTGTAGAGTGTGTGTGCAGTAACAATGACAAAAAACGTCCCTGGAATTTCATTACTGCTGCAGCAAAATCATAAATTATTTAGTACAATGGCTCAATGTCTCAGCACCATTCATTTCTCTATTCTCCCTCTGAGATCATGGCAGCTGCTTTTTCTCTTTAGTATTTTGTCAAAAGATGCACATTTTATACGGTATCTGTCTTAAGTAATTCAATCAACCATGCACTACTTCATACAAATTAAACTAATATACAGTTTTCTGTACAGCGCTGTAGATCAGCGGTTTTTACTAAAGATCTTTATTCCAACCCATCACAGCTGGTTTGTCAGTTCTCGCATTCTCTGGTTAAAAGGTTTAAAAAAAAAAAAACATACTGACTCCATGGGGGATGTCCCATATGCACAAATGGATGCTGCATGTTGTTCACACACTGGCTTACTGATTAAGTTATTATCACCTGCACACGGCCTCCACTCCCCTCTCGCTGGTCACGTTCTCCTGATAGTTGTCCATGCTCTCTCCCAGCTCCAGGACACAATCAGAAAAGTCCTTATAAATGTTCTCACAGTTCACCTCTGCATCTGAGTCTCCTGGCACCGTCAGGGACAGGAATACTGCAAAAAAGACACAGGTGACGGCTTATTTGACCAGACTTTATAGGCTCAAGCGAAAGTTATATTCATTTATTTATAATTTGGTATTTTTCTTGTGTGTGAAATAGTCAGTATGGTTCATGTTTCTCTACCATCTCCCCACTTCAAATACTACTTATGCCACTTTTTCACAAAAAAACCACAATATCTTACTCAATTTGTGTTTGATTTTGTTATTTTATAACTACATAGCAACCTTTTTCAACATTCATTGTAATATGTCAATTTTAAGATTTTGAAATCCTGACATCTGAACTTCACTTTAGACAGATGAATGCGGGCGGTGGGCTGTGAAGCAGATGTTACCAGATAATAGTCCTGACCACAGCATCCCATACAATTCTTCCACATGGGGTGCAATGCTCTGTTCAGAGCTATTTGCAATTGAAATGCTAAAACATGTGTAATGCCAAATTCTGCAAGAGGACAATGCAAAATAAGCACGAATAAAGCATGAAATATTAGAAAAAGTGACATTTGAGAAAAATAAGGACTTTTGTGGGCTTTTAGTTTTGTATCTTGTATGTCCAAAAGCTTGCACACTATCACCTATACAGCAAGTATGGACACCTAGTAGGCTATCTATCGTCGATGGGTATAGGCTACTACAAGCTGTTGGCTACAGTGCAGGTCGCATAACCACCATGCAACACTGATGGAGATAAATAAAGATTACAATCGATTAAAAAAAACGATTTAAGGCAGTTTTCTGTGTCAACCCATCCAAAGTGGCTCGAAACCTAAATAAAACCCAGGGAGCAGCTTGAGATGTCTTACCCAAGGCAAACGCAAGAATCCCTCCGATCTTCGTCGACATGAAAAATCCCATATCATCCCATTTCAAGCCAAGCAGAGGGCGCGGGATGCTGCCGAGGCACTCATAAATCGGAATTTAAAAAAAGCGGAGTTGAGTCACACGGAGCTGATTAGCTGCCCATTATTAATGTGACTTGGTGTGATTAAGCGGCGATAAACACTTGGTGGGTGTGTATGTACCGTCTTTCCCTGCTCCGGCCGACTGCTGACGTTACCTGCACCCCAGAGCGCGCTGAGCTCATCTTCCCTCCTCAGCACCGGACAGCTCTCACCTCCCCACCACCGCGCAACCCTCATGCAACACTCACGCAACACGGGAGGACTCTCAGGATGCCCTGCTTGTTCTTATCAGACACTTTCTCGATTTTAATAGCTGATGTAATCTCAATGTATAGGAGCTCCTCCACTTTTACAGTACAGACGCTATATGCTATTCCATGTGTTTTAAGTTTAAATCTGATGCAGTCCTGACTACATCACAATGCAAAGATCGGGTGCATCATGATACATTTTTGTATATGTAGACATCCATCTCATTATCATTTAAGCATAAGGAATACAGGAAATGTTGCATGAGAAATATACTGTAGATTGAATAAATGATCAAATCTGTGCAAAGACCAAAAGAGGAAATAGCTGAAAAGTGAAAGCTAAATAGAAGAGTAAAATAAAGTTTGAATTGACTTAACTGATTGGCGGTAAAGAAACAGATTTCTTTTTAAACTCCCTTTTTTATTTTACTAACCGTATTATTAATTGATGTGGGCTATTCAGTCATATTTTCAACTCATCTGATAACCAATTAGGCTGTTGTACTATTTTCTTTTAACAATTGTGAAATTCAAGTACATATGTATTCATAATTTACATTATGCCTAATTGTATGCTTACTTATGGAACACTACCTCTTTTAATTAGGTTGTTTGTAAGTTAGCTCATGGTGCCATAAAAATGTAGGGTTACCAAACGTGCAAACTCTATGGCTTAAAACATGTCATTAGAGCTGCAACCGTTAGTCCGTTAATCGATTAGTTGATTGTAACAGAAACATAGTTTAAATCATTTTAAAAGCAAACGTGATGGTTCAGCTTGTCAAACATGAACATTTCTGTATTTCCTTGTCTTACCATTTTAAATTGAATATCTTTGGGTTTTGGATTGTTGGTTGGACATCTAATAACATCACTTTGGGCTCTGGGAAATTGTGATGGGCATTTTCCATTGTTTTCTGATGTTTTGTAGACCAAACTAAATGTTTGGTCTACAAAACATCATGGTTATTTAAATAATCGTTAGTTGCAGTCCTACATGTCATTTCCTTTAAAGTTTCCTTGAGTGACACCATCCACATTTTGCTGAAACTGTGTACTGTGAAATCCAAAAACATGATTGTACGAAACACAAACTGTACAGTATAATATTTAGGAAATTGAGTTTCCAAGAGAGCAACTAACAGGACTAAATACACTTTGTTCACCTTTTTTATTGTTTTGAAAAAAATTTTTTTCAAAAGTAATGGCATGCAATCTAACAGATTGCACCATTGGCACTTAGTAAAGAGTTTGGAATGCTCCACCAACGAACAGATATATTACAAAAGTAAGGTGAGAAAACAAATGGGTAAAGTAGCCTGCAGAAACCTCCAGAGAACACTGTTTTAATGGTTGTTGTTTCAGCTGCCATTGCTCCATTGAAAAACAAAATTTGTAATTTTATAAACCACATGTAAGTGGATGTTAAAAGCTGAGGGGTATCAGTGGGCAACCCTTAAATCAACTGCATATATCTTTTTCTTAACATTGAGTCTTTGCAGGCACCACAGATACAGTACAGATAAGGCACAATGGTGTTTGCATTAGAGAGGAGGGGATTCATCTTTTTCAAAAGATGAAATAGGAATGTCCCTTTAAAAATTAACTGTAGTTCAGTCCTGTTAGTGTCTAAATGGTCTTGTTCTGATCAGACCAGTAGAGTTCAGGATGCTCTTTCGTCGAGGTTCCAGCAGAGCAGCAGGATGAGAGGCTGAGATCCATACAAACATCTCAAACACATTGCTCAGGCTGGGTAACGTGGTTACCGTGGCGAGGAAATGAGCATTGAAAGCCTGATGGACAGTATGATGATGGATGGAAGAGGACAGTTTTATTGATCTGCTCCAGCTGCCCTATTGGTTCGTTTCCGTGGAGATGCTTTAGGGGAAGCCTTGTCTGTAAGACAGGATGTAAAGATCAGATTTGTATTGCTTCATTTTCATGGAGAGCAACAGTAATATGAGCAAAATAATCACTTCAGTGTTCAGTCTGTTATTACTTGTAACAGTTGGGGATAAAAATGAACATACTCATGACATTGAGAGTCTCCTGAGGAATCCAGCTGATGTCCACATCACTCATCCCACCAGTGCCCTTCTCTATTTTTACTGGGATTCTCTTTTTCTGAAAAACACAAGTTGAAATACAACAACAGTCTAATTTTAAAACCATTTTATCCATGAGCCTGCTCTAATATCAATGTATCCCTGTTTAAGGAGATTTTACAGGGAGGAGGATGGATGATGCCATTTGCTAGTTTGCACTCTTTTCCATTTGCGGCTGTTGACTTTATACACAAAAACATTTGATTACATTTGCATTGGTAAAACAGAGGAAAATACTCACCCTATCTCCCAGGAACATGTCAACCAAACATACATATCTTCACATTAAGAATAAAGTACATACCGTCCTCGTTTCCAGGACCTGGTACATCCCAAAGAGCATCAGGGCCACCAGTCCAACCAAGAAGATGTACATGAACATTCTGCAGAAAAAAACAAAGTGATCTCTTTAATCAGTGAACAGAAATCACTAAAAGAATTATACAGTTATTTTGTGTTTTTGCATACCATACTCTATGAGTGATGCATGGCTACTGGATGACTGAAGACGCAATTTAGACCTTGCCTGAAATGCTATTTACTTTATTTGCAATGCATACCCATTACAATGCATAATCACAATTTGCAGCCATCTACGTTTCAAATGGCTTTTTTGCAATGCTATTATTTAAATAATTGTAGCAACCAAGTTAGTTGAAAATGGTGGTTTGAAAACATTTCCATAACTTCTCCTAAATATTCTGCAGTTTACTTTAGTTACTAAATAATGTATGCAAATTATATCGGAACACAAACAAGCCATCGAAAATAGCAAAATTAGAGCATATAGATTCCCTCATCAGTAACTTCTCAGTAACCCCAACAGTAAATTGGCGACATTGTGCCCAAAAATGACATTCTTGCGATCTGTATCTGCAACATTTTCTGATCAGTTTTGAGATTTTAGGATGCAAAAAAATTGTTTTGCTTGAATAATTTGCTGGTGACACATTCTGCATCTTGCATCAGCAGCACAATTCTGACAACTAGTCTCTTAGTGCCAATTTCACACCTCCTTTTACAGGTTCTTACATGTGCTGCAATAGTCTGGGAAGGCTGGTATTGTGAAGCCTTCTGTATGTAGTCTACAGAGACATTTCAAATAAGTAATAGGGGGCAAAATAATTAGATTTACACATTATTTACAGAGAACTGAGATGCAGAAATTGGTTTAAAAACGGCCACCTACTGCCTTCTCTTATTCAGTCATTTTGGTCTTCCTTCTAGTTTTGTGTTTATTGTGTGTTATTTCAGTGAAATAATATGAAAGAACAATAACTGTATCTACATTTTCATTAACAAGTATGCATGATGCATGTATGATAGTATAGAACATAGAAGAAAGCCTTACGTTTCCCCGTCCAGTCCCTCTTCTAGCTCAATGATGGTGACAGTCTGGTTGTAAATGGCAGTCTGGAACACGTTTCCCTTAAGAAAAATTAGAAAAACTAATAAGAGAATACTCTATGTAAACAAATACCTTGAAACAAGAACTTTCTTAAAGGTTTTTATAGCTGCTCTTTAAAAATCTGAATGTCAATGTCAATAGCTTGGAAACAACAGTCAAAGCTCAAAATCACCAGCCATCCCCATTATACAAAAATAGAAAATGTAGCTGTTACATGAAGACAGACAGAAAGACAGACTGCTTTGTTGAAAATGGCTTCTTCAGGTATTCATTTTCATGAATCATCAGAATTTGAGATGGGCTTAGAAAAACCTTCCTGCAGAGCAACTTGTCATTGTCAAAAATCATCACACTTCATCTTTTCTCTAGCACCACCAAACTTTTTTTTCTTCCCTTTTTAAAAAAAAAAAAAAAATAAATAATGAAAAACCTTTTTACCTCAGTGTCAAGATAGTTGAGGAGGATAACAAGACCAAAGGGGCGACCTGCCATGGGCTGAGCTGGGATAAAGGAGTACTCAAAGGAGGCCTGAGACTGAGGCTGCACTACAGTGCTCAGAGGCAATGCTGTGAACTAATCAAAAGATACAATGTACATCATTAAAAAAAATGACTTTTTAGCAACACAAACATAGAAGTACACATTAGCTACATACATACATAGACATGCATGTTTTTCATGCTTGTCCTCTACTTAAGGTTAGAAAAATGCTAGAAATCCATGTGATGGCATCAGAATCAAATTATAAAGAGCATTATGTGCAATTGTAATTGATTTTTTTTTTTTAACACATGAGTATTTTATAAACATTAATAGCATTGAGAATTATATTTTACCATACTCTTATACAACCACACCACAAAAACTTTGAGACACGTAGGCATTGAGTACTTTTTGATCATCTCAAAGGGAAAACAAATCAACAAGTGACTGCATTCTTAAATTATTTTGTATCAGACTCCAGAATGAGTCAAAAATCTGGAGCAAATGTTTGCTGGTTTTTAAAAAAAAAAAAAAAAAAAAGTTTTTAGTTAAAGATTAACTTACATTCTGAATGTAGAACTGGAAGTCTTGGGGGTAACGGAAGGAGGCCTCCAACGACTGAACGGTGAAATCCTGACTTCCCTTGTTGGTGAAACCCACCAGGAACCTCACAATTTCATTGGCAGGAAACTCTAAATGTATTATGAATACAAATAAATCATGAATATAATAAAAGAATCATGAATATAAATAAAGTACAAGTTATAAGATGGACTAAAAAAGTCGCAGGATTGCCTGCTATGTTGCCCCATAAAATAAAAGCAGTCCGGGATGATGTATTCACTTAGTGTAAACACTGTAAAAGCTAACTGGTTGAAAAATAACAGGAGCTGAACCAACCTTCTCCTGTCATGAAGAGGATGGTTGTGTCGGCATCAGGGTGAGATGTTAAGAGTTTATCAGCTGCTTCATCAGAGTCCTCTTCCTCTCCTTCCTGAGGAGGACCAACGCATGACATTGTTACTTAATCATTAAGGGTGTCACGATTTCGATTCATAATTCGAAATCGACCGAAATTAAGTCACAATCTCGAACTTTGAATTAAAAAATGGAATCGTCGATGCTGCCACGCCCCCATGTCACATCCAGTCGGCTTGTCAAGCAGAAAAAAAACACACGTGTTGAAGTGCTGCGAGTCAAACTCCTCTAACTTAACTACATCCAGTCAAAAGATAACATTGCAAGTGCAGATGTAGGAGACCCATCGACAGAAGTCGCCGGTGTGGAAGTATTTTGGATTTCCAGTGAGTGATAATGTTCGATAGCAATGACAGCACCGTTTGGCTTAGTTATCAATGACGTTAGCATCGTGGCTAACACTTTTTTTACTTTATTTTTTGACAAATCGTTTCAGCTCTGCTTTCTAACATGATGTCATTGTGCTAGCTGAGCACCGTTAGCCTTTACAACAGAGCTGCTTCACTACACTTGTTAGATCATGTTTCATTCCAGAGTTCTCTGTTGATTTGTGTCGCTGTGTGCTCGTGGTGGGAAATGAATGTAAACAGAGAGCGGCATGTCGGGAATGCGATGCGCTGTGACGAAGGTCCCCTTCAAGGCCGGGCTGATGTTCATAGTCCCTCTAGTGGACAGAATATGTAACAACAACCACATGCTTATAGTGGCATTGAAAATGCATAAGCCTGAGTAGTGTAGTACATATTAATAACAGGCTGCATTTGAGCATTACATCTTAGAATATTATTTGAATAATGGCATAGCAACCTGTGCTTAAAAAAAATAATAAAAAAATGTAAAAATCGAGAATTGAATCGAACCGTGACCTTAAAATCGAAAATGTAATCGAATCGAGGATTTGGAGAATCGTGACACCCTTATTAATCATCTGCATGTACATGTATGGAAATTGCGATACTGCGTATGACTTAAACATACCGATGGTTGTATCTGATCTTCCTCAATGAGCACCTCTTCATCATCTTCCTCCTCATCTACTGCAGCATCTGGGTCCTCAGCAATGTCCTCAGCAGAGTCGGAGTCTGCAGAAACCTGGCCTGCACGGGGCAAAATACACAAACATAGAAATGAGGAAATAATGTTAATAATGATTATCGTCCAGGATTTGATTATTGTCCAATCTTAATACATGATAATACATTAATACTGATAAAGTGCGTTTTCCTGGTGTTAAAAACTGTTGTGGTCGGTGGACTTTCTCAGCTAGCAATCTTTTGACAGTTTTTAGTAAGCAAAATGGACAATGAAAGCCTGTATTGATATTTTTTCTTTTCACAACTTTTATGTTTGTATCATCTACAAATGCCAACAGTCATCCCTAAAGCATCACTGTATGTCGATATCAAGGTATTTGGTCAAAAATATTGAGAGAATTGAGGAGAATGATCAGTGTAGCTGTGGAAAAAGTGTGAAAACAATACGATTTGATCTTCTGAAAAAATGTAAATGTATCTTTTGTTGGTGGTAGAACTACAATATTACACAATTAAGCAATAAACCAATCAATGAATCAAATGTTTTAAAGTAATGTTTTAGCTGGATTGACCAGCAGTGTTCACAATAATTCAAATGGAATATAAAATGAATGAATCAAGTCCAATTTTTACACATTGTAAATGTTTATACATTTTCATTATTGCCAGGTATTTACCTGTCTGCAGACAAACTTTGTTGCAAGTGTAAAATGAACAACAGCAAAACAATTAAAGTCGCCACTTTAAAGTCAGCGGGGAAAAAGCTTAAGAGACACCAACAAACCCAAACATAGTTACCGTCTTATCTATGGTGACGTGTCCCAGCAAGAGGGAGCCGTTAACTGTTGCTGCATCCACAACAACTTTTACACATTGTCTAAAATCACCTCTAAAGCTCACAAAGTGAAATTTAACTTCACATTTAATGGCTGACATTATTTTCCTACGCTTAGACGGCAGCGGCTGGTTAAAGAAGACGATTATTTTCAGAGTCAAAGAGACGAGCTACCACTCATTGCTATGAATAAACGTATGGATAAAAAGTCTATACATTGACGTTTAGAAAGCGGTGGCTTAAAGCTGCTGAATAGCTACGTGACTATGCCACGTCAATATGCGAGGCTGTCTAATAACTTGTTGCCGAAGTGAGGCGACGAGATAAACCGTCTGCTTCAAAGAAGAAAATGTCTTACCGATGGATATTAATCCACAGGGGAAGGCCAGGAGTAACAGCACCAGCAATTTTGATCCGAAATTGAACATTTTGGCAGAGTTGGAGGCTGAAGTTAGTAACACATCAGCGTTCAGGAGAGGAGAGGACTGCAGCAGAGCAGTGGGCGGGATAAGAGGACGTTAGACCCGCCTGTTAGGTCTGTATGGAGGAGGTTTGGTTTGGGAGGGCCGACTGTTTTTTTTAAAGCTCCAGCGAGTTGTGTTTTACTATATCAGAAAACGTACTCCACAGCGCCGTGGACATATAGGTCTGACGATGCGAGACTAGAAAACGTGTACAACTTACTGTTTTGCTTTCAAACAATATTGTGCAAACTTAAAATTGACAACAGGCTGCTTGTCCGTCTAGGTTTGGCTACTCGTTTAGACGTAGTCCTTATTAATATAATGGCAGTTGAGATCAGAATCAGAATGCTCTTTATTATCATATAAAGGCTAGGCCGACCATTATTAAAATGCAATTGTGGCTTCTCTCGGTGTAGACATGGTGTAGACAAAATAAAGAAAATAAGTGAATAAAAACATTTAAAAAATAGTTAAATAAAATAGATTTAGTAAACAGACAGCAGCAGTGGCAACA
The DNA here is from genome assembly GCF_008315115.2 of Sander lucioperca. Classification (NCBI taxonomy): domain Eukaryota; kingdom Metazoa; phylum Chordata; class Actinopteri; order Perciformes; family Percidae; genus Sander; species Sander lucioperca. The sequence continues at coordinate 32,093,924 of NC_050178.1, forward strand.
AAACAGTATCAATAAATAAATAAAAGGCACTATTCGAATCAGATTTACAATGAGATGTGGCTACTTAACTGTTGCACATTTTGCTTCTTTTTGCTGTACAGTTGGGTTCTCTCCTTCACTTTCTTTATGCATTAATGAAAAAAGCTGCCCTTTCATATAGCAAAATAGGTTTTTATTTTGCACATTTTATTTTGTCATTTTACATCTTCTGGTGTTCATGTGATAAATAGAATTCCATGAATTACTCCTTGAGTATTTCCATTTTAGGCTACTTCTACTTTATCTTAAATGAATGGAGCCGCGTAACAATCGCTGTTGTAGAATAAAGTACCCAACAGTATGTAAAGTAGTTACAATTAGCTCTCTTTTGACCAGCCACAGAAACGCAATGTTTTTTACATGTTATTGCATCAGATATATAATGAAATACTATCGTTTACTCACTCAGGGTTTACTCTTTTGCATGAGTACTGTTACTGCTAATATAGCACTTTAAATGCATTTTGCTGATAGTACTTTCATACTTTTACTTAAAAAATGTTGAATACAGGACTGATTACTATAACATTCATGTACAAATATGACCGGAGGTCTTCATACTCAGATTCTAGTCAGAATATCCCGACCTCAAATGTTGTGGGAGGGCTAAATTCGGCTAGCATCCAGGCTAGTTGGAACCGGTTCTTGATGCTCAATCCTAATTAGGTATTCCTGGAAATATAGAGATAGGCTATGATAAACCATACGGTAAGGTCACTGTGAAGATGAAGCCTTAATGTCCTTGCCCTCCTTAAATACAAAAAAAGTTTTCCCATATTATTTTCCTATCATTGTTTCTGAAGTCTGCTTCTGAAGTGTGCTGCAGAAACAATGAATCGGTCTCTGATTTGCCTGAGTTTGTGTGAACTTGGTATCAGGGCTGAGAGACTGGCTGAAACCACGAGGAAGAAAATTAAAACAGTGTAGGATGTGGATTGACCAAATGACCTCAAGATGTCACTATAGCTCATTTGGAGCATTAGCATACTGTAGATTGAAATCTAAAGAGAAAACATGCCTGGTCTAAAAAAAAAAAAAAGCAAACTGAATCCTCTTCTTGGGGTTTTCTCTGCTCCCATTTAGAAGCATCTATTTTATTTCTCTAACTATTCCTTTGATCTCACACAATGCCCCTAAACCATCTTATGAGCAGAGAATCATCATGTCAACATTTTTTATTACACTCTTGTGTGTCCTATATGCACTGCTTCCTTTGATAAATTCATAAAAACTCACACATAGCAGATTAATCTCTTATAACTGTGTATCATGATGTAAAGGTGGACATGACTTGACCTATAGTAGCCCGCACATTCTACAGGAAATCACTCACCCAGTGTTGGTGGGTGTGATGTGTAAAAACAGACCGAAGAACCAGCTGGGGGATGTGTCAGGCCTCAGTTGCCACTTCACTGAATTGACATTTATCTGAAATGTGTCAATCAGTGTGCATGCAAGAACCTTAAATAATTAGAAACCTACAGTAAAATAGTAAAATTGTTAGCCTAGAAATCTAGATGCACCCTAGCGGCAGCAAATGTAATTTCAGTCTAGCAACTCTCCGTTGGCTTGCGAGCTGGAAAAAACAAATTCTGGTCAGGCCAATCGTGTATAGAGTCGGTGAGCGGGCTTAACATAAGGACGGCAGAGTTGCGATGGTTCCACGTGAATTCCCTGCTACTTGAAAACAAAGAAGATGGCTGCTGCTGCTGGCGAACAGCGGTCTTTGGAATCGGCTTTAGCCACGACTCTGGAAGATTTGGAGTTAAGCACTGAAGTCATTCTTAAAAAATGAAGATGTGTTCGGAGTTTTGCCGACTGGATACGGCAAAAGTTTAATCTATCAACTAGCGTTGCTCTGGTTGGCTATGAGTGCAGAGGGATTTTGAAAGATAACCGTTTATCCCGCCCCTCGAATTGAGCCCTGCCAATGGTGAGTTCCCAGACCCAACATCTTGATGTGGGTCTGGCTTGTCAGGCTATTAAATTGTGGGATTTCCACAGAACAATAGTAAAGGCTATAGTGTCATCTGTTTTCATTAACTATTCAAACTACAACATTTAAATTCATCTTTAAAGACAAGCAGTCTTGATTTTAACCAATGAAGGGTAAGTACATAGTTGTCAAAAATGACTGTGAACTGCAAACCATCACAGGGTTTATGTATGCAGAAAGTGTAACTTAGTAGTTTCTTTTGTGTATGTGGCCAGCCTTCTTTGCCAAGTATGTGTCTCAAGTCACTTTGTATTGGTCATCAGATGAAGGTAAATCCAGAGTCTAGAAAACAAATTTGGTTTATCCTCAAATGTTGCAATGACTCAGTCAGAACAAGATTTAAAGAGATCTGATGGCTGTAGAGAAGCCAAACACATGGCTGCACCAACAGATGATCAGAAACATGGTAATAGTAGAATCAGGCATACAGAGAGCAGCATAACCAGATTGAACTGTGGTCCAGGTATCTAAAATATGATCAAAAACAGGACGAGACTTAAAACCAGGATAGTAGTTTGCATATTAACACAGTCATGTAGGGATATTCTCTGGGGACGTCTGCCTCCTGTAAGATCCCCATTGTTTCACAGGAGCTAGTCAACACAGCAGCTAATATACAGTGTGTTCTGCCAGCTGCAGCCCAGGTTTAGCAGGTCCAGCTACAGAGAGAGGTTTGCTTCCATTTAATGAGGTCATCATGATAAAAATTAAATAAACCAACATGATCTTGCTCCTGTAGGTGAAGGCGTTACACTAATAATGGAATTTTCCTTCACACTTACTGGTTAGTCTCAGTCATTGTCACTAGTGTATTTTTGTCCTAGCAGCTCACTGCTGACTTTACAGGTGTATAAATACATCTGGGATAACATCAAATGTGTAATTGCTTTTAGGCTGAGTTAGTGTCATTTATATTTGACATGTTGAGTGTTGAAGGAGAATTTACCCATTAACCTTTGTTTTTCTTCAAAAAAAAATATAGAAACATGACAAAATTAAAGGAATTATTAGGGTAATATATTTGAAATTTGGTTGTTTTAACTATACTATTCCTTAATATTGTCAAAAGACACATTCACATTCTCACTACGTATTGCCTTGATGTTTTTCACAGTCCAAAAAAAGTTTGTGGTTTTCTGCAAAAGCACACATCCTGTAACCAATCCTTTCGAGAGAAAAAAATCAGTCTTCTTCTTCGAGTAGCATTACACCATGTGAGGATAAACAAGCAACAGATGCTGTAGCCTTGTTTATCAGATTTACAGTATAGTAAGAGAGACAGACAGAGAGATACATTTGTTTGGTTAAAGCTTCATGGCCAACGAAAGCTGTTGCAGTGGGACACAACAAGATGGTAAGTCTTGATTGAAGTTCTAAATGTCATCTAAATGTGAGACGTTAACATGATCATTCTTGATGTAAGGGTTGATGTGCGATTGAAAGGGCATTTAAAACATATGCCGCATTCAGCTGCATACGTCATATCGCAGTCGAAAGCATTGAGCCGGTGGTTCCTACAACGACTAGTGGCGTTTTTCCATTACATGGTACCTGCTCGACTCGCCTCGACTCGACTCGCCTCGACTCGACTCGACTCGACACACTGTGCGTCCGTTTTCCATTGCAGATTTTAATACCGCCTTAGCGTGGCTGGTCATTATGCTGTATCCATGCACACACCAGCGCACAAGTATAAACATCAGGCCACTTGAGTTTGTTTTACAGTTCTGTGGAGGCTCCACGCAGAGCTTTCGCCGTAGCCTGTGTAGCCTATGTAAAAGTGGCCTGATGTTTATACTTGTGCGCTGGTGTGTGTGTGGAGCCGGCCATGTGTGTGTGTAGTTAGGCTACGGCGAAAGCTCTGCCGGAGCCTCCGCAGAACTGTAAACAAGCAGCGCCGCAGTAAACTACTGTGACCTAACGCGACACACACACAGAACGTCGAAGGTGTGTGTTGCCAGAAGACACATTTTGTTTCAAATTAAGCTGGAGGCAGCAAAAAAAAAACAGCTGGCTAAACTGTTTAAAAATAGCGGGTTTGTTCAGGACACCCCCGTCTGTCGCTTTCACGTCACCTTTTCGGCTCGCCTCAGCTCGCTTGGAACCTCGACTGAGGAGGTACTAAAAAAAGTACCTGTTAGCAGGTACCAGGTACTTTTTTCGTAATGGAAAACCAAAAAAGGCGAGTAGAGTCAAGGCGAGTCGAGCTGGTACCATGTAATGGAAAAGCGCCATAGGTAATATGGTATAGAGAGGTCTCATTCCATATTATTTTTGAAGAGGTGAGTCTATTGCCACGAGATAAGTATATTTTCCTGTAACAATGTGATCTAATTATTCCTTTCAGAAACTCTCTGATGAAACTGCAACTAAATGAAGGCAGCCAGTGAAACACAGTCAGTCATGTTTGAGTATCGCTAGTATCGCTAATCGAGTTAATTAGGTTGGTGCTGCTTTGCCCAAAGGCGACAACATGCAACATCATGCACAGAATGTGTTTCACATTCCCACCACAATGGGAATAATATTCATATAATATTATGTACATCATAATATGATATGCTGTATATTGTAATTATGTGTATTACATAAGTTATATGTATAAACCTTATTTAATACACTAGCAGGATATATATATATATGTATATACTATATATCACTTATAGTGTCTCCTTAGAAGAATATTAAGTGTAAATAAAAATATTACCCTAAAATAACAACATTGGCAGTGCCTTTGTTTGAGTGTCTTTGCTGATATTCTAAAGAAGGTACTGTAGGGCAGCCTATACAGTATACTGTATAGCCTGAGAGGCCAAACCCAGGGCAAAAAAAGTCTATAAAGATTTTCATCAACTCCTCTCTTTTCTCATCCGGACTAACAAGTAAATTTCCCCATTGTGGGATCAATAAAGTCTATCTTCTCTTATCTTATTGTGTTTGGGCAGTATGACATGGTTCAGAGAGACTTTAGTAATAAAATCAGCCTAAAACCACAACAGTGAGTGGAACAAAAATAGGATTTTGAAAAGCAAGATAATAGTGTATTGCCTGTATATTTTACTTCATTCAAGCGAGATATAGGTTCAGTGTAATGTAAGAGTAGTCTCTACAGTACGCTGGACAGAAACAAGTTTTTTTTAAATAGGAAATGCATTCAACCTGCTTTGCTGATGAATTCTTGCAACAGAAACCTACTGCACTGTGCAATCAGTTCACACATGCGAGCATCTCAGTAAAAACCACATCTTCTGCTGCAGATGACATAGGTGGTGTAAATCTCTTGCTTAAGGGCACCACTGCTGTGTTGTTTCCATTATTTGTTTTTATTGCCTTGTTTTCTCAGCAGGAATTGAAACAGTCCACTGATCAGAGGCGTACACCTCTAACTATTAGCCATAAGTTATCTTTTAAACACACCTTGTTTCAGCTACCATTGCAGTCCTTGTGACAAACCTAACGATTTGTGGACAGGAAGCTGCATTCAATCTGAGCCTATGCTCTCTCCAATACTGTGTCCAACTTACAATTTACACTGACAAAATCGATATGTGCATTGTGACTGTGGCAGTGGACACAAATCAGTCTCAGGGTTCTACATTTTACAGGATTGTCTAGATGTTTTGTCTAAATCTTTTATGCTGTATCAATGTCCTTTGCGCATTAATATTATGCATTTACAACTGCCTTTGTGTATAAAATGTGCTCTATAGATAGACTTGCTTTTAAATTCTGTGTTGGCAGTGGGTGGAGCTGTCACTTCACTGTGCAGGAGGGGTCTTTGTCTGTGAAGTTTTCATGTTGTCTCCATTTCTGCAAAGGTTTTCTCTAGGTGCTGCTTCGGTTTCCTCACACAACTAAATACATGTGGTTATATGGAAACGTAGAGCCTCCAGACACTGAGAATGGGCACCTTATGTTATAAAGTTAAATGAAAATATTTCAATATTCATAGATTCTGGATTTTTAAATGCGGGAGGAGTCAATATCATTTTTATATTTTGACTAAGTAGCTGAACCTTTTGGTGGAAAAAACAAATCCAACACAATTTATTATTGAAAGAAAAACATTTAAAAAAAAACATGTTGGGAAGGGCTATTCAATTATTTTAAATAATTTCAAAAACATAGTTCTCTTTCTCTGTTTCTCCAGGTTGGAACTTGTTTTGTGTGCCATTTGAGCTACAGGTGCTATTCATTGTTATCAGCACAATGCTGGTCCTCTCACTATCTTGGAATATTTTTTGCTGCGTATCAAAATGTTGCTCAGGTAATTATGTTATTTGCTTGTGAAAAATCCAGTGAAAACAAATTAATGTTCTGTTTTTGATGGTGAGTGTACAATTATTTATACTGCAACAGGAAAAGGGATATGTATACCAAGGACAAGACAAAGGTATGTAGTCTTTATTTTTTAAATGTTTTAAGGCAAAGGCAAACTAATTTTCTCTCTAATGGCCTTTCAGAAGTTATTGCCAAACTGAAAATTCAAAATTATATTTCCTCTTTGCCCAATAAAAGGCGGAGCCCAAGGCAGATGGAAGACAATCCTATTTATGGAAATATAAGCTACATGCAGACAAGTAAGTGCACTGTACACCTGTGTCTCTTTCAATGCCTTTTTCTGTGTCTGTGTACAGTGTGATGTTGTTTTCCACAGGCATGACTTTGGTCACAGGAGCTGATCCTCAACAGTCTTCATCTTTGAGGGATCAAAATAAAGTCAATTCTGACTCACAGGTATAGTCCTTAAACTTCTTTTCAAAGATTGAGGTCTAAAGGCTCTGACACACCAACCCGACGGCCGACTGTCGGCAGAAAAGGCAGTCGGACTGATCAGTCTCCCCGAGTTGGTCAAAAAAGTCCCTCGGTACACACTGAAGCGACGCCGACTTGAGCGTACGTTCTGCGTATGCGCGAGATGTAATACGTCTCCATAACAGCAGGCGGCGCTAATCTGTATTGTCGCCCAAAAAATTAAAACCGGCAGCTGATTGGACGAACGCGTCACGTGGGTCTGGCTTCTCCCCGACGATAATGGCAGCTCGTTCAGAATACAATCTCGTATTTTAAGAAATAGTTCACCGAAACGTGTTTCTGAACGTTGTTGTCTTCATTTCAGATCAACAAAGGTCAGTTTAAAAGATTTTCGTCAGATTTTGAGAGGCGTTCGTCAGGCTCATCCCGCTCGTCATTTCCGGTAATTGGTCATTGAGTCCGACTGCCAACCTTCATTTGGGCGGATTTGACATGTTGAATCGGAAGGCGGGCAGTCGGACTCAATGACCAATCTGATTGTTGGAGTGCTAACCCGGAAATGACAAGCAGGATGAGCGTGACCAATGACTCTCAAAATCTGATGAAAATCTTTTAAACTGACCTTTGTCGATCCGAAATGAAGACAGATTCAGCAACTGTATGGCCTATTTCTTGCTTAAAATGTTTTCAGAAACAAGTTTCGTAAAATATGAGATCGTATTCCGAACGAGCTGCCATTATGGTCTGGCTTTGAAATTCGGGAGAAGCCAGACCCACGTGACGCGTCCAATCAGCTGCCGGTTTTCCATTTTTGGGCGACATTACAGATTAGGGCCGCCTGCTGTTACGGAGATGTATTACGCGCAGAACGTACGCTCAAGTCGGCGTCGCTTCGGTGTGTTCTGAAGCACTTTTTTGACCAACTCGGGGAGGCAGTCAGTCCGACTGCCTTTTCTGCCGACAGTCGGCTGTCGGGTTGGTGTGTCAGAGCCTTTACCTGTTGAACATTTGGTGCAGAATGCCTTTGTAAGGACAAGACAGGGTTATTTTGGATCATGTTGGATAACTTTGCTAAAATTGTCACTATAAACCTGTCCTGTACATATAATGTTGTGTGAAGACATTGCAGTATTGTTTTTTTTTCTCTCTTCAGTCCAAAACTCAGGCCTGCTATGCCAACCTGACCTTGAAGGCTCCCAGGCCGCAGTCTGGCCGCAGCTCTCCACAGATACAGTACTCAGATGTAGTTCATTTAGAGGAGCAGCTGGAGTCAGAGAAGGAAGACGAAGGCGACGCAGATGCTGTCTCCACCCTGTCCGATCTGTATGCTTCTGTGCAAAACCAGCGCACCAAAACCGTTGACACTGCAGACAGCGGAGAGGGCTATGCCAACCATCTCTGAGATGCCATAAATGGTCTTTGTGCAGCTTGACCTGCCACCACAGGATGGCGCTGTTTGTTGTTTGACATTATATCAACAATGACAACCCTTTCTGTTTAGCGAGGTGATGCATATCATACCGCTCATGCATACAAACTCAATTGTTTTACTAGAGAAAGTTCAGTAGGCTACATTTTTTGCTGATGTTTTTGTAAGAGCATTTGATTGTTATCTTTAAATTGTTGGTTCTATACTAAATCACACTGAGATTAATTAATTGTGTGATCTTTACTGAAATGATACCCATGGATGATTAAACTTCCCTAAATGTTTGAAGACATAAAAATACTATGCTTTGAAATAGAATTTGTTTTTGACACGTTTTTCCCAGCAAAAATTGTTTCAAGTGCCAGGTTTTCCATCACACTTGGCTTCCAAATCAGTTGTGATGTCACAAACTCATGATTGTATGTGCACAACTTAGTGTGGGCACAGAGAAACTTTCTTCCTTAATTGGATATCCGGGAAAAAGTCATTCTGCACAGTGAATCTCAAAAATCCAACAATGAGAAAAACATAATTTTGATTGGAAGGGGGGACTTTTAAATACGTGCCTCACATGCCCATCGATCAATATCTGACTATAGTCAAAAATTGCTGACCCTCTAGTTTTCTACTGATAACGTCAGTTATAGCCTACTGTCAATGCCAGCTCCATCTCCTTGCTATAATCTTTCCTGAGGTTAAATTAATGTCACTTGCTTTTGATAGGTTAATGTTTAAAACTGTCAGATCTGACCTGACCAAAAGGGGACACTGCAATAGGCAATTCTAAATAAAACTGAATGTAAAAAGTAAACTTTGTTTAAAGCAAGTCTTTAACTGTTTTTTTTCTTCTTCAGTGTTTCAGTGGTTAGTTCTGTAAAATGTCATTGTGACATACACAAAAAAGCAGGTACGCTTTACAGAGTGGAAGAGGTCATACATTTTCACCTTGAACCTTTGTAACTCACTCATTGTTTCAACCCATAAGAACAAAATATATTATTACCTCTGCCAAGGAGGTTATGTTTTTGGCATGGCTTGTCCGTTTGTTGGTTTGTCTGACAGCAGGATTACGAAAAAAAACCTATTGGCTCGATTTCATAAAACTTGGTGGAACGGTGTAGCATTAGCAAAGGAAGAATTTTGGAGCGGATCTGAATCACGGTGCGGATACACAAATTATTGTTTCACTTTCGTTAACATTGCCGGCATTTGTGCTGCATTCACATGATGTCGGAATAATTGGACAAATTTGTTCCCAATTGGGAAAATTTTCACTGCATTAACAGTTTGAAAAAGGGCATGCCTTGGCGGAGGTCTGCGCTCTCAGAGTGCCCTTATAGTTATACATATTAGGCTTTTATTAGAGATTAGAAAGGTTGTTTTGGTCTGTACTTTGTATTTTATATCACCTAAACGTTTTTATGATGGCAGTGATAGCAGTTAAGGAAGCAATAATCAGTGTGGAAGATATTCAACTTTTATAATGATTAATGGCTAGTTGCAACACGGTTGTAACATCATCCTCCAACAGAACGCTGGAACTCAGATGGGAAGGGGATTGCACTCCATTGTCTACTTCTTTTTGTCAAATAATGTAAAAAGTTTCTAAATCACTGCAAAATTTAATTCAGAATCAGTGCTATCACCATAGTCAGTGATTTCAAATCAGTCTTGCAATAAGTGTGAGAAGCAAAATGTATGACACTGAAAGCAGATCATGCATGACATTTTGATTAATGATGCCATTTGTGTATGGAGGATATATTTATTCATAATTCAAATTGAAAGTCCAAAGAGAAAACGAAGCAAGATCAAATTAAAAATAGTATTATTTTACTACGCTACTAGGAAAAATCATGCCATAATTAAATGTGAAATGTAAAAGCTTAAATGGAAATACTTAAATTAAAATCTCAAATAAAAAAAAAAGAAATCATTTTATTTTAGCCTTTCCCCTTTATAATTTTCAATTTTCAATTTGACATTTTATCTTTTGAATTTTACGTTTTACATTTGACATTGACATTTTAAGATTCACCTTTTACATTTCGATTTAACGTTAAGCTTTTCATTTAGAAGTGACAGGTGTCAATTTAAATGAGGAGGCGTGGCCCAACGGCTGGTGGGAGGGTCTGAAACGACTTCCAGCTGACAGCGGGGGCTGTGAGTATTACTGGCCGCCGGTAAGCAAGCGATCCCGGCCACCGCCAGCTGGCTGTCACCTAAGACTGGAGCTTCCAAGTCCAACAACATATCGGAGCAAATGTGCAATTGGCCATCAATTTTTGTAAAACTGCCCATATTCAAACTGTACACAGTTAATTTCTCGCATAAAACAGTCTCAGAAATGAATTTAGTGGTGAAATAGCAGACGAAAAAAGCAATGAAAAAAAAGGTGAATCTTAAAATGTCAATGTCAAATGTAAAACGTAAAATTCAAAAGATAAAATGTCAAATTGAAAATTGAAAATTATAAAGGGGAAAGGCTAAAATAAAATGATTTCTTTTTTTCTATTTGAGATTTTAATTTAAGTATTTCCATTTAAGCTTTTACATTTCACATTTAATTATGGCATGATTTTTCCTAGTAGCGTAGTAAAATAATACTATTTTTAATTTGATCTTGCTTCGTTTTCTCTTTGGACTTTCAATTTGAATTATGAATAAATATATCCTCCATATTTGTGTACCATTAAAATGTCAAACCGCGGATGGACATTCCCATTAGCCTCAGCTGTACTTTGTGTTAAGTGCTAAGGAACAAATGTTAGCATGCTAACACGCTGAACTAAGACAGTGAACATACTTGCTAAACATCAGCATTTTAGTATTGTCATTATAAGCAATCTTGTCATGCTGATGTTAGCATTTAGGTCAAGCCACTGCTGTTCCAAGATCAACCGATTGCTTGATTTAGTTTTATGTGTAGCACATTTAAAAATGTTTAAAATACAGTTGTTGAACAGTAAAAAAAAATATTAGAGCGATGCAGATAAAGAGGTAAGTAAATTGACACCATCAATCTACATCTGAACTGAAATCTTTGTGGGCAACCACCAAGGTGGTGTGTTTGCTTATTTAGTACCCCAGATGTTTTCATCATCTTTGTCATTAGTGACACACAAATTCCAATGGAGGAATTTTCCATGAAGAGAATGATCAAATCAACATCAAAGTATGTATCAGCACTGTGTGTTATAAACTTTATTTATAATGCAATTTACACGGAAACTGAATAGAACTTTGATGATTTGATGATTAGATAAGGCACTTTATTGACGTATCAGCTAAGATACTGTGGTGATGGAAAAAGTTCTTCAACCTTTGTAACTATTGGCATGCACTTTAATATAGGCAATGACAACCCTGGCTGGACAAAACATCACCTGTTATTTGGTATTTATTATCTTTTTTCTTAAGGGCACAAACTTATTGACTCAAACACACCATTTATTTTAGTTAAGAGCTCAAGCTGCCCAATAATCTACAGACAAAGTAGTAAATAAAATACAAGCGCTTACAGTGTAAATCAATCAACTTTTTAATTGGGGAATCAAATACAGAAATGTTTGCTCTGCCTTTACCTCCAGAAAAGTAAGGAGATTTGGCATTAAGCAGTTGTTTATAGGTTAGTGAGATAACGTTATTTCAGATGCTTGATGTTTTACACTCTTCGGCTAGCATGTGCAGGCCATACTTTATGATTAGGGCTGGGTAGTGATAGCTTTTGACTCAAACTGTACCTGTTATGGCAATGCGCAGCTGAGCAATTTGGTTATATTTTATATGAATATTTTTAAATATACCTATTTGGCAATGCATGTGTATGGGGTATGACTTTAGCAACTAATTATTAAAAAATGTTTGGTGAAAAAAACTTTGAAATCATCACAGAGGTTCTTGGGGACCTGCTGTACAAAAATATTGTGGAGTTTGTTAATAACAAAAAGTTTATTATTTATTAATAGAGTATTTTTAAAATCTGCTTATCTAAAAATTAATGAAATATTGATATGATTTTAGCATATAATCATTAAAAATAAAAATAATGACGAAATGAAAAATGTCCCCTTTTAAACAACCTTCGTGGACATTTGAGTATAGATCTCAGAGTTTTCTGACAGGTTTAATATGCAATTACATTACTCATCTATCGTGTAAATAATATGATCATATTTTACACTTTTACTTGCCCTTTTGACATTTTGAATACAAAACTAGCTTTTGGTGAATGGCTAATGTTTAAGAATCATATATATTTCATCTCTCCAACAGGAATAATAATCAATCACACATAACACTTGCGAACAGGTGAGATAGTTGTAATGAGAATTTAAACATGGAATGACTCATAATGACTGCCTCAGTGTGTCGACTTTGGTGTTCATAGAGCTCATTTGTATCTTTTCATCATAGCTTATGGGGGTCTTAAGCACTTCCACACTGTCAAAGTCAGAGGGCATGTCAAAGAAAAGCTCATCATCAAAGCAGTCCTGGTAAGATGGGGATGCCATGAAAGGCAGCTTCATGACCAAACCAGTGAGCAGCCCACCAACTGCAGATGCTGCGATGGTGGAGAAGACAGCTGCCACCTGGAAGAGAGCTTGTTCCTGCGCAGTACGACCTAAGCCTGGCTTCAGCCCAGGAATCAGCTTCTGCAATTCCAGGAGCTTCGGATCTCCCTCAGGTGGAGCACGATGGGAAAAGATCTGGTACATGCTGGGCCCGTAGGTTTCTTCAGTGGCTAGGAGGATGGCACAGATCCCTGCTGCGGCTGATATGAGGCCAGTAAGCCCGTGGAGGTTGTGAATACCACATTGGTCTTGGATCCTCATGTGTTGGGCCAAAAAGGGGGTCAGGTACTTGTATCCAAAGAAACAGGCAGTGCAGCCCATGATGCCCAGGGCGTATGCAGCTACAGGGGAAATCATCATGTCCACAGAAGCCCCAACTGTCACGCCACCTGCCAGAGTCACGTTCTGAATATCAGCCATTGTGAGCTTGCCTCTCTTATTGAACAATGCAGAGAGTGCGAAGGTGGTGATAGTGGATGAGCTGAGACCTATAAAAGTGTGGAGTATTGCTCTGTGTTGAGCGTCACCCTTAAAGGTCAGAGCAGAGTTAAATGAAGGCCAGAACACCCAGAGGAACAAGGTTCCCATTACAGAGAGGATGTCAGAATGATAGCTAGTTATTTCTTTAGAATGTCCCTCATTTAGGCTCGGGCGATACAGCACGAACGTCACCCCTAGACCAAAGTAGCAGGCAAACAGGTGAATAAGAATAGTGCCACCTGCATCATTGATTCTAATGTATTTCAATACAGCCCACTCTGTCAAAGAAAAGACAGAGATCTCCAGCAGTGCCATGACCAGGAGCTGAACAGGACTGGTCTTCCCAAGCACAGCTCCAAAAGAGATTAGCACCACAGCACAGGCAAACTCTGCATTCAGAAGGTTGATCACTCCCAGGTGAATTTTACCATCATAGTAAAACTGGAAGAAACCTTGCATCAGGATCGCCCACTGGATCGCAAATGTAGCTGTAAGAAAGTTGAAGACCATTCCACTGAAACCGTAGAATCGGAAGAAGGCCAGCAGGCAGCCGAAGCCTATGAAGATCATCACCTGCACGTCGGCAAAGAAGGGATAGTCTCTATACATGGAGTTCTCCATCGGGTTGGTCTTATTGTTTTGCAGCTTAGCGTTGGCATTGTCATCATAAGTGACAAAAACAGCATAAAGAACTATCATGACAACCTCCGACACTAGCACGAGTGCCGGCAGGCGCACCTTTAAACTTGTAGACACATTCATGATGATGCACAGCTTACATTTGCTCACCCAGCTGCAGCACCATTCCTTTTATACTTCTATTTTATCAGATAAGAGCAGCTTATGGCAGGGTAAGGAGCATAGCCCCACTCAACACATGGTTAACTCTGCAGCACCTTGAGTGCAGACTGTACTTTAATCCTTCAGATTCCTTAAAATTACCTTCTCTCTTCCCCTCATGTTATGTCACACATCAAGACGCGCGGGAAGTCATTTTTGGCAGGGGGTGCTGGCGGAGGGGTGCAGACCACTCTACCTCTGTCTCTCCCCTCCCCTCCATGAAGTACATAGGTGCATAGGCTACTGCACAGCGAACTCAGAACAACGAACAGCTCAGTATGTGACAAATTCTAAAAAGATTTGCGCTCTGGAGTTTGGCTGAAACTCTGCCATGAGACCCTGAATATCAGATCATCCAAAATGTCTTTGTGGACGTGAAGCAGTGCCATATGTGAAAGTGTACTCTGAGTGATAGTGCTACGGAGCCAGGTTTTCAGGCGGCGAAGAGCTGAGAAAGACCTTTCAGAGCCAGCAGTAGACACTGTTAAACAGAGGCACAAGTGGATCAGCTGTTCCACGGTGATCAGCTGTTCCACCCCAGTGAAAAGCCCTCTTGTTACTAAAATTATCCCTCTCTCCATCCCACACCCCAAACATGACATACAAAATGTCGTGGAACAGAAACCAGAGATATTTATAAGCTATCATTTTATTGTCATCGCAGTTTGCTAACAGGGGGTGCT